>NW_017963729.1:776096-1129847 GCF_001661395.1 Hyphopichia burtonii NRRL Y-1933
TTTGTGCATATACTACACTGATCTTACGTTCGGCTCTATTGAACTAAATAATAAGAGCGAAGCTCGTATACCTATTACCACAACGGTATCGATTGTCTTTTATCTATACTTGAGCTACCCAGGCGTAATTGAGATAAGTTTCTTCTCAAAAATAATTCTTCATCAAGGGAACTTATTGGTTACTTGATCTATCTCAGTTGTATATTAATCCCTTTTTTTTTATATTTGGTATATTACATTCGCCGATCATCGATAGTGAATAACTAACTAGTATCACTAACTAGTATCACTAACTAGTATCAAATTTTCAGTTATGAAATCCCGTTTTCAAAGCTTAGCTCATTAATTGGGGGTAAGGATCATTATTTGTCTTAATATAGGGGACTTTTTTGAGTGAATCTACCATATGTTAAAAAAAAAATGTTGATATATTGCTTTCCCATTGAGAATTAGATCACTTCAATGAACAATCTTCAAAAAAAATGCTCCTGGAGGGGATTGAACCCACGACCGTCGCGTTCCTCACACGACCGTGACTTATGGTATAACCAATATCGTCGTAACACGGCTATAAGCACGAAGCGCTAAACCTCTGCGCCACAGGAGCACTGCACGGATTCGAACCGGCAACACAAGCTTCGGGAAAGTGGAAAAACCAACTACGCCAAATGCTAATTTCCGCTCAAAATTGATTTTTAACTTAATATCAAATGGCATTAAGTTTTAAACATGTTTGAATAGAGATTTTTAAAAAAATCTACAATGCAATTCAAATCTGTTGTTATCGCTTTAACTGCCGTCTCTGCCGTCTCTGCTGCTAACGCTTCCAACGGTA
Organism: Hyphopichia burtonii NRRL Y-1933; assembly: GCF_001661395.1. NCBI lineage: Eukaryota > Fungi > Ascomycota > Pichiomycetes > Serinales > Debaryomycetaceae > Hyphopichia > Hyphopichia burtonii. The sequence continues at coordinate 776,932 of NW_017963729.1, forward strand.
CCAATGGTACCAACGGTACCTCCAGCTCTTCTTCTGACTCTGGTGCTGGTGCTGTTGGTGCCGGTTTATTCGGTGCTGCCGCTGCTGCTGGTGTTGCTTTATTATTATAAGTTGATTAATTTATAGACAACTCTTAATATACACTTAATCTGTTAAAAAAAAAAAAAAAATAAAAATCTAAGCTTTCTTTGTATTTCTAACGATTTTTCTAATATATTCTAGTTGAAAACCTACTTTGCTTTTCTTAGAAGCATTTTTGAACGTTTCAAACATTTTTTCGAAAGACTAAAGAAAAAACCAATATCGACTGAATCAAAGCATTTTTCTACATACTGGTTGTGTAGTATGTTCACTAAACTAGTTTCAGATCAAAGTATCAATTTGAGTGTTAGAACATGCTTGGGACAGAAAGTTCACTGAGATGATTCATGTATTCTTTTCAATATAATTATCATCATGAATCAATTGCTAAAAGTTTCTATGAAGCTTTAGATGAATCCCATTTCTTTAATACTAGACTGTTCTGAAGGAACTATCCCAAGGTGGCCGTCTTTCATTTGGACCTAATTAACTAACTCATTTGAAATTCTGAAAGTCCTACAGGGAGGAGTTTGATTAAATTTGATATGATTCGAAAGTGCTAATGCTAGCGAGTTATGAGGAAACGCTCTTACTAGCCGTTGATTTGTCCTCCAGCAGCTTTTGTCTTTTTATTTAATATACTTTTGTTTATGTTCAGTAGAGTAATATAAAAGAAAAAGAAAAGTAAAAATAAGTAATTTTAACCTTGTGCTTAATTTAAATTGTGAGTTCAAAAGGACACGCGAGAATGGTTATGTGGCATGAAGTAAAAGTCTACGATTTTCTGATAAATCAAGTTTAGACTGATTCCTTTAACCAAATGTGAGGTGTAGCGAGATATAGATTCCTGATTTAATCCACGAGTTTTTAAGAACTTCGAGTTTTTAATTTAAAAGCTGCTCTGTAAAGACAATCACTTTAGATAAGGAAATTACTAGCTCCGGCTTATTTCATAGAGGCAGGCCAAATTAACTCGCTAAAAAGGAGGAAGGAACGGTAGAATTGGCTGCAAATTGAAACTGAGAAGCGCCTTGTTCTCAAATGGAAAGACTTTTATTAAAAAAGAAGTCTTACCCAGCTTACTAAATAAAGAACATCGATGGTATTACATTAGAAAAAATAATTGTCAAGTATGTTAATTTGAGTATACTCCTTTCAAGAGAGGTTTGGGCTGTCTGTTTTGGCCTTTCAATTTATTTACCTCAGATGCTTTTCTCAATGTGCAGCTTGTCTAAGTTGCAGGCAAATTTTTACACCTGGTACTCCAGACTAGGTTGCAAAAACCTCTGACGATAGAGGATCCCACTGGCTAAACAGAAACGTCTAGATAGCTGGTATCTCATGGTTTGTTCTTTTTTTATTTATTTGTTGTGGTTTTACTTTTTCTTTTGCATTTGTCCTCGTATTCAATTATATAGGGCTTTTTTTAAAACTACAAATAGAAATAACTCATAAAAAATGTATTGTAGAGCATACACTAGTTATAATGACTTAACAACGTATGAACTAAGCGACTGAATAAATAGAAATGCAAGATGTAACTTTTAGCTTTTTGTTTTTAAAAGAAGAGTAGAGGAATTGAAATGAATTAAAAAATCTTAAAAAAAAAAAAAAAAACACACACATAAGATTGAAGCAAGAAGTGAAAAGAATGAAAAGCGAAGAGAAGAAGAGAAGAAAAGAATATGCAAAATTAGTTGAATTTTAATTAAGTTTTTAATTTTAATTAATTTTTTAACTTTAATTAATTTTTTGTTTGACTTTGGAGGTACCATCTTTAATAAATTTTAAAAATCTATCACCGTATTCATTTGCTGGTAATGCAGAAATGGTTGATCTTTGATGGCCTAAAGATCTCCAAAAAGTTTCTAATTTTTTCTTTGTTGAATAATTAGTTAAACAATCTATAATACCTAAATAATAAATTTCATTTAAAGGTTCATTTAACTCATTAGTTGATCTTATACCACCATCATGACCATAAAAAACATATTTTGATCTACCAGGATAAACATTAGTTGGTAAATCATTTTCACGATCAATATCTCTGGGATTAGTTTTAATCAATTCAAATTTATCGGAAGATTTTGGATCAAAAACAGATAATTTTTCAAAATTTGAATTGTTACCCTTTTTAACGTCATGAATACCTAATAATAAAGAATAATCCATTACATTAATTTTTTTTAATAATTTAACATCGGATTCTAATTGTTTGAAAAATAAACTTTTTTTATTTGGACCAAATTTAATTGAATCATTTCTTTCCAAAAAATTTAAATCTTTTAAAGTTAAACTAGATAAATCTTCCTTATTCGAATTAATTTTGGTAGTACGACCCCAGGTAGAACCTTTCAAATCATATTTTAAATGAATATCACGATGAGGAGGAAATAAATTATTCATGACAATAAAATGAATTTTTTTACTACCAGTTAAAAATGGCATTTTAACTCGATGTAAGCCATAAAATTGAGATATAAGAGTATTTGGATTTTCTTTAACATGATTATAATAATCTTTTAAGATTCTCCTTAACTGTTTATGTTCAGAATGATGAATAGTTTTAATGATAAAACGATAGTCTCTTGAATAATAGAAAAATGATCCACTTTTACCAGGAGAACCTAATTCGGATAAAATATATTTACCAGTGATTGAAACAAGATAATCAGCAGGATCTAAACCAAACATATTTCTTAATTCTCTAAAAACTTCGGGACAGTAATCTTTAAATTTAAAATCATATTTTGAACTTGGAGTTAATTCACTCCCATCCATATTAAAAGATAATTTTTTAGTTGATTTAAAATCTTCATCATTTAATTTTTTCATTATACCGGAGCAACGACTTACAGCAACTCTAATACCGGTTAACATATTATAAGCCATTACAAAATTTTCATGACCTTCACTAATTTTATTACCAACTAAAACTTTTTCATCTTCTAAAAATTCTTTACGTTTCTTTTTGATATTTCTTTTAACGAGAATTGAATTTCTCATTCTTAAAATTTCAGAATTAGTTGAATCATGACTTGATAATTTTGGTTGATTATTATAAGAAGGGAAGGTTGATCTCGAAATTGGAGGTTTAAAAGAATGATCATTCTTTGATAAATCACAAGATTGATTATGGGGAGAAGTATGTCTCCTTGAAGATATTTTTGATTCATTTTCATCGATTAATCGATTGAGTACGTTATTTTTGGTACCTTCTTCCTTAATAGTTATATCGTCATTTATATTGGTGTTAAGAGGGTCAATTTCATTGATTAATTTTTTCTTGAAAGATTTAATAGTATTTGTTGGAGTTGAATTTTCATTAATTGATTCGTTCAAAGGTATTGTAGAACTAGTTGAATTATTTATTGGTTGTTGAATATTATTACGCTCTTCAATTGAAGAAGGCAGGGTATCATTAGTTAAATCAGATGCATCTGATCTAGATACTTTGAATGAGGTTGATGTAGGTGTAGACGGAGTATTATTAGTGTAAGTACTAGTATGTTCTTTATCATGATTTATTCCAACATTATTAATATTTACCGAAACAGTTATATTATTGGAATCTTCATCTTCATTTAATGACTTATAAAGCGAAGAATTCAATTCCTGGTTATTGAATGCTGACATGTATTCCTCCGGTGGTCCCTTTGGTAATGCTTTATATGCTATATCCACCATTTTTAAAAATTCATAATAATTTGGGCGGTTAACCAAAACAACTAAAGAAAGAAAAGAAAAGAAAGCAAATTTAAAAACAAATTAAAACAAACTGAGCAAATGGATCACCGACTTCAACTAGATCAACTGGTAATGCAAAACTTATGACGAGCCCTTGGTCTATGGCGATGGATTAGTTGAAATGGCCAGCTTAAGAGGTGATGATTTTAAAATGGTATGTGGTTTTTTTTCTTTCCTTCTAAACACAAATGGTTTGAGGTTGTCCTGTGTGCAGTACCCCCTTCCAATCGAGAATTAGTCGATACACCCTCGGATCTCTCGCTTAACCTGCAAAACTTCGGTTAAGGAAGGTTTATTTCAATACTAAGAATAGCAGAGTATAGCATAGGCATATAGATAGAAAACCGGTCTAGAGTAGAGCGGTAGTAGAGTTTAATCGTTAATGAATAGCATATGGTAGGCTTTAATTAGGTGAACAGTATAGTAGTAGACTGGTGTATTGCATGGTAGAGTATATATTGGTATATGCTTTAGTAGTATGCTCATAGTAGTTATAGTATGATGAAGTATGAACAGAAGTATTAGATCTGTGCCTAGAGGTCAGTGAATAGGCTGTTGCAAAAAGATAAGTATGACAGTTACAAAAAGATATAGTATGACTGTTACAAAAGATATAGCATGACTGTTATAAACAACAGTAAGACTGTTGCAGACAGATATACTGTGACAGATATAGTATAGTAGGAAAGTATGTCAGTATGTCAGTATAGTACGTCAGTATGGTATCAGAAGGTGATTCAGCCTTGGGTTTTGCAGCCTTCTAAAATGGGCGGCGGTGTACGGGGGTCATCGGATTTAGGTTTTATCGGATCGAGAGCCATCGCTTCGGCATGCCGACAGATCAAGCATTTAAATATCAGCCAGCCAATCCATTAAATTGAAGTCATAGAATATTACCTATAGAAGATAGGATATAGAGTCGTATAGAATGGGGTTGTTTAATAGAGTGTTTGGGAGTTCGGAGGAAAGTAAGAGTCGAGAAATTCAAGCAAAAGGCTTTGAAATATCGAGCTGTTCTGATCAATGTGATGACTGTATTGGCAAATTCCCAAAATCAATTAAAGTTGAAGAAGAAGCCAATCTCTGGAACTCAACTAATCCTTACGGTTTACATATAGTGGTTGCCACCGGGAAGACCGACTGGCCCCACGATGCTACTGGAGTAAGTAAGACCTTAGCACATTCGGTAGCAAAATATGCATCTAAGTATGAGACAAAATTTAATTTTGGTGTTGATTCTAGTAAAATTAAAGTGACTGTTGGATCTATTAGTTCAAAACAATTTGAATCCAATGAAGATTACATAAATGGTACTGTAGGAGATGTTTTATTATTGCCATTTTTCATTTGGATAAAGAACTTGAATATGAACGATGTTGAACAAGTTTTAAATTTGGTGATTGCAAATTTAATTGATGCAAGAGCACAATCAATCAAGCCAATTTTAAATTATCAAGAATTCCCGAATATAAAAATTGAAATTGACGAAAATGATTCTCATATCTTTTTATGTTCTCATAAAACTAGGGATAAAAGATGCGGTTTAACTGCTCCAATTATGAAGAAGGAAATGGATATTTATTTAAGGGATTTAGGCAAATATAGAGATTTTGATGATGTGAGACCTGGTGGGGTCTCAGTTTCTTTTATTAATCATATTGGAGGTCATAAATATGCTGCTAATGTACTTATATATTTAAAAAATGGTAAAAATATTTGGTTAGCAAATTGTAAACCAAATAATGTTAAACCAATAATTGATGAGTGTATATTAAATGGTGGTAAAGTTTGGCCTGATAAAATAAGAATAATTCAAAAATTTAATTCTATTAGTTGGTAAGTTTAGTGAAAAATTTTAATACGTTAATTCTTTTTTCAATTGAGTCAATGCTTGTTGATTTTAAATTAGAACTGTTCCCAAGCATTCTTTGTAATCTTTCTAATTCTTTTTCAAAATATATTTCTTCTCCGTTCATTATCTTATTGATCAATTTTTTATAATAAATAATCATTTTATCATTGGTAACCCTTTTATCAATTATATTATTGAAATTTTGTAAGAAATCAATACTACTACTGCCGCTATAATTTCGTTCAAGATATTCATCGATTATTTCAATTCTACCGGCACTTGGTAATAACCTGCCCTTTTTATCTCGATGTAATGCAAAATTTTTATTCAAGTATCCGATTATACTTTCGATATCGAAATTCCCTTCATATAGTTCAGGTCTACGATATCCATCAACTATTCTATTAGAATCAAATATAAATAATTGTGGATACTTGTAAATTCCAAATTGCTTAATCAATTTTTCACTAGGTGATTCATCAACGAGAACTTTCCCAAATTGAATACTAGAATTATCATTAGCGTAAACATTTGATAATTTTTCAAATATTAAATCACTTTTAGTACATTTAACACAATTTTTCTCTTTAGTAAAATAAATAAAACTTGGTACTTTATTATCAAGGACTTCGCTTTGGAAATTCAAATCGTGTAATTTCTTAATACTGCTGATATAAGGTTTAGTTTCTAATCTAACTCCACTCACTTGTTGGATGAAATTACTCAAACTTTCTAAATCTCTTGATCCTTCATAATCAATAACTTCTTCTCCGTGAAACATTCGTATCATTGGGAAGCCAGGAATATCATATTTCTTCACCATTCGTTTCCCATCCTTATCTCCATTGATCTTCATAACCGATACCTCTTCAACCCCAGCGTATAAATCGGCCAACTCTTCGTAGATTGGTGACAATTTAGTACAATGCCTACACCAATCGGCATAGAATTCCACCAAACAGTACTTTCCTGACTCCACTACTTCCAGCTTGAAGTTTTTATCGTTGACTTGCACGACATTCCCGGCACTAGCAATGCCTATTAAAAGCAAGATTAGTATGTAGAGCTTCATTCTTACTGCCGTTTTCGCTATTGATTCGGTGGTACGAAGTGCTCAAAGAGACTTCGATTTGTTGATCAGTTTGATTTTCCGGGTTGTGTGCAGGACTTCTTTACCACCAATATCCCCGGATGTCCACCGGGTATAAAGATGCTCCAATTTTTTGGAAAAGTATATAAACTCGAGCCGGTACTTAAAATTTGGACGGTTACGAAGTTTGCTTGATGACTGGTGTTTGATTTCAATCGAAAGAGCCTTTTCAAAAGGAGTTTTTGGCTGATATTACGCATTTTGCAACAGTACGTATATTAACTAAGAAGTGAAAAAAATTAGAAAGGTGAAAAAAATGATGAAAGGATGAAGTGAAATAGTGAAAAAGTGGAAAAGTGACGAAACGAAGAAATAAATGAATGAATTGGCTAATTAGATTTGGTAAGAGGAATTGAATGGGCTGTAAAGTAGGAGTTTTTCGAATTGGCAACCCCAGAGAAAGCATTATACCAGGCAATCAAGGCAGTTATAACCCCAAAGACACCACCGGCTTTATGGGTGTTGGTGCTCCCACTTAACTCACTGGCAGCTAATAAGATAAAAGTCAAGTCTAGAAAGACAAATAAGGAAAAGAATGCCACGGTTGATTTCATGGTTACCAAAACCAAAATAAAGGTAAAGATGGCCCAACCAATTAAAAAGAATCCGATTGCATTATTCATCATCAACTCATCTTCATAAGCTTCGGAAATACCAAAAGCTTTTAAGAAAAGGCAACTATAAGATAACCAAAAGGCACCGTAACTGGTTAAAGCAGTACCCCCAAAAGTATTACCAATTAATAATTCCCAACAACCACACAAGAACTGAATGGCACCACCATAGAAAACCGACAAGCTAATCACCACATTAGGAGTACTGATTCCCATTGCACCAGCGTTATAAAGAGATAATACAAACGTAGTTAAAGCAAAACAAGATAACCCTAAAGGAGCAGGATTACCAAATTCATAAGGCGAAGGAACAGCTAACCCAGGATTCAAAGTCCCACCAAAAGCCTGGGATAATTCATTTCTCCAGTATTTCTTATTACCAATAATCACGTATTCATTTGAGTCTCCGGATAAATGAACTTTACCCACTGGTAAATCGGAAAAGGAACTCAAATCACCTTTACTAGAGTTTATTGACTGTTCGGAATGAGACATGACTGATGGACTATCATTAAACCACTCCGATTATCCATGGAAATACCTCCAGATATAAATACCCAAGAAGAATTTTACTTAGTGTTACCAAACTCGGAAAAAGGAATACCTGCTCTGCAGAATCAATGGCACGTTAACGACTGCATAAGCTGGACTTCAGTGGGCCACTTACTACTACAAAATAACACTACCCACTCCACATTTCAAAGAGGAGAGTAGCTGCTAACCTTACGGCATAAACAATATTCTGATTGTTTACTGGCTGGAAAACTCTTATGGTGCTTCGCTTTTATTATTTTCATTATTCGTTTTATTATTTTAGATTCCCATTTCACAATCTGCATACTCCACTTGTTGCGGTGCAATTCCTGATCTGTCCCATCTTCACCCTCATCTTCAACTTCGTGTTGGTGGTGTTTGACCTTCGATCAATCTTCAGATTAAACGTATATGCAATTTTGCTAAAATGCATACAGTTGCAACGGTCATATAAGCTTGTTTTCGACGCTTTTAGTGTATGTGGTGTATGGGTCTGTCTCTCTGTCTCTCCGAGTTTGTGCCAGCAGTTAATCCGACTGTTCGCCGAGATGGATATCGAAAGAATCTAAGGCTATAGTGGTTGATTGGTTGGACTGAAATCGACCGAGACTCCGTGGAAGCTGACCTTTTGGATGTGGATTACTGGAGTCTACTTAGATTGAAATATGGGAATAGCAAGACGAGAATATCGGAGTCGAGGGTCGTTTCTCCACCTCAGCCAAGGACGATTGTAGTCTGCATGATTAGCACTTCTGAATCAGTACAGTCCATGAAAGAAGTTGTCAGACAATAGTGACTACTGGTCCTTGGTGTGGGGTTGTACTGTCTAAGAGAATACTCATTTGCAACCTTGTTTCTTGATCTGGAACACAAGCATGGAAAACTCTTGAGCTGACAACTCGTTACTTCCATTGCTATTTGATTTCTACGGTGCTTTCCCGGGCACCCAAGGAATTCAAAGAGTGAATACTCGTTCGTGGTGTATAATCAGTCCAAGCATGTAATTATTCCAGGAATGAACGATCCACAAGCCCTTCCGTTATTCATATCGATTTTACCTTGATAATTTTCCCACTAAGCACCTACAAACTAGTACGAATTATTGAACTATGACTCAGATCAAGGTCCTTCAATGGGCTTATCCTTTACAATTATCAGCACAGTATAACGACACTCCTGGTCTGATCCCGTATGAATCAGATGAAAGATGTTTTCGCTAAGCTTGAAAGGGAGTTATTCAAGCATAAAGATCGAAAGGACGAGACCACCAGCACCGACATTTATTCAGTCTTGGTATGTCACCTTTTACTTGAAGTGCCCGTCAACCCAATTGGCATTGCACATCTAGAATCAAATCTTTTATCTTCGAAACTAAATTAATCTATCAATACCACATAATACAAACCCAAAAAAAGACATTTGTCCTAGTTCCAATAAACCCATTTCGAATCATTGATGCTCTAAAGTATCCAAATTTAGCCATTGATGGTTATATCGCTATATCTTTGTTTTCAATATGTACTCTTTGTTGACTTCTATAAGATACGTCATGGAGCCAAGGTTTACATAGATCCCACATGATTCTTTTGAAAGATCAGGACTTTGGACATTGCAATTCGGCTGCGAAAAAATAGGCATCCTCTAGCTTAATTTTAGTCGTTTGTCTGGTAGAACTTTCTCCTATCCCACATTCAATGTGCTTTCTTGAATATCTTCTTTCAAGGTGTTAAATGTAAGTGTCGTACGCTAGAAAATTGATTTTATAGCCACTTCTCCACAATGCGTGTAATTTAATATTCTTTCCTTATCGTGTTTTGTATTACCTGATAAATCTATAAACCGACCGTCACTCTACATTTCAATAATTGTACAAACAAAGACGGGAGTTCGGTCGAAAATATTTTTTAAGCGATATTTCAATTTTGGGTTTTCCTTTAGAGCCAAGAATTATACGGCTTTTTTTCCATTCTAATTAGACCAGTATAGTATTGTAAATCGTTCCAAAAACTATTAAATTAAAAACTTTTTATCGTTACGTGTTTTAACTTACATCCAAGTAGATATTTGGATATTAAACTAGGACCCATTTTTCTTCATCAAAGGTTTTGTGGTCTAGTTGGTTATGGCATCTGCTTAACACGCAGAACGTCCCCAGTTCGATCCTGGGCAAAATCATTTGATTTTTTTGTTTTTACAAAAACTTTGCAACTGAGAATCAGTTCATTTTCCTTTTTCATTTTTTTTTTTGAAAAGCATTTGATTCGTTTATTCTACAGCTATCCAACAAGCATTACTGTCATGTTAGCGTCTTTTAAGCCTTTAGTCAAATCAACTCCTCTTTTGGTTAGAAGGCTTTCGACGGGCACTCCCGTATCTCAAAAACTTGAACTAACTTTCTTCACCAAAGCAACATGTATGTTATGTACTAATGCTAGAGGTGTCTTACTAGACACTTTGAAAGACGATTCAATGAAAGATAAGGATCTTAACTTGAAAATAGTTGACATTATGAAACCAGAAAACTCTGAAGCTTTTGATGCGTACTGTTTCGATGTGCCTGTCTTGCACGTTGATAGATCAAATCAGACAAAACCGGTCAAATTTATGCATTACTTCTACAATGAAAAATTATTGGAAGAGTTTAATAAAGAATGATTTCAAGAAACTAGAGAAATATTTTAAACAAAGATCTATTCAGCTGGGCCTTCACTTTCTACGACCATATTTAAATTTTTTAGCCGGCTTTGGCGGCAGATCAAGATTCTCGAATGAAAAATCGTCCTCTTCTGGAGAAAGGTTTCTCTTTTCCTTTTTAGATTTCACACTCTTTGAAAGTTGCGATATTGTTTCCTCATTAGAAGAGAACTTATTTTTGTCTTTTGTTCGTGGTTGTGAAGGTTCTGTTTTAGCAACCTGAGTTTGAGATTTCTTGGGATCGGCGTCTTTAGCTTTTAATCTTAATTCTAAAGATTTATTTTTATTCTTTTCTTCCTCTAACTGTTCTTCTAAGTGCTTCAAGTCAATTTTGATTTGCTTCATCAGGCTTTTCAATTCATAAACCTCATTCGCCTTGGCTTTATTCAAGGCAACTTCTTGTATATAATTTTCATTGTGCTTTTCAGAATTGACCTTAGTGAGGTTGAGTTTCGTTTCTAGATTTTTAATACAGACTTCTTTGTCCTTTATTGTATTCCTTAGGTCTTGAATTTTAGTTTCGAAGGCCTCCTTTTCATTTTGATTTAAACACTTTTGAACTACTAAATCCTTGGAGTACAACTCAAGCTTTTCTTCTATCAGTTTAATGAGATCTCTGCTCATGTTAACTTGATTCTTTTCTTGATTGATGAGATTTTTAGCTTCTGAAAGATCATTTTTATATTTAAGTAGCTCCTTCGAGTTGGCTTTAGCAGTATCCTCTAGATTATGTATTATGTCAATTTTTCCACTCATTTCTGACTTCAAGGAAGAAACTGCTTTCTCCAAAATCGTTTTACTTTTTTGCAAGCTTTCCATTTCTCTGGATAAATCTTCGAATTTCTGAGAAAGCTGTTCGTTAGCAATTTGTAAGACATTTTTCTCTTTCTTGAATTTTTCTAAAGCTTCACTTGAGAAGTTGCTTTTATTAAGTTTTATTTGAAGTGCCAGGTTTTCTTTTTTAAGCTTTGCTCTCTCTTCGTTAGTTGCCTGAACTAGATGTTTGTTCGAAATCAATTTAGATTCCATCTCCGAAGTGTACTTTACTTTATCATCATATAAATTTCTGACTTCCACCTTATGTGAATCGTTTAAATCGTTAAAATCACTCCTCACTTTATTCATTGAGATTTGAGATTTTTCAAGCTGCTCTTTTAAATAAGCATTTTCAGCTTCAAGAGAGATTATTTTTCTATTCAAAGGATCAATATTATTTATGGATTCATTCAATTGAATTTGCAAAAGATCCTTTTGTTGGATCAATTCGTCGAACTTCTTATTCACGCAATCGGACTTAGTCAAATATTCTGATTGGAGATTTTTAAGCAAGTCTATAACTTCTTTTGAATTGGTAGATGATTTTTGTAGTAATTTCTCAAAATTTGCACTTTTTTCATGTATGGTTGCAAAATTTCGGGTGAGAACAGTTATTTTCAAGTCAGTTACAGCCTCTAAAATCTCACGTACTTCATTTTTCCATGGTTGAAACTCAGTGATGAATTTTTCAATTGAAGCTTCGTTCAGCTTAACGAGAGAATGATAATCAACTATACTGCTCCGTGTTTCTGTCTGATTGTTATTCAAAGAGTCAAACGAATTCTGCAATTGTGTTTGAAAAACTGTTGAAGAATCTTTGAGTGATTTCACCAAATGTTCCTTAGTAGCATCGATATTTGTCAAAACAAGAGACCGGATTGAACCATCTAGAACCGTTTTTAAAATTTCCTCAACCCCTTTCGAAAAATCCGAGACCGTTTCGTTGAATTTCTTTGTCATTTCCAAAACCTGCTTGTCTGAATTACTGCTTTTCAATTTCTCTTCAGAAAGTTTACCCGATAGCTCGTCAACTAGTGACTTTAGATTTTCAGACTTCATGACTTCTTTTTGAAGTTTGAGCTTATAGTTTCTAAATCCCAACCGGTAAGTTGTTAATTTTGAGATACTTTCTTTAACTTTTTTCTGTAATTCGGTTATTTTTTGTTTATTAAACTCATTCGTACCCTTAACTGATTCAAGTTTGTCATTGAGAAGCGACTTTTCATTTTGAAGATCCGTAAGATTTTGTTTCATACCATCAGTGATGTTAATCAACTTTTCTGATCTCTCGGATGTTTTTTTTAAAATGTATGTAGCCGATGTTAAAGCCAGAACTTTAGCATCGAGTTCTTTAGTGACAATTTGAAGTTCCTTCTCAAGATGTTTACACTTCTGTTCCAAGGTCTGGATAAGCTGTGTATAGCAGCTGGTGATACTGGTATCTCTTTCATTATACAAACCAAAGCTCCCACCTACCTCCACTGGATGACCAGGGGTTACTAAGTCGCTGGGCTCAAGTTCCAGATGTTCTATTCTACCATCAAATGCCTCATCTTCTTCACACTTTTGAGAATCGTCCTTCTCTGTCTCAATCAGAGGTTGGCGGCTAATATGACAAGGCGCTAAACCACCTTCCACTCTAAAGCCCTCTGCTCCATACCGGTGACTTTCCCCCAAATCCCCATTAGAACGAGAATTGCCTTCAAAGAGCCTTGTACTTCTGTGAATGAGAGAATGCTTCAGAAGGAAACCTCGTGATAGCTGGGATGAGGAGGCGACAAAGGGGGCGACAAACTTGGGTGCAGAGCTGAGAATCCTTTCTGGCTGGCCAATGCTTTCTTTCTTGATACTGGTAGTTGTATCGGGAGAGTTTGTCTTCTCATTAGGAGGTGTATGCAAATCTTTACTGGATTCCGAGCTAGAAGTATCTGGATTGACCTCTCGCTCAGCAAAATTGGACTGAGCGTCAATCATCTTATGTACCAGCTTATTGGGGGATAAATCCTTGAAGAAACTGCTCATGATGGAAGGGATATGGAAGATAAAGTGGTGTTTTGCAACAATTGCGATAGGTAACATTACTTTTTTTTTAAACTGTCACCGCACAACTTCCGCCATTCTACATCACTGACATTTAGTAAATACCTACAAAAAGAGGTAAGAACGTTCAATTAAAGGGTTTAAAGTTAAGAAATAGGGTTCAGAGTTCAAAGTTCGAAGTCCAAAGGTCCAAGACTAGAGTTCCAAGTCCAAAGTCCAGAGTTCAAAGGTCAATAAGCCAATACAAACCGTGAAAGACGAGTACAGAACAAACATAAAGGGAACGGTGTACTGGCCAAGGTATCGGGACTAAGTCTGAAGGGTGCAATCACATGATACTTCTCTTAATCTTGTTATCTAAGGGAAAGTTGTAGCAAAGCGAGGTTTAGTCGGAAGTAGGGAGCAAAAAAAATGAGACGCTAAAAAGAGATGGCCAAAGGAGGATTAGTGTGATTAGGAAAACAACCAACAAGAATGTCAATTAATCGCCAAAAGACAGCTTTAGTGACCGGAGCATCTTCAGGAATAGGATATGCCACTGCCATTGAATTATCCAAGCGTGGGTACCAAGTTTACGCTGGTGCTCGTCGATTAGAGCCAATGGAGCTGTTGAAAAAATACGGAATAATGCCAATTCAACTTGATGTATCATCAATTAAGAGTGTTATTGAAGCCAGGGATAAGATTAATGAGGAAACAGGAGGATATTTGGATGTTTTATATAATAATGCTGGTCAATCATGCACTTTCCCATCATTGGATGTGACTGATGAAGTATTTAAGCAATGTTATGAAGTGAATGTTTTTGGACCAATGAGAATGGTCAGAGAATTTAGAAAATTGATAATTAATGCTAAGGGAGTGATTGGATTTACTGGTAGCTTAAGTGCATTGTTACCATTTCCATTTTCTAGTGTTTATTCATCTACCAAAGCTGCCATTCATCAATATGCTTCTACTTTGGCACTCGAAATGAAACCTTTTGGGGTAAGAGTGGTTAATATAGTTACTGGTGGGGTTAGCACCAATATCGCTGATACTAGACCATTACCAGAAGGTTCTATTTATAGCGTGGAAGGAATGAAGGAAGCAATGAAGGAAAGACAACAGATGGCAGTCCGTAATAAACCAATGGATGCCGACAAGTACGCCAAACAAGTTGTTGATGATTTTGAGAGAATTGGTTGGTTTACATTATTTTCAAATGTGTATAGGGGAAGTCAAACGGTATTAGTTAGATTTGTGTCGATATTACCAAGAGGTTTGCTTGAATGGGGGTTAATACGTAAATTTTTATTAACCAATGTCTTCCAAACCATCAGAGAGAAATATTCCAAAACCAAAATTGAGTAAGTATTATTTTTGTATATTCAAATAAAATATGATATAAAGGCATATAGTAGACATAACAAAATTGCAAAAAAAAAAAAAAAAAAGAAAAAGCAAAAAAAAAGGCTCAAACATCATCAACGGCTTGTACGTACTGAGGTAACCCAGTGTCAATACTTTCAATAACCGCGTTAATGACCAAAAGAGCACTCAAAGCGTCTTCACCAGAACATTTACAAGTAGTTTCTTCATTCTTTAATAATTTGATAAAATGATCCAATTGCAAATCAAAAGGCTTTGGTTTTTCTAAATCTTCCGCTTTGGTATAAGAAGAAGATGAAGAGTAATTACCGATGATTGGAATTTGATTATGGTGAGAATCCAAAGAAGAAGGAGGAGAAATCATACCAAAATCATCAAATCCATCATTATTAGAAGGCTTATTTGTAGAAGTAGTAATTCCATTCTTGTCGACAATATCCATTAATTCATCATCAGCAAAGTTGGATTTACTTTCGTGAGACATCTTAATTTGTTCTTCAGAAATTGGGCTCAACCAAGAACGTTGACTTGGAGGTAAATTTTGTTGATGGTATAATTTTAAATCAGGTAAGGATAAGGTACCTTCACTACCAAAGATTCTATAAATACCTTGGATTGAATCATTAAAAGGAATCGTTGGGTTTTCCCCAGTACCAACTTCAAAAGAAAACGGAGAAGTAACATTATCAGAACAAATAAAAGTCCCACAACAACCATTAGCAAAACGTAAAGTTAAACTAGCACCCTCATCAACCAATTTATCTGAATCTTCCGATGAATTGGATGATGATCTTTGTTTTGGAAGTAATTCTGCATAAACTTTAACAATAGGGCCAATCAAGTATTGTAATAAATCTAAATCATGAATTAGATTAATTAATAAAGTACCACCACCTAATTCTTTTGACGATCTCCAAGGTTTTTCATCAAAATACAGTTGTGGTTTACGCAAAGACCAAGTACCTTGAATAGCAATCAAGTTGCCTAATCGATCCAAATTCTCTTTAGTAGCAACTATATATGGGTTGAATCGACGATGATGTCCAATTAATAATTTAACCTTCTGTTGATTGCAATAATCAATAATAACTTTACAGTCTTTTGGAGTTGGGGCCAATGGTTTTTCCATCAAAATATTAATTTTCTTAGCGGCTAGCTTCAATCCCATATCAATATGTGTATGGTTTGGTGTGGCTACAATGGCAGCATCTGGATAACTAACATAATTGGAATCACAATAGTGGAAAAATTCCTCTAAATTTTTGAAAAGACGAACTCCTAATGATTTAGCAACTGCAGGTCCCTTTAATGAATGATCAATGATTGCAACCAATTCAGTGTCATTACGTTGTTGAACATGATTTGCGTGGCGTGGTCCAATTAATCCAGCACCAATAACTATAAATCGAACTTTATCTTTATTGATATCAGAATTGAAACTTGGAATATCGATTACATCTTGAGCGGGTGAAGAAGCATTAAAAGAAACTGGGTACATTATACTTTGTAGTAAAGAACAAATAGCCCCTTTCAATCAACTCAAATCAAGTGGGAAACCTGCACTATTTATACTTGACCACTCTGAAAAGCCCTTAAAACGGCCGCGTTTGAGATTGGGCTGTAAAAACTGAATCTTATCTTATCAGAGAAGGATGTTTTTTTCCACCATTTTTTTTGTTTTGTATGGTAGTGCGGGGGCTTATTGTTTTATCAGAAATCTCGCTGCAAAAAATCCACGTGGTCACAGAACCTCCGTACCTTTTCACAACCAGTACAGTATAGTAGTATATTATATTATAGTATAGCATATTATAGTATATAATATTATATTATATTATAGCATAGTATAGTAGTATTATATTACAGCATATTATAGCATGTTATATTACAGCATATTATAGTATTGTATAAGCATAAGTATAATATTGTACAAGTAGATAAGATTAGTGAATTAGTATAACATGTAGATAATCAAATACAGTATGGTACATTAGATTTTAGCTCTTAAATCATCACTGGTGTCGAATAGCTCATTACATAAATGGTCAACAACACCCCATCCATAACCATTGGCAAATCTTCGACGAACAACAATGTTATTATGAGCATCCGGAGGCAAGCTAACCAAAACTTTACGCCAATTCATATTAGGAGTATGATATTTTTTGGCAATTTTAACTTGTTTATTCATCTTCCAATCGTGGTAATTTAAATAAACTTTCTTACCTTTAGAATCCTCATTAATACTAGAAGGTAAGTTTTCAAAATGATAAAATTTATCATGGAAAATGATTTCATCTCTTGATTCTGGTTCTAAAATGTATTTTGTTTTAGGTATTGGACATAATACAGTATTTATGGCACTTTCAACTGCTGATGCTTTAGGTGGAATGTTCAACGTTTTATTTTCGAAATCAGCATCTTGATAATCTTCACTGTCTTTATTGTTATCATTATCAAAAGAAGTTTCTGTATTAGTTCTTGATTCATCACTCGATTCAGGTTCTTGATGTTTATTAAAAATCTTATAATAATCACTACCTTTTGCCGTGATCTTTAAAAACTTTTTCTCTCTTTTAGTTAATTTCTTCTTCTTATCTTGAAGATTTGTCTTCACACCACCATTCTTATGAGTTTTTGGTTCGAATGGACTTGTGAAATTAAGCCAGAAAAAATCCCAATATTTAGAGGCAATTCCATCTTTAGTTCCTTCCTTTTTATCATCTTCTCCATCAAGACTTTGCTCTTCTTGTTTTCTTTCGTTTTCTTCTGGAACTTCTCCAACTTCTTCACCTCCAGTGTGATCAAGTTTAGTGGTTCTTCGTTCTTTTCTTAATTGAGTGACATCTCCCAATGCTTCATAATCTAAATATAATAATGCACTCGTTCTTAATGGTACTATACCATCATTAATTGCATTTGCATATAACGTTAGTCTTTCGAATTTCTCAATAAAGTTTTGTAATGGATCATCTGGTAAAACCTCTAATAATGGTTTGAAATTACCTCTTTTCTTCATATCATTAGATAGATTAAATTTGAGTTGTTTTGGATTGGGAATTCTCTTCAGTAATGTTAAATCCCTACCGGTTTTACCCAATGTCCCCATATCTAAAAACCAAGATATTAAAAAACTCATTTCACTTAAAACTCCTAATAAAGGAGATGCCATAAAAGTTAAATTAGTTGGTTGAATTTTCCTCTTATCAAAATAATCAACCCCTTCAGTTAATAATAAATGCTTGATTGCATATAATTGGACTAATCCTCCTAACGAATGGCCAATAAAACTAATTTTATCGATTTGATAATCTTGGTCTTCAGTCATGGTTTTAATTAAATCCTTTAAATAATTACTAACGTTAATGCCTAATTTCTTAACTCCTCTTTCAGTCTTACCAGCGTTTTCTTTGAAACCTTTCACAACAACATTTTCTTCAACATTTGATTCAATAGTATCCTTTAAATATAACATATCTGCAGTTAAATTGGAAAAAATCCCATGGGTCACGATAACTAAATGAATGGGTTTATGGGGATCTTTAGGCCTTGTTGCCCATAAATCTTCAACTAATTGTTTATCAATCGTTAAATTTGGATTAGTCGATTTACCTAATTTGTTATCATGGTTATCATCACTATTACGCACACTATTACCCATTCCTGGTAATATCAGAGTCCCACTTTTCAAATCCCGATTAATCAGACTCAATGAATACTGCAAAGCGCCCGTATTAATATTTCTCATCTCATGAATATCATCTCCAATCATAAAATCATATAGTATCGATGTATTCCTGGTTATAACAATTTGTGACACAACATCAATACTCCATCCGTAAACTGGATAATCTTCAACATTCTTTTCAATAAAGGAATTTTCATTCAACTCCAACCTAACATTGAAAGTTTGTCCCGGTTTAATTTGATTTTCAAATACAACCTCTTTATTTATTCCAGCATCGGTTGGTTTAAATGGTCTTCGATGGTCGTAACTATACGGCACAACATGACAATATAAGATGAACGGTCCATTCAACAAATGAATGGCTCTAATAGATGTCTTTTCAATATTCTTAAGTCTAAAATAAATATGGGTTTTCTTGGTGTCAATGTTTTTGTACCGTATCCTATACCGACTTACTCCTCCTATTTTCAAGCTTTCTTTATCCCGGTACCAAAGAAACGGGCCATTATTGGACATGGCTAATTCTAATACTGTTCAAACAAGTAATTTCGATTATTCAAAAGCTGTTTAAACTTGTTCAACTCGATTATACTGTGATGTTTTCTGTCAGTTCTCAAATGGCCGTCCCCTCCGGCATGAAAAAAAAAAAAATATACGGGGAGCGATGCTTCGATAAGAGTCCAGTTTTCGACCGCGCGCATGCTCGTCTGACAACTTGTGCTCTCTAACAAAGTTGACAGAAGGACACTGACAGAATTACAAGGATTAGAATAAATAACTAAATATGTATTATGGGTGTAAAAGAAAACCTATAGACTCAAAACAGAGACAGTAATCAAATAAAAAGAATAGGTAGAAGCAAGAATAGTAATAAATATATATATATATAGAGTTGACTCTTTAATGCATTTAGTTTTGGAAAACTTCATTCAAGAAAGTTTCTTCTTCAGCATTGTGCATAGCTTTAGTACCAGCAGCAATAGAAGCAGAAGGATCACGACCGGCATAACGTAAAGATAAGTCTTTGTGGTTTTCAGTTTCAGCCAAAACGGTTTCTAAACGAGGAGCAGCAAATGAATAACCACCCATATTCAAAGGTTCTTCTTGACACCAAACCAAATCTTCAAGAGCAGTGAAGCTATCTAAAGATTCACGTAATTGAGCGTATGGGAAAGGATGTAATTGTTCAACTTTAATGAAAGCAGTTGATTTGTCTTCGATTGAAGCACGTTTCTTACTTAAAGCAGTGAAAACTTGACCAGTACAGAGGACAACACGTTTGATTTCTTCTCTAGGAGCAATTGATTGACCTAATTCAGCATCTTCTATAATCCATTGGAAATGAGAATCACCAGTGAATTCTTCTAAACTAGATCTAGCTAATGGATGACGTAATAATTGTTTAGAGAAGAAAAGAGCCAAAGGTTTTCTAAATTGTCTATGCATTTGACGACGTAATAAATGGAATAAGTTAGCAGGAGTGGTTGGATAAGCAACTTGCATGTTACAATCTTGATGTTGACGTTCTAATTTTTCTGGACTTGGGAAATAACGTTGATCTTCATTACATAATTGTAAATATCTTTCAATTCTACCAGAAGAATGTTCTGGACCTTGACCGTCATAACCATGAGGTAAAGATAAAACTAAACCAGAACGTTGTTTCCATTTAGATTCAGCAGCAGCAATGAATTGATCAACAACAACTTGAGCAGTGTTAGCAAAATCACCAAATTGAGCTTCCCATTGAACTAAAGCATCAGGACTAGTTAATGAATAACCA
Organism: Hyphopichia burtonii NRRL Y-1933; assembly: GCF_001661395.1. Lineage (NCBI taxonomy): Eukaryota > Fungi > Ascomycota > Pichiomycetes > Serinales > Debaryomycetaceae > Hyphopichia > Hyphopichia burtonii. The sequence goes on from NW_017963729.1 coordinate 797,302, forward strand.
TATTCAAAACCCATAACACCATACTCTGATAATGAAGAATTAGAAATAACAAAAGCACCTTGATCTTCACTTAAGTGATTCAATGGAGTATAAGTAGCTTCTGAACTTTGGTCATGTAAGACAGCATGACGTTGAGAGAAAGTACCTCTTTCAACATCTTGACCAGAAACTCTAACATGATAACCTTCTAAAGCTAAAGAACCGAAAGCCAAAGCTTCACCAGTAGCCCAATCAATACCTTCACCACTATCGACAGTCTTTTTTCTATTGTTTAAAATACGTTTCAAGTTACGGTGAATTTCAAAACCTTCTGGAGCTTCAGAAATGGTGGTACCAATTTTTTTCAAAGTATCAGCATCAACAGAAGTTGGTAAATGAGGTAAAACTTCAGTAGCCAATTCTTTTGGAGATTTGAAATCTTCCCAAGGAGTGGTTAACCATTCTCTTGAAGTTGGTTGATATTCTTTTGATTTATCAAAAGATTCATCTAAAAGATTCCAAACCCATTTTTTATGTTCATCAATATCTTCTTTAGTGAAAGTACCTTCTTCAATTAATTGTTTAGTATAGTAATCCAAAACTGATTTCTTTTCAGCAATTTTTTGATACATTAATGGTTGAGTAAAAGCTGGTTGATCAGTTTCGTTGTGACCATATTTACGGTAACCAACAACATCAATTAAGACATCGGAATGGAAAGTTGCTCTCCATTCAGCGGCCAAGTTGAAGACAAAGATAATACCTTCGACATCATCCGCATTAACATGGAAGATTGGGGCATTGATGGCTTTAGCAATATCTGAAGGGTATAAAGTAGATCTAGCAAATCTTGGATCAGTAGTGAAACCAATTTGGTTATTAACAATGATATGAATGGTACCACCAGTTGAGTAAGCAGGTAAATTAGCAAAACCCATAGTCTCGTAAACGACCCCTTGAGCAGAGAAAGCAGCATCACCATGTAATAAAATGGACATAGCACGTTGATATTCACCAATATCATTTTTATATTGTTGAATAGCTCTAGTTTTACCTAAAACAACCCCATCTTCAGCTTCTAAATGAGAAGGATTAGCAACAATTGATAAATTAACGTGTTTACCTGAAGTGGTTGGTCTAGCATAATTCATACCTAAATGATATTTAACATCACCGGAACCTTCATCGAATTCTCTAGAACCAGTGAATTCAGAAAAAATAGATTCATTTGGTTTACGAACAACGTTAGATAACATATTAAGACGACCTCTATGAGGCATACCAATAACAACATCTTCAACACCAAATTCAACTGAGGTATCAATTAAAGCTTTTAAACCAGGAACAATTGATTCAGCCCCTTCCAAACCAAATCTTTTATCATTTGGGAATTTGGTGGCCAAGAAGCTTTCAAAAGAACAAGACCAAATCAAACGATCTAAAACTTGTCTTTTTTGATCAGGAGAATATTTAAAAGGTTGAGGAATTTCAATTCTTTCTCTTAACCAATCACATTGTTCTTTAGAAGGAATATGAATATATTCAACCCCGTAAGTGTTACAGTATAAACGTTCACAACTATCGATAATTTCTCTTAAACTTAAAGTTTTTTTACCGGATTCAGCAAAACGAGGTAAGATACCTGGACCTAAAGTAATTTGTTTATTTAAATCAGCTTCAGTGAAACCGTAATGCTCTAATTTTAATTCTTTTGGAATATCAGATTTATCACCATAAGAAATCCCCAAAGGATCAATTTTAGCCTTTTGATGACCTCTAACTTGATAAGCACGAACCAATAATTGAACCTTTAAATGAGTAACAACATCTTCATTAATTGGAGTTGAATCTGGATCAAATCCAACCCCAGCACCACCGGCAGGAGTTGGAACCAAAGTTGGTGGGGCGGTGAAAGCGCTGGAAGGACTAATATTATTATTTTCAATATTTTTAAAATAAGCATTCCAAGAAACGTGAACACTTGAAGGATCTTTTCTCCAAGCATCATACATTTCATCAACATAGGTAGCATTATTGGTTTGTAAAAAACTATCAGAAGATGAAGCATACTTACGAATTGTGGATGACAAGTACTTTGGTTTGAATTGATTCCTCAACATTTGAGTGCGAGGAACGGCACTTTTAAAAGCTTGAAGCATGTTTTATTTCACCGTTATAAGAATATCTGGATTTAAAAATGACTTTTGATGACTTAAATTAAATCGAAAACTGAAACTAAAGTTGATGTTTTAGTATTGAACTCATCAATGGAATTGGTAATTGATGGGATGCAATATCTAATCGGAAGAACAGTGAAGTAGAAGAAGAAGGAGTAATTTTTTTTTCCCTCTTCAATTAATGAAGTATTTTTGAAAAAGTCGGTGATGCTATAAAAACACTACAAAAACAAAAAAAAAAAAAACAAAAAAAAGGCATTACTATGAGGGTTTTTGTTAGTGGTAAAAAACATGCCCCCGGAAATCAAATGACTACCATGACCCGGAGCTGCGACTGAGACTCACTTCACCACAAGCTGGTTCCGACGAACCCCGGTCGTTTTCACCCATTCATCGGCACAATCCATCATTGACGGCATTTCCGGTAGAGCAGGATAAAAGACACGATCGGGATGACTGAAAGGGTAAAGGATCTGGTATGATTGGCTCTTACACTAGAGTTGCTCATTCTGGTTTACCCCAGGAGAAAATTGAAGACAATCGCTTACTCAGGCTCATTTTGTCTTAGTTCCTATTGGATAGCGAGCGGCGGCCGGATGTCGCGAGTTCCGGGAGGGAACCTACCCTGCCCGCCAATCAAATCCGAACGCGCTCGGAGTCTCTCGGAGTTGTGTTTCAGCAGTGACGGTATGCGCAAGCGAGCGAGTCATCCTTTGGTGCACGGGTGCACGTATAGGTACGGATGTTACCATTAGATGTACAGAGGTTTTATTACAACTGAATAATCCTTTATTACTACCTATGCTATGGAATACCAATCATTAATTCCATTTAAAACTATATACAAAACTAAAGGAACTCTTGTGATTTTCTTCTAAAGGCATTGCAGTCCCTTAACCATTGCTTGTAGTCCTTTAAGGAGTAGATTCTTTCACCGTAATAATCAGGAACTGGGTTTGAAAAAGATTGTGAAGATGGATTTACCCTATTGACTTTAACTTTTTGTAAGAAAATCTTATCCATGGCATTATATTGGGGTAAATGTTTCTTATAAGATAATTTGAAAATAGTATTACCAAAAGTTGGACCCACCAAGTACCCTAATAACCCACCAATCAGTAATAACCCAACAAAGGTAATCATTGGATCCAAACCCAAAATTGGTTTTTCAGGGTCGATCTCAACATTGGCCAACCCTCCTAGGGTCATTAGCACCCCCATAGTACCGGTGACGGCCCCACTACCAACATTAAGACGGTTATTGATTTTTTTCAACCTGAAATATTCGGGCCAATTGATCTTGAAAGTACTGTTTGAGTTGAAACGAACGCTTCTTTGCAACAAGCTTCTATTGAAAATCCCAATGTTTCTGAGGAACATCATCTTACTCTTCTGACTCTTCTATCTATTAAGTTTTTAAATTATCAACTGATAAATCATTTGGTTATCGATTTTTTTTCGTTTTCCTTCGTTCCTTCAAAAGTTTGGTCTCGGACACGCCCGTTCCTCTTCTTCCTCTCTCTCTTTTTTGTCGTCAGATGACTGCTCCAGCCTGCTGCCCTTGTAACTATATACCACTATAACTACCGAAGTTGCTCGATTGACAGCTACCCCAGTTATGCAGTGAAATTGGTTTATAGTTAAATTCTTGTAGACTAAGTGGATAGAACTGGGACGTGCGCCGTACCAATTTCTACTCCTTCGAAAAAAAAAAAAAAAAGCCAGAGGTAAAAAAAAAACCAAAACATCAAATACACTAAAATTGATCTTTTTTTCCAACCATCAATACTGATACACGTCTTCTGGTGCACATTTTCACTGTTACACCATCCATCAACCACTCCCACTTGTATTATAGGATTGTTGTTTGCTGTCATTTGATTTCCACGGCTGGATTAGTGTTGGGTAGTGTTTATAAAGAAGTGTTTTATTTTTTTTTTTAAATTTGAATTTAGTTGGGCGGTTAATTGAAAAGAGCGTGTTTTGTATTATAACTTTCCAGAGATAGTATGAATGGTAATTTAAGCTCTTCCAATGGCTCTTCCAATGGCTCTAATGGTGTTTCCAATGGGACCGCCGTTGATTATACCAAATTGAATAATGGTAATGATATAGAAGAAGAAATTCAAGATGAAATTCGTTATACATTTCCTAAAAGTCAAGAAGAAGTAACTCAGTTAATCTTGGACTACCAGGAATTGACCAATAAAAGCATTAACGAGAGAGAACGTTATGATCGGGCTCGCCAACAACATGAAGAGATGTTACAATCTCAATCAATCAAAGAAAAAGATTATTCATTTCCAGAATATAAAGATTCTTTTACAGATGAAAAAAAATCAATTGAAAAAATATTATTGAAAATTGATGATAAATATAAAGATTTTAACGAAAGAGAAGTAAAATTTTATCAAGATTTGAAAAAATCCTTAGATTCAAATTCTGACACAGAAAATCAAATCGATGTTGAACTTTTTGAAAAACAATTGGCTAGTTTGCAATTGATATCAAAAGATTTAGATTTACCTGAGTCTTTACAATCAGTTTTAGAAGATAAACCAATATTGAAAAATATCAATGAGAAAATTGTTAATGATATATTTAATAACGTTTTAAAATTAAATTCAGTTAAGAATTCTAATTTTCAACAATTGGCTGAATCTTTTGGAATCAAAACTCGTCCTTTTGTTAATGAATTGGGCCCTTTATATGGCCCTTTAGCTAATTTTGAAACTGAAAGTTTGATTTCTAAAAAAATTTCAAATCGTATAAAAGATTTAGAAAGTCTACCGGCTAATATTGGTACTTTTAATTTCAATGATGATAAATCAAATCTTGATGATTTAAAAATTAAATCATTAATTGAATTAAAATCTTTACAAATACTATCAAAACAAAGACAATTGAAAAACAGTTTTTTACGTAAATCTACTTTTAGTGCTCATTATGATGTTCCTTCTTTAGTTGCTAATTTTTATGTTGCTCAAGGTAAAAGAAATGCTAATCTTCGTCCAAAAATTGATCAACCAAATCCTCATTTATTAGCTTTACAATTAGAAGATAAACAAAAATTAGAATTAAGACGTAAAGAACATGAAAAACATGTTTTGAAAGTGGAAAGAATCTTAGAATCTCTGAAAAATTTTATTGATAATAAATTAGCTAGAATTTCTAAAAAAAATCACTTTATTAAAACTGTGGGTAATTTCCATAATAGTACTGAAAAAGAAGAATCTAAGAAATTAGAAAGAACTGCTAAACAACGTTTACAAGCTTTGAAAGCTAATGATGAAGAAGCTTATATTAAATTATTGGATCAAACTAAAGATCATAGAATTACCCATTTATTGAAACAAACCAATAGTTTCTTGGATTCTTTGGCTCAAGCAGTTAAGGTTCAACAAGTTGAACTGGGTGCTGATATACCTGTTGAAACTACCGGTGATAATGAAAATGATGAAAATGAAAAACAAGATAATGCTGATGAATTAAGAGAAAAATTAGATTATTATCAAGTTGTTCATCGTGTAAAAGAGGAAGTTACTGAACAATCTTCATTATTAATTGGAGGTAAATTAAAAGATTATCAAATCAAAGGTTTACAATGGATGGTTTCTTTATATAATAATAAATTAAATGGGATTTTAGCAGATGAAATGGGTTTAGGTAAAACTATTCAGTCAATTTCTTTAGTCACCTATTTAATTGAAAAGAAACATGAAGATAAATTCTTGGTTATTGTACCTTTATCAACAATTACTAATTGGACTATAGAATTTGAAAAATGGGCTCCAAGTGTTAAAGTAATTGTTTATAAAGGTTCTCAAGATCAACGTCGTGCTTTACAATATGAAGTTAGAAGTGGTAGCTTCCAAGTTATTTTAACAACTTATGAATATGTTATTAGAGAACGTGCAGTTTTAGCAAGATTTAATTATTCTCATATGATTATTGATGAAGGTCATCGTTTGAAAAATGCTAATTCTAAGTTAGCAGTGACTTTGAAAACTTTCTATAAAACTAAAAATAGATTAATTTTAACTGGTACTCCTTTACAAAATAATTTACCAGAATTATGGGCTTTATTAAATTTTGTTTTGCCAAAAGTTTTCAATTCAGTCAAATCTTTTGATGAATGGTTTAATACTCCTTTTGCAAATACTGGTTCACAAGAAAAAATTGAATTGACCGAAGAAGAATCATTATTAGTCATTAGAAGATTGCATAAAGTTTTGAGACCTTTCCTTTTAAGAAGATTGAAAAAAGACGTTGAAAAAGATTTACCTGATAAAGTTGAAAAAGTATTGAAATGTAACTTATCAGGATTACAACATATCTTATATCAACAAATGTTAAAACACAATGCTTTATTCGTTGGTGCTGATGTCGGTAGTGCAAAATCTGGAATTAAAGGTTTGAATAATAAAATTATGCAATTAAGAAAAATTTGTAATCATCCTTTTGTTTTCGAAGAAGTTGAAGATGTTTTGGACTCTTCAAGACTCACCAATGATTTAATCTGGAGAACAAGTGGTAAATTTGAATTATTAGATCGTATTTTACCCAAATTTAAGGCTTCTGGACATCGTGTTTTAATTTTTTTCCAAATGACTCAGGTTATGAATATTATGGAAGACTTCTTAAGATTTAGAAGTATGAAATATATGAGATTAGATGGTAGTACAAAAGCCGATGAAAGACAAGATATGTTAAAACTTTTCAATGCTCCTGATTCAGAATATTTTTGTTTCTTGTTATCTACAAGAGCTGGTGGTTTGGGTTTAAATTTACAAACTGCTGATACAGTTATCATTTTCGATACTGATTGGAATCCTCATCAAGATTTACAAGCTCAAGATAGAGCTCATAGAATTGGTCAAAAGAATGAAGTTAGAATTTTAAGATTGATTTCCAATGATTCAGTTGAAGAAGTTATATTGGAAAGAGCTCATCAAAAATTAGATATTGATGGTAAGGTTATTCAAGCGGGTAAATTCGATAATAAATCTACTGCAGAAGAACAAGAAGCATTTTTGAAAAGATTACTTGAAGCTGAATCTAACAGAGATGGAAGTGAAGAGAATGCCCAATTGGATGATGATGATCTTAACGATATTTTATCGCGTTCAGATGACGAAAAAATCTTATTTACCAAAATGGATAAGGAACGTAATGATTCTGAAAAGCTTGCTTATGAACAACAAAATGGTTTCAAATCAAGATTAATGGAACGAGATGAATTACCTCCTGTTTTTACTGAAGACATTGCTCATCATTTCGAACCAAGAACCGAAGAATTGGGCCGTATGAGAGAAAAGAAAAAGGTCAAATATGATGATGGATTAACCGAAGAACAATGGTTAAATGCAATGGATGATGATAATGACACAGTTGAAGAGGCCATTAAACGTAAGGAAGCTCGTGTCGCTAAGAGAAGGAGAACTATGGCTATTAAACAAGGTATTCCGGAAGACCAAATTGATACCGATGCCTTGGCAGCAGAAGAGGATGAGGCAGAAGAAGAAGAAGAAGAAATGGGTAGATCACGTAAAAAGTTGCGTGGTTCAAGATCTGCTAGTCAAACTCCACTTGAAGATGACGAGGTTCCACCACCGGAACCAATTGATGAATTCACTGCTAATTGTAATACCATCATTGACAATGTGTTACAATTGGATTCCAAAGATGGTCAACGTAAAGCTAGCGATGTTTTTCTTAAATTACCTTCAAGAAAATTATATCCTGATTATTATCATGTTATCAAGCACCCAGTTTCACTTAATCAAATTAAAAAACAATTGGACCAAGATAAAGTTGAGTCTTTTGAATCATTTATAAATGAATTCAGAATCATGATATCTAATGCTAAGACCTATAATGAAGAAGGATCATGGGTTTATGAAGATGCTAATGTTATTGAAGAATACATTAACACCGTTGATGTATAATCAAATGAGTCTTAATAAATATTTCAATTCTACTGTTTTATTCCACTATACTTTTCCTTTAGTATAGACCTAATCTTCCTCTGTTATTCTATATAATCTGTACTATAGTATTCAAATACACAATACATCTTAACCCCAGTTCCAGCCAATGAGATCCAAGTGAAAAAATCTTACAAAGCATCCTCACAAGAAAATTAGGACTGCAAGCGAACAATCGCAAATACGACAGCTGCAAAACTCAACCGTTCGACAAGATTACATCTAATTTATTTTTATGAACTCGTCTCATTGACTTAGTAATGAGCAGCATGGCTCGAGATTTGCATGTAGATCAGACGTTGTATCGATGTTTTGCTCGAATGGGCAACTGGTGATACAAAACCAGAACGCTAATGCTTACTAAGGGATTATTGAGACCCTTTAAAGTCTGGACTATTGAGTATTATCAAGCCCCAAGGTCCAGATTGTCATCATTGAATTAGTCAGATAGTTTCAGCAGCTTAAAGTGCGATATTAGGTCTCATTCAGTAGCTTTGTGCCTCAAGAAAGGGGATACCCCGATTCTGTCAGTCATGCCATATTGTTTAGTCCCTCTTGCTCCTCCTGAATTTTTCCAGCCCATATAAATTTATCTCAAGATTCCCTCGAACAACAATCTTTTGTTAAGAGTGATTCTGTTTCTTTCAATTTCATTTCATCAAATACATATAAACAATGTCTTCTATAACCTTAAGAAAACCAATTGGGTTTGTTGGCAAGTTCAACCGGGTTTTAAAGAATAACAAGAGCACTCCTAAAGTTTTAGCTACCCTTGCTGGGGGTATAGTTGCTGGTACTGCAATATATGTCTATTCAAATAATAATAACACTCCTAATAAGAATAACCATTTGGGGAAAATCTTAGCCTCTAATGCTGGTGCAGTTGCAGTTTTAAATAAGGAAAAGAATTTCAAAGACTATCAACAAGTTTATAATGCAATTGCAGAAAAAGTGAGAGACCAAGATGATGCTGATGATGGTGCTGGTAGATACGGTCTTTTAACTAGATTAGCATGGCATTCCAGTGGTACTTATGACAAAAATACCAATACTGGAGGGTCATACAATGGTTCAATGATTTATTCACCAGAATCAACCGATGGAGAAAACGCAGGTTTAGAAGTTGCTCGTGATTTTTTGGTTGAATTCCATTATCTTTTCCCCTGGTTGAGTCGAGGAGACCTTTGGACTTTAGGAGGGGTTGTTGCCGTCCAAGAATGTGGAGGTCCTAAGATTCCTTGGAGACCGGGCCGTAAAGATCTTGAAGACCGTAAGAAAGTTCCAGAAAATGGTAATTTACCTGATGCCTCCAGAGATGCTGACTACGTTAGAAAAGTTTTCACCAGATTGGGATTCGATGAGCGTGAAACCGTTGCATTAATCGGTGCTCATTGTTTAGGCAAATGTCACACTGATAGATCTGGTTATGATGGTCCATGGGGTCCTTCATTCAATATGTTTACTAATGATTTTTACGTTAGATTATTACAAAACTGGCATGTTAGAAAATGGGATGGTAAAAAACAATATGAAGACGATGAAACTAGCTCTTTCATGATGTTACCAACCGACTACGCTTTGAAAGAAGATTCCAAATTCTTAAAATACGTTAAGATGTATGCTGAAGATCAAGATTTATTCTTTAAAGATTTTTCAAAAGCTTTTAGTGCTTTACTCGAGAAAGGTATCGAATATCCTAAAGACGTCAAACCTTTCGAATTCAAAACTTTAGATGAACAAGAAGATTAAACAGTTTGTTTCTATTTAAATGTATGTTTTTGTATTTAACTATCTTGTAGAATAGCTAATATTAGTAGGTACACAATCGACCCAGGTAATTACTGCAAATCAGAAACTTCCCTCCGTACACCAACCACCAATCACTATACTCACTAACTTATCCATACACTGCCTATTTAGGAAGTCTAGATTTACTCAGCGTAATTATCAGCACTGATTTGCGGTAAGTTACAGTACGGAGAATTTCTTATATTTTTCTTCAAAAAACCGCACTCGCACACGACTTTTTTCGCTCACAAAAAAATTTTTCAGTTTTTTCCTCCGATGCAAAGGCACTTTCCCAAAGTATTTAATTGAAATAATTTTTCACTCTTCTGTTTTTCACGAGTTTTCCTTTTCTTTTTCATATCATCATCACCGTTAGTCAAAAATGAAATACGTCCACACTGAACAAATCTTAGATGTCCCAGAAGGTGTTACCGTCGCTATCAAAGCTAGAAACATCACCGTTGTTGGTCCAAGAGGTACTTTAACCAAGGACTTGAAACACATTGATGTTACTTTTGAAAAAATCAACAACAAAGCTGTTAAAATCATTGTCCACAATGGTGACAGAAAACATGTTGCTGCTTTAAGAACTGTCAAATCTTTGATCTCTAACTTGATCACCGGTGTTACCAAAGGTTACAAATATAAATTAAGATATGTCTATGCGCATTTCCCAATTAACGTCAACATTGTTGAAGAACAAGGTGAAAGTTTCGTTGAAATCAGAAACTTCTTGGGTGAAAAGAGAGTTAGAAGAGTTAAGGTTCACGAAGGTGTTACCATTGCTCCATCTGCTAACCAAAAAGATGAATTAACCGTCACCGGTAACTCTTTAGAAGCTGTTTCTCAAAATGCTGCTGATATCCAACAAATCTGTCGTGTTAGAAACAAGGATATCCGTAAATTCTTGGATGGTATCTATGTTTCTGAACGTGGTACTATTGAAACTGATTAAATTAATTAGTTTTTCATAATTTACACCCCTTCCCTCTAAAAGTGTTTTTTTGTATTAATACAATTTCTCTTTTGTCTATATTTTCATTTCCTTTTGTTTTTTATGAGTTTTCAGGGTTATATAGTTAATTTTGGTTTTATATTTTCATTTCGTCAACCCTGTGTCTCACCATGGATTTGTTACAGGCTTAAATCAATAAAGAGCCACCAACGATCCATTGTAGTAGCGAGATTACGGGTTATTGCTAGCGATTTTTCCTGCTTTTAGGAATTAAAGGTTCACTACATTATATATTGTGTTTTGATGAACCTGTCCCATGCAATAGCCTTTATGCCCCTTTCGAACCTTTGTGCTTATGAGTTTCCTTGTGGAAGATTAATGTTACTACGGTAGTTACTGTATTAACAGTAATGTTTTCAACGGAAGTCATGGATACTAATGGGTTATTGATAAAGCTAATGATGAAGACGGTACTGGGTTTTCTGTCTTCTGGCAAGTTTTCGATTTTTGGATTTTGGATTTTGGATTTTGGAATTTTTTTTTTTTTTTTTTCACTGTTAATCTGATCTAATGTCCACATTATCTTGATATCGCCAAATGACCATTAAAGTAGCCTTCTTGGGTCCCGAAGGTACTTACACTCACCAGGTATGTTTTTAAAACACTTTCCTTTGTTTTGTTGTGCCAATACTAACCTGTTTAACAGGCTGTAATTCAACAGTTTGGTAACTCTGGAGACATTGAAATTTACCCCCAAAGTTCCATTTCGTCATGTTTCGAAGCAATTGATTCAAAAAAAGTCGACTACGCTATAGTGCCATTCGAAAACTCCACCAATGGACAGGTTGTTTTCACCTATGATCTCCTTCGTGATTGGTTTATATCGGATAGTTCAGCCAAATATAATGATCCAAAGTTCAAAATAGTGGCCGAACAATACGTTGCAATACACCACTATTTTCTATCAAATGCCAAATCATTAGCAGACATAACAACCTTATACTCTCACCCTCAAGTCTGGGGTCAAGTGTCTAAATTCTTAAGTGAAGAGGAAATTTCCAAACTTAAATTGAAAAAATTTGATACTAGCTCAACATCGAAAGCAGCAGAAAACGTTTATAATGATCAATCGAATACAAGTGCATGTATTTGCTCTAAAATGAGTTCTGATTTATATAATTTACCGGTATTATATGAAAAAGTTGAAGATAATCCAAATAATACAACCAGATTCTTAGTTTTGGGATATGAGAAACCATTAAGCCCATTATCTCCAATAGCATCTTCTTCATCCGATAGTGTGAAAAACCACTCAATAACGTCAATAATGTTTACTTTACACCATGATGACCCTGGTGCGTTATGTTCAGCTTTAGACTCTTTTAGAGAATTTCAAATCAAAATGACTTCCATCAATTCAAGACCTTCACACCGTGAACAATGGCAGTACGTTTTCTTCATTGAGCTAATCGGTGACATGGATAATGATTTAAATATAAAACAATCTATTGACAGTCTATCCAAAAAATGCGTTGATTTAGTGGTTCTAGGGTCATTTGAAAGATCTTGGAGATACTGGGGGGCTTAAAGTACATTAATATAATAATATATATGTATATATTGTAAATAACCTAAATAATAAAAAGAAGATCATAGAAAGAAATGAAATGAAAGTAAAACTATATCTTGAATTTTCAAAAAAAAAGAATTCATTAATGGATTCGTCAACATGAATTTTTGCCTCTTTTATATAAAGCTAATCACCAAATCTTTGGTAAGTCCAGTCTTTATTATCCAAGGGACAAACCGGTCTTGATTTTAACCATCTTTGAATACAATGCATATGGAATGCATGATTACATACCCCCCAAGCTGCAATACACTCTTGTCTAGAGTTATTAAGAGTATTTGGTTGACATTCAATACATGGCTCCATCAAATGGTTTCTGCAAATAGCACAGGTTTCAACAACAATGTCTAAAACAGTTAGTATTTCAATCATTCGTTCAAAAAGTTTCAAATTAATACATACCCCAAGACCAAAATGCAACAGCAGTCCATTTTCTCACTTCAAAACGTTGTTTCTCTCCTTTGTTTTTCGAAACAACTTCATGCTCTTCCTCATTCTCATGTGGATGTGGATGTGGATCTAGTTAAAGTTAGTAAATGCTATTTGCTACTGCCAATGCAACCCTTTTGGTTGTCACTAGCTAATCTCATTCCAATTCTTTTAACATACGGCTATCGATATCCATCTTGTCTGTTTCCTCACTCATGACCGACCCGTTCCTATAATAACCAATGCCAGTCTTGTATGCTTCAGTCAATGAAAAGACAGTGTTCAATGGATTTGTAAGATTCAATTGAAGCTTTCGCACTAACAAAATATTGAAACCACCAAAAAATGAAGTCAGAAAAAAAAAAAAAAAACACTACCAAAGAACTACTAAACAGCACGATTACTGGAAAACAACTAAAGATTAGAGTGAAGCCATTGGGTCTGTGAAAGGATATAGAAGTGCTGGTAGTCGACATATAACAGGAATGTCTGAAGATCTAATATCGTCATTGTACCCACCTCCGCCACCGTATTTTAAGTTTTTCACGCAAGAGAACTTGAATAAGGTCAACAGCTGGAAGAAGGAGCAAGATCAGGAAGAAAGTAGCCCAGAGGACCCAAGAAAAGTACCAGAAGGAGAGTTACAGTTTCTCATACCACCTGAGCAGCCAAGTGGAACTCATTACCGAGGATATGGGAATCTATGGTCGTTTGAAGACAAGTTACCGAGTTTGAAAGAAGCCGGATGGACTCAGTTATATAAGGAAGAGGACGAGTTAATAACGTCACAGACAAAGATTAAAGAGTTGCACAAGCTAATGGACTCGTTGTTGTTGAATTTTTTGGAGTTGATTGGCTCGATGTCGGTTGATCCATCGAAATTCCATTACAAGATCGAAGATTTAAAGTTACTTTTAATCAATATAAATCATATTTTGAATACATATAGACCTCATCAGACACGTGAGAGTTTAATAATGTTGTTGAAGAAACAAATCGATAAGAAAAATAATGAAATTAATGAAATCGATAAGGTGAGTACTAGTATAACTGAGAAAATTCAAAAATTAACAAATAATGTTAAAGGAACTAATGAAGACGTTGACGAATCCAATGAGTCCAGTTCAGCCGAATTGAAGAAAAAATTATTAGATAAGTTACTATATCAATCTACATAAAATGTATATAATAATGTATATTACGACTTGGAAATGAATGTAGAGGAATCAAAAAAGATCGAGTAAGTCTTGGTTAACCTTATTATTATTATTATTATTATTGTTGTTGTTGTTTTGCTGGCTATTGCTAGAAAGGTTTAAGTTGTCTATTCCCTGTGTTATATGTTGTGGTTGTTGTTGTGATGGCTGTGATGGAGGAATGGTATTGAATAAACTTAAGATGTCATTTGTCGATGATTGAGCGTTATTGGAACCGTTGCCAGCTGAAGGTTGTTGAGGTGCTGTGAACAAATCATTCAACTCATCCAATAAAGAGATACCATTATTATTAGCATTTGATTCAGTTGGAGTTGAAGAATCATCATCATCGAAATCTAATAAGTTTTCATTTCTTACATTATTGATTATTTCTTGTTTAGCCAAATTAGTTAAATCCTTGATATCATTTGGATCATTGGAAGATTTAACTGATTTAATCTCTGTATTGGAATAAGCGTTTGGATCAATAAATGTAAAAGCAGGTTTATGATAAACAGATGACAAAGTAGATAATTCTTTAACTAAACAATTTAAAACATTTGGATTGAATGATGATATGATAGTTTTGATAGGAGGTAATTTAGTTAAAATGATTTTTTGTTGAGTTTCAACTGAAGTTGAAGAAGATAATAATCTCCAATAGATATAAGCTTTATCCCTAACGTCTGCATTTTCACAATCTTGAGTAGCTTTTTCTAAAGCTGTTTGTAATAGATTTGAATAGTCATTATTTTGAGAAAATGATAAATTAATCTTAACAATTGTTGTTAAAATATTCAATTGTAAAATTGAATCATAATCTAGGAAATTTTCTAAGATATCGGATAATTTACTTTTCAAATTTTGGAAATATTTTGGATATTCACCTAACAACCAAATATATCCTGATAAAGCTTTTTGATCATCTAATTCATCAATATGTTGAGAGATTACCGGAACAATTAAAGTGATTAAGTCGTTTTTACCAGGATAACGTCTTAAGATATTAGTTAAAACAATTATCGATTCATTAATAATCAATTCACCACCTCTTTGATCTATCAAATTAATCAATAAATTGATTGATTTTATCACACAGCCAGCCAATTTAATTGCAACTGCGCCGATTGATTTGATTGATTTCGAGACCAATGAAGGTTCAAATTCCATTGCGTATTCTTTCAATTCACCTAGTAATAAAGAACTATTATTATCACTTGCCAATCTAATCATGATTTCGAGTTTTTCCAATTTCAAATATAAAGGATCAGAATATTTAATGAAGAAAACTCTTAATTCTTTTGATAAAATTTGGGGATATTTTTCTAAAATTATTCTAATGTTTTTCAATCCAACAAACTGAGCTTCAGGAATTGACGAACTGACTAAAGAAACTAATGGTGCAGATAATTTTTTTAAAAAAGCATTTTTTTGTGCTGGTACATGGACTTGATCCAAATGTTGTATAATTGTTTTAATTGATGATAATACAACAGAAGCATTTGCATGCTGTAATTGGGGAATAACTCTTTCAATTATGTGAATTGCTTCATCGTTATCGCTTGCTTGATAATCAGTTAAAGTAGTTAATATAGTAATTCTCCCCCATTCAGTGCATTCATTTAAACACATTAATAAATTTTTTACGATGTCAGAAGAAATGACAAAAACTTCTAAATTATCATCTTTATTCATGTCTTTTATTTCATATAATGCATTTAAAGAATTAGCAACCACTGCAGGATTTGAATCAAAGATCAATTTCTTTAATTCATCTAAGAATCCAAATTCAATACACATCTCAGCATCCAAATCAAATAATTTAGCAACACAAATAGCAGCAGTCTTACGTACGTATGGATTATCATCTTTCAAAGTTCTGGATAATGGTATTTCCATATAATCAACCATTTTGGCAACCCGGATACATCCCATTGTTCTTATTGCCAAAGCTCTGATTAAAGGATTTGGATCTTCTGTATCTTGAACAAATGTATTAACTGCCAATATACATAATTCTGGATGTGTTTTAGCATAATTCATAAGATAAAGATAAACCAATTTCTTCTGTTCCAAATCATAAGTAGCAATGTTCTTCAATACATCTGGGAATAACGATGAAACATCTTTACCAACGGTCATTGCTTGAATAACTCGTTGAATTGCATCTTTACGTTCGTGTTTATATTGAGATACAAGCCCATTTTTCAATTCAAAAGTCTCCCCCTTCTTAGGACCTTTCAAAAAGCTTCTTATTCTCTTCTCCAATGACATCTTCTGGATCGATTTTCTATTAAACTCAGGGACTGGAAATGGTATTTGTTGTTTTTCTCTACGTGTTTCTAATCTGATTTGATTTTTTCGTTGATTTTTTTCGCTGCGTTTTGATTTTTTCAAGTGGCTACGCTAAATGATTGCAAGATACTTAAATGTTGATAGTATTGCACGATAATGGCTGTTTATGGGAAGAGAAGCAGACCTATTGCGAAAGATGTGGATAGGGTGGTATTTCTGAGCGAGGACGAAGAAGAGGAAGGTCCTATTAGAGATAGACAGACGCTTTTACCACTGGCCATGGAGAAGTTGCAAGTCCCTGAGATCAAGAGAGCCAGGAGGTCACCGAAGAAGAAGGTAGTTGAGCAAGAGTTTGAGGAGGATATAACCACGTCGCCCAAGAAGTTTAGTAGGTGGCTAGATCTGATTGATATGCCAAAGATTGAACCGGCAAAGAGGTCGTTGACTGAGCAGTTGATGGAGGTACCTAAACAAACACCTAAACAAACGGCTCAACAAACACCTAAACAAACGGCTCGACCATCCAAAGAAACACCCAGAAGGTCAACTTTATCTCCTGGTAAACAGGATATATGGGACGAGTTGCTAGAAGATGTGGACACCAGCAAAGGACAGACCATGGAGTTCAAGTTGGAGGAGAACGACGAAGACGAAGAGGAAGAGGCTGAAGACGAAGAAGAGAAACCAGTGATTGTGTTTGATTATGTTCACGAAACACCAGAGTTTGAATCGGTGATGCCGAAACCATTGAAAGGCCGCAAGACACAGGAGTCAAGCAAAACGTATGGAAACGAACGAAGTTTTCTACTTGAAGAGGTTGACAAGGCAGAAGCACATAAGGAGATGATAAGAAATGAAAACGATTACAATAAGAACCAGGAGATTATGACCAGTGTTGACTTAAAGCAATTGGGCAGGATGAACAATCTAAAAGAAGATATGCAATACTTAATCGAGGGGTTAAAATTCAATAGAATCAAAACTACTATTGAAAACGATAATAAGATATTAATAATTACATTATGTGATATTCTAGCAAGTAAACATGATTTAAAACCGATTGAAAACGTTGTGGTTGATAAATTACTCAAGATCTTTACAAAATTAGGAAAACAGCCAGGAGATTTGGTTATCGAAATATTAATATTAAAAGTTTTAAGTTTATTTAAGATGCCCATCGATAAGCAAAGCGAAATATCGTATAGACTACTAACGTTTGAAAAAGAAATAGAGTTAAAGGAATTAAACTTGAATGACAATTTGAAAAACAATTTGCATAACTTAGTTTTGGAAGATACTAATAAATTAGCAATTGATTTATTAAGTATACAGAGTTTAAATTGGTCAATAATTGAAAAAATAATACCCATTCATGCAAAGTACTCTGATAAAGTTCTAGCTCTTCTCCAACAGTATTTCGACAATGGCAAGCCAATTCTTAACCAGCAACTTCTTGACTCCTTCCTCTCGCAAGGTATTAATAATAAACAATCGGTTTTCTTGCAGCTTATCATTACAATTGCCAATAATTACGAGTTAGATGAAATTACTTACAAACAAGACTACGTTAAACTCATCATCAATGAAATATCAACGGTTCCTTCCCGTAAACCATGCTCCAATAAATTTGTACTATTTGGATCTGGTTATCTAGTAAATTATGTTAAACAGTATCCAATTGCACAAACTGATTTAGTAAAACTAATTCCATTAATTAACTTTAGAACAAACAATGAGGAACTTAATCATATGATCGGGTATATCCACCTTGTCTTAGACATCCAGTCCTCCCTACCCATTGACTCCAGCAAATTACAACCCGGTCTTGCTAATTTCAAACTGCTTATTCAATCATCCAATCCTTTCGGGTATTAGTACCTCTGCTTATATAACGGAAGAGGGTGCATTTTGTCTCAAATGTTCGCGTTGGGAAGCTTTGTCTCATCCTCCTTTAGCCGTACCAAGAGTGAGATATCATACAATGCTATCAATGGGCCACCCTGAGGGTGGATTACAATGGCGGAACACACTCGTGGGCAGCACTAATACACTGGCGGGCAACATTGCTGGTGTATAGTGGAAAGGATGGAAAAGGTATTGATTTGTTGCTAATTGGAAGCGAATAGAATCCCCGGATAATAAGCAGAGAGAAATCCGATTTTACCGAACACACCCATAAACATACAGATTTGGCTATTAGCAATGACATATAAACGGCTAAATATCCTCAAATTCTTGAATTCAATAAGTGGGAATCATAACCAATGAATCTGATTATCAAAAAATTGAATAGAGCTTACCAAAGCTATGTTTATTGGTCACCTATTCCGGTGATGTCTAAGACTGAGACATACATATTCAATAGTTTTGTATTGGCCTTGGTTACATTTACTTTTTATTGGTTGATTGTGATTACACCACCAATTGCCATTGCCAGCTTTGAAAGATTTGTATATTATATCACCGGACACTCTCTTAGTATTAAGGTGATGCTCAGTTTATTAATACTGAAGAATCTATTCCAATTTTATACTAAATATAATGAAAGCCCCAAAAATAATTCAATTAATGATGGGTCTAATGTTAAGAAAATCTTAACCTTGATTAGATTATAATTTTTAATAATTTTTACGTAATTACGAATGATGTTTATATACCGAATAATCCATAATCTTTAATTTTTATGTTTTCACTTACCAGCTTGATTAATTGTAATTGTTCTTCTACGTAGCTATTCTTTTCGTTTTCCTTGACCGGGGTTTTCAATGGGATATTACTTGTAATCAAGATATCTGTTTCTATATTAGAGAACCTTAATATATTAACACTCATTAAGATTTGATATTGACCTTGGGGGGTATCTTTATGGGTACTTAGTAAATAACTTACAAGGTTTTCTTGTTCAAATACTAATTTGGGCCCCCATTCAATATCTTGTGGTTCCACCAAGTCCTTTAAATGCTCTCCGATTGCTTCATCCTTCCATCCCGGTACCATTTCTAGTAAATCAATTATTATTGAAATGTCAAGATTAGCATCTTCACTAGGGGTTTGTATCAAAAATACTTCCTGAGTATCGGGGATTTGTCTGATTTTCGATACGTCAATAACATCATGCGGAAGTACAGTAGTGATAGCTCCCCCATAAAGTGGATATTCTTCCATATTGTAATATTTAAGAATAGTATGGAATTTATATTTAGAATAATAATATGTCAAGTATGTTAAGTATGGGCCATCGCAGTCGTGCCCATGCCCAAATCGTCTCCGACGAAAAAAAAATATCAACAACTAATCCTCCTTCAGCATTAAGACAACAAGGGTAAGAAGGATGGCATCAAGCTCGTTTTATAATAAGAAAAGGAAGCCGATTCTCATCTCGGTGTTGCTTATTGTGGTGATCATCTTTGTTACCAAGCTCACCAGCTCATACCGATCGACCAAGAATTTCCAAGAAGTCTTACAAAATATTCCCAATGAAAATTTGTTAGGTATATCCAAGCTTTTATCAAATGAAAATGAATTAAAACAAGATGAATTCTTGAAAAAATTGGAAAAATTAAATAAAAAATTGTTATCCAAACAAGAGGAACTCTTATTAAGTTTACAAGAACAAAATTTACAAATATTACAAGAATTGAAAACAATGAAAGTTCCATCAGCAAGTTTATCAATAAGGGATAAGTTAGTTTACTGTTTCCCTTACGATCCATCAGTTAAATTCCCGGCGTATATCTGGCAAAGTTGGAAACATGGATTAAATGATGAAAGATTTGATAAAAAATATCGAGAAGGGGAACTGCAATGGGCTTGGAAAAATCCCGGATTTGTTCATGAGTTATTCAATGATGATACTTCTCATACTATGATTAAATATTTATATAATCAAATACCGGAAGTCATTGAAACTTATGAATCATTACCCGAAGTTATTTTAAGAATGGATTTTTTCCGTTACTTAATTTTATTTGCAAGAGGAGGGGTTTATGCTGATATCGATACTTATCCTTTACAACCAATTCCAAATTGGATTCCAGAAAATGTCAGTCCAAATGAATTAGGTATGATTATAAGTATTGAAACTGATTCAAACCTGGCTAATTGGAAGCTGGAATCCGTAAGAAGATTACAATTTGGTCAATTTGTTTTACAATCAAAACCCGGTCATCCCATCTTAAGAGAAATCATTGCTGAAATCGTAGAAACCACTCTTAGTAAAAAACGTGAAGCCAGTGAAAAAAATGAACGTCTTGTACTTCTTGGTAATTCAAATCAAAAATCTTTGGAAATCTTGAAATGGACCGGTGGTGGTATCTGGACCGATGTCATAATGAACTATTTCAACGACTATATCAAATCTTCCATCTATCAACAAATTACTTGGAAAGAATTCCACAATTTAAAAATCCCTAAATTAGTCAGCGATATTCTTGTTTTACCAATTAGTTCATTTGCATCAGATTTAGAAATTCCAAAAGACGGTAAAATCGAAGACCCCTTGGCCTTCGTTAAACATTATTCTGCCAAAATTTGGAAAACTACTTAGTTCTTTGCATGGTTTCATTTCATTAAATACCTATTATGTACTATTATTCTATTCAATTCATAGTAGTCAGTCTACATATTAAACCTCGATCTTGTAAGTGCCAACATCACCAATACACCCACCAATACACCCACCAATACACCCACCAATACACCCACCAATACACCCACCAATACACCAACTCACCAATATCTATATCACACCAATACATCAATACACCAATATAAATGTTGCAAAAAACTCTAGTGCCTCATAGGATGACTCATTGAATGCAAAAAAACCACTGTCAAAAAAAAAAAAGTAATGTGCAGGTCTGCTACCTTTAGATTAGAAAGGAAATTTTACCGACAGCCTGAAAAATTATATAAATCGACGATTTTGAAATTTTTCAAAGGAAAAACCATCAATTGATAGTTTCTTTTCAAGTATTCGTAGATATTCATTCTAGAATGGTTAAACAAGTTCTTTTATTGGGTTCTGGTTTTGTTGCCAAACCAACTGTTGATATTTTATCCCAAACCCCAGATGTTAAGGTTACTGTTGCTTGCCGAACTTTATCTAAGGCTAAAGAATTGGCTGGATCAGTTGCTGAAGCCATTTCATTGGATGTGACTGATGAATCGGCATTAGAATCAGAAGTTGCCAAATTCGATTTGGTTATTTCATTAATTCCATATATTTATCATGTTAACGTTGTTAAAGCTGCTATTAAAAATAAAAAACACGTTGTTACTACTTCTTATATCAATCCTCAATTGAAAGAATTAGAACAACAAATCCAAGATGCTGGTATCACTGTTATGAACGAAATTGGTTTGGATCCAGGTATCGATCATTTATACGCTGTTAAAACCATTGAAGAAGTTCACCAACAAGGTGGTAAAATCAAATCATTCCTTTCTTATTGTGGTGGTTTACCAGCTCCAGAAAACTCAGACAATCCTTTGGGTTATAAATTCTCTTGGTCTTCAAGAGGGGTTTTATTGGCTTTAAGAAAT
The DNA here is from genome assembly GCF_001661395.1 of Hyphopichia burtonii NRRL Y-1933. Taxonomy (NCBI): domain Eukaryota; kingdom Fungi; phylum Ascomycota; class Pichiomycetes; order Serinales; family Debaryomycetaceae; genus Hyphopichia; species Hyphopichia burtonii. The sequence continues at coordinate 819,282 of NW_017963729.1, forward strand.
TCCGCTAGTTATTGGAAAGATGGTCAAGTTGAAAATGTTAAATCTGAAGATTTAATGGCTACTGCTAAACCTTATTTCATTTATCCAGGTTTTGCCTTTGTTGCTTATCCAAATAGAGATTCTACCACTTATAAACAATTATATAACATTCCTGAAGCTGAAACTGTTATCAGAGGTACTTTAAGATTCCAAGGTTTCCCTGAATTTATTAAGGTTTTAGTTGATATTGGATTCTTAAAAGACGAATCTTCTGAAGCTTTCTCTAATCCTTCTTCTTGGAAAGACGCTTTTGCTAAATTGGTTGGTGCTGAATCTTCTGAAGAAGCCGCCATTATTGCTAAAGTTGAATCTTTAGCTACTTTCAAAGATGATGCTGATAAAACCCGTATCATTAATGGTTTAAGATGGTTAGGTTTATTCTCTGATAAACAAATCACTCCAAGAGGTAACCCATTAGATACTTTATGTGCTACTTTAGAAGAATTAATGCAATATGAAGAAGGTGAAAGAGATATGGTTTGTTTACAACATAAATTTGGTATTCAATGGAAAGATGGTTCTGAAGAAACTAGAACTTCTACCTTGGTTGATTACGGTGATGTTAATGGTTATTCTTCTATGGCTAAATTAGTCGGTGTTCCTTGTGCCGTTGCCGTTCAACAAATTTTGGATGGTACCTTAAGTAAAAAAGGTTTATTGGCCCCAATGTCTAGTGAAATTAATGATCCTTTAATGAAAACTTTGAAAGATAAATATGGTATCTATTTAGTTGAAAAAACTATTTAGATTTTTTATATACTTATAAATAAATTACATTCTACTTCTATAAAATCTGTAAATTAATCAAACTCTTCGTCACTTTCATCTTCATATCCTATAATATATTCCTCAATTATATTACTCAAATCTTCCATTAATTCTTGTTTATCTTCGATAATCTCTTGGGCAACGTCTCCCGACCCTGGTCTAACCCTACTTATTATCTTTCTGTATTCTTTAAAATCATTTTTCAATGCTGAACTTTGATTCATTTCAATATAAACTTGTTTCAGCTCAAGTATTGAAGGGAATGTATCAACTTTCGTTATATCATTCAATGCAGGGTTAGTATATACATGTGTTGTTAAAGATGATTCCAATTCTAATGATGAATTATCTGGTACAATAAAAGATTTACTTATTGATTTTTCATTAGTTTTTTTATTCAATCCCAAATTAATTATACCTGGTTTGGTGGGAGGTGAAGTAATCGACGGGACAGAATTATAATAGTCCATTATATTGACAGATTGTAATGTGTATGACATGTGATCATCTTGGGTTGGAAGTTGATGTATGTTGATTTCATTAACAATATTACGATCATTATAACCACGTAATAATTCATCTTCAATTGTAGCCATTTTTACATTATAGTTTGTATCGTTGGTGTTATTCAATCCCCATAATGAATTGATGAAAACCGATTCAATAGCACCTCTATGCCAAAAACTATCGGGATTGAAATCAGAATTCAACAACAGAGATGAAGTATCAAGTGATAATGGTAACACCAAAGACGAATTTTTGGAAAATTCAACTAAAGATTTTATTTTATTAAGGGTGGGGAGTAACTTAGTTGGCGTTTTTCCTGAAAAAGTATATGCCCATAAGTTGTACTTGTTATTGATACCATTATTGAAAAATTCATCTTTAATATCGGTTATTAAAGAATTAGTAAACCCACCCCACGATGAATCAATATCACTTAAAAAATTACAACCTTGCACCAAGTCGCAATTCTCTAAGTTTTTCCTAAACTCTTCAATAGTATCATCTTGTACTTCCTTATATTCCTCAACCCCCTGGTGGAAATAGTTAAACTCGATATTAGGGAATAGTCTATGATGACCTTTCCCGTTTACCTCATGATTCCAATTTGACAAAGTTACCAAAGAAGTTGGTTTGTATATCATTTTATTGTAATCAGACCAATAATGCACAGTTTTATCTGTCAAAGTTGTTGGGTCTGTTGGTTTTCCATTATCTAATTGTTTCTGATAATCATTCTTTGGTACTTTAATACCAGTTTCAATAACCGTGGGCCCACTTATATCTGCAGCATTCTCAAAGTACTTGAATGGCGAATATGACCCTAATCCACCCGTCAATTCATATATTATAACTCTGGGAGAATAGTTTGTTCTCCCATTTGGTAATTTGTTAGCATTCAAGAAAACTTGATTCCAATGGTTTATTGGAGCTTTGGGCGAGTATGGAAGATGCGATTCCTGGTTGTTGTACAAGCTGGCAAGGACATGATTGGCATGATGAGATGCCGATATAGATATCACCTCGTTCATGACTCTTCACTGATAGCTTGAATTGGTCTTTACGAGTTTTCAAGTGATTTGATACCGATGACTTCTCGATTGCATCGTAAAAACCCGTACAACAGTAGTTTGTCTACGTCTTTTGTAATTTTCCAGAAAATTGACGTATTCAGAACACGTACATTTTTCTTTGATTGATTCATTGAAAACTACCAAGATAATACTTCAGAGAAGGTGGAAATATAATTGAAGCTACCAGAATATGAAGTTGTTTATATTACTAGCTTTTCTGGTTCTGTTTTCCATTTTGGCCCCGTTAATTGCGGCACTTAATGGAGATCCATATCAAATTCTTGAGATTGGCAAAGATGCTGATGAAAAAACGATTAAATCGGCCTATCGTCGACTCCTGAAGAAGTATCATCCAGATAAGAACCCTCTGGAGGAGGCACATGAAAAGTTTATTGAAATTGGGGAAGCATATGAGATTCTTAGTGATGAAACCAAAAAGAGTAATTATGATAAATACGGTGATCCTGAAGGAGCAGGGGGTCCTGGTGGTGGTGATTTTGATTTTGGTGATATACTTAACCAATTCTTTGGTGGTGGTGGTGGTGGACCCGGAGGAGGAAGAAGAAGAAGAGGTAAGCCTAAGGGAAGTAATACTCAAGTAAATTTACATATTGCACTTGCAGATTTTTATCGTGGTAAAGAGGTTGATTTCACTGTTGAAATGACTAACTTATGTGATGAATGTAAAGGAAGTGGTAGTGAAGATGGTGCCAAACATACGTGTGACAGATGTCAAGGTAGCGGTCAAATATTGATTCAAAGACAATTTGGACCTGGAATGGTACAGAGAATGCAAATGCAATGTGATGAATGTGGTGGTTCAGGTAATCATATTACTCATGTTTGTAAACATTGTGGAGGAGTTGGAACTATGCAAAAATCGAGAAATTATAGTGTATTTGTTAAAGCTGGAACTCTGAGAAATGATGATATAGTCTTGGAAGGAGAAGGAGATCAAAATCCTGAATGGATACCCGGTGATTTAATTGTTAAATTAAAAGAAGACTTGACCAAGAGTTGGGGGTATCGTAGAATCAAGGAACATTTATATAGAACTGAAGTTTTATCGTTACGTGAAGCAGCAAATGGGGGATGGAAAAGAAGTATTGCCTTTTTCGGAGAAGATGATATTAAAATATCAAGAAAATCCGGTGATGTTGTCATTGATGGACAAGTTGAAGTTATAAAAGGTAAAGGTGCCCCAATAATCAATGAAGATGATGAAGAAAGATATGGTGATTTGTATATAGAGTATCGTGTTGTTGGGTTGCAAAAAAAAGTTGGAAAAGATGAATTATAAGAAGTTAGAGGTGTATTTTATAATGTAATTTAATATAGATTCAAAGATTGTACAAAATTGTAGATATGCTTATCCAAAAGAATTATTTGTGCCTAACATCAAAAATATTAATATTTGCAAAAAAAGAAGAGTCTACAGCACGATGGTTTCCATTATGGTCTCCCACTAACGTACTCAGCATCGCTCTCAGCAGCTTAATAATTATTGATCGGACGGGTAATCATGCTTTATGCTGGATATGGCCGTAGACATTTTCTTCAATTTTTGGTCTGTTATATTTACAATTTTCGTAACGTGTTCTAAAAGTACCTTCTAAAGCCAAAGTTGTAAAATGATAGAATAAGAGCTTTTTTAAAGCTTCTTATCAAAAAGGAAAAGCTTTCTTCCAAGTTTTTATGAAAAACTAAGGAAAATTCTATGTTTTTATTCCATTAAACTTGGGTCAACTTCTTCATATTAGTCTCGCAGCTTGACTCAATATCCGTCTTATTTGTCTACTTTTTTACCCTTATAATTTATGACTGTCTACTTTCACTCTCGTTAAATTGAAAATGCGGTAAAAAGGGTAAGGAAATGGGAACCAAATCACAAGGGAAGCTCCTTAAAAGTGTGAGTTATTTAAGCAGTAATACATCGGCAGAATTGAGCTTTTGATGGTTCGGCTTACCACAATCCAAGTAACCAACAACTCTTTTAGCTTTGTCAAATAAAGAAGCTTGATAAGTTTTTGCAGTACAAACTTTAATTTCCACGATATATAACCAACTGCGTATGGAAGAAAGTATTGTATATCTGTTGCAGAAGCTATTCATGATTTCCCTTGACATTTTCGGTGTCTTCTTACCATATATATATTAAAATGGACTCATTTTCGTTTGTTTTTGATAAGGTACTTCTTACTCAAGTATCTGAATTGCCTCAAATTTTTTGAGAATGGTTGCAAAATTTTACGAAAACCCATACTGATTGGTCAGTATAGTGTTAGGTTTCTACTGTGCATCTTAATCTAATCATTAACAAGATCAAAATAATTCAGACTATGTATCACACATATGTCATTTGCAAAAAATATTAGAGAAGCGTCAACGGTGATCCAAGATATCAACTAAGATAGTCAATATTTCTCTATTTTGCCAACACCTTGTTAACCTAATATACAAGGAAAGCCTGCTGATTAAGGACTACATGCTTTCAGCAAGCACTACTGTTTGTGAACTACCAAAACATTAAAAATTCGGTTTGCAGTAACAATTCCAAAGTTAGAAAAAAAAACACAGTATTTTACACCACAAAGGCTGATCTAACAACATCACGGTAGGCTAATACTACTTTAGCTTTTAGACTTTTGAATAGTCGAGCTTTTTAGGTAAACTGGCAGTTTATGGTTCAATTGCAAGGAATAACAAATAAGTATACTAGAAAATTTAAAGGTGTACGGGTGGGACATCAAGACAAAAAAAAATACCGACTAAAGATTTTCACTAACTTTCAGCTACTGTTCATCAAAGATGTCCAGTTTAAATGACTCTTCTGATGAGATCCTAGAGGCTATTAATCAAGGATCTTATCAATATGCACAGTCGCAATTAACCAAAAAACTAAAACAATTTCCTACCAAATCATATTATTGGGCACTTCAATACTACTACTTGTTTAGTACTGGAAAATTTGATGAAGCATTGAATAAATCTGTCGAATTAAAGTCTAAAGTACCTAGCGATCCAAATACTCTTAACGTCTTATATGATTTATTCATTAAATTAGGCAAAGCCAATTACGCTAATGAAATTTTTGAAAATGCTATTAAAAAGTACCCAAATCAATCAATCATATTAAATTGGTTTAAAAAAAGTTTAGAAAACTTTGATATTAAAAACTTACAAAAATCATCTTTGCAACTTTCTAAATTCAATAAGTCGAATGAATTGTACAGCTCTTGGGCTTCCTTTGGTTATTTTCTATTAACAAACTTGCCCAACTTATCCGACAAGGAAAAAACATTATATCAAACATTATCATTGAAACTAATTGATGATTCCAAAGGTTTGAACAACCAACTTGCTTATGTCATGACCAAAGTTTACTCCCAGCAACTGAAGTTTGAAAAAATTGTTGAGTTGATCGATGGGTTACCTGAATCAGAAGTTGATTTAGATTTGACTATTATTTATTGCAAGTCTTTATATAATTTACAAAATTGGACACTTTTGAAAGAAAAATCAAGTAACCTCTTGTTTGTGGATAACTTTAACGATTTCGACACTTGGTGCTATTATATTGAATCTTGTAATAACTTGTCAGTTCCTAAAAAAGATGTTCAGTTTGATACAAATTCAAGAAACTCATATCTTGCCAAAATTCATCTTGATACGGTTTACAATGTTGATTTAACTGATTCAATCACCCAGTACTATAATAAGTTCAAGTCAAAGCCTTGTTTATTGATTGACTTACAAAAATACATTAATGAATCTAACAAACAAGTTCTCATTCCTTTATTGGATATCGAAACAACCAATGTCGATGTTATGGTTAATGTATACAAATTGAAAAAATACTACTCATTAGATTCTACCACTGATTTGTCAACAGTATACAATCCTAAAGATCCCCAAACTTTCGATTTGGTTCTTGAGGATCAAATAGGTTCAATTCCAACTTCGACGCCAAATAAAATTATTGAAAAGATTATTATACTTGAATATTTACATTCTAAAGATTCTCAAAATTATAAAATCGAATCTTGGTTGATTAATTTGTATTCTTTGATCAATTGTTCATCTCTTTCATTATACCATTATCAAAACTTGAAAATCAAAATGATTCAACATGATACTTTAAGTTATAAAATCTTGCCTTCATTACATCCCTCAATGTTGAACCATTTAATAGAATTCTACAAATTTTATCTTACTGCAGATTTAGAGGTTCAAGATAACTTATATAAAGCTTTCGAACAAGGAATTTTAAATAAGTTACAAGATTTTTTAAATTTTGGATCTAGAATATCAAATTCAGCATCAAAATATTTAATCGTTTTAGAAATATTAAAATTTTCAAGAATTTCATCAAGTGATTATTATGGATATTTTATCAAATTAATTAAATCATTGAAGAATAACATTCTCGCTGAAGATTTCAATTTATCGGACAATAGAGACTCTACCACTGATATTAAATTCACAAACGGACTTGTAAATTTCACAAAGGAAGAAATTGGTCAAATATATCCAAATATGATTAAAAATGAAGAATACATTAAATTGAATCTATTAAAAGAATTAATTATTATTGAAAATGATTCTGATCAAATTAGTAAATTATTCAAAGGTTTCAATAAGATTTTGAGTGACTCAAAAATTAAAAGCCATTTAACCAATTTTGAAAATTGGTTATTCAAAATATATCTTACATTTTTCAAAATTTTCAAATTAGATGATACAAAGGAGCAAGAAGTTTCAACTCTTATTAATTATTTATCAAAGAACTTAAAGATAGATAAGATTAAGTCATTATATTTCAATAATTTGAATCATTTTGATTGGAATTATAATCATATCTTGATTAATTTATATGATTTTATCAAAATTTCAAATAAGATTAATAACTCAAATTCAAGGAAATTCAATAAACCTTTGAGCAACTTGGCAAATCAATTGTTAAAAGATTTATTGAACTTAGAAAAGTTCACATCAATCAAAAGTATCATTGATAAAGATTCAATTAGAGTATTTGTCAAAGATGACAAATTCATCAATGATCGCATTGAAGACCTTGATAATTGTTTGAAGAAATCAATTTTCACCATTAAATAATCAATTATCACCATTAAATAATCAATTTTCACCATTCAATAATCGATCTAACACTAAATAGTTTTACTTTAAATAGATTTTTGTTTTTAAAATTCTGGACCTTTTATTCCCATAACTCTCATCATGTCATTGATCCTTTGTAATCCAAGGTTCAACAAGTATTTCCGATGGTTTAAATCAGTTTCTTTATTATTTATTTTAAATTCTTCTCGTGCAAATTTAATCAAATCATCTCTTTCGTGAGTTTTAACTAGTATTCTTAATAACTGTCTGTATATACCCAATAGTCTTTGTCTGAATAAGAATTCTTCCAATGACAATATCGGTTTATTCGACTTCTTGCTCTTCAGGAGTGCCGAAGAGGTATGGAGGCACCTATAGAACAGGATTAGACGTGCTGTGAACATGGTGATGAAAGAATTACTAAGAGCTTTCCGTCAATAGAGGTATTTTTTTTTTTTTTTTAGGCTGCTCGGTATATACAGGACAATGATGATGGATTGCAAAAAGACAACTACAAGGACTGTTAATGGGTATATATGTATTAGTCAGATCAGAGAGAAAATCCCGTGTAGAGAAAACCACGAATTTTACCACAAAGAAATAGGAAGATGACGAATAACTGATAATTAAAAAAAGGAAAAGCCAAAAAAAAAAAAAAAAAAAAAAGTAGAGAACAATCATTCCGAACTCCCACGATGGAATTTAGCCCTACCCATGAAGTGGAGGGGCAGATCCAGGGGAAGAAGAACGATTCATGCCATATGCCATAAATAAATAAGAAAAAAATGTATCCAAAGAAGCCAGAGAAAAAGGGAATAAAAAAAAGTATATATACACGAATTAAAGCAATCAAGATGTCACTGAGTTATCATTTGAGTTGAAAGTATTTGGGATCAAGCCGTTGAACCTCCATCTCCATCTTAGTTTATATTGAAGAGACTTGACCCAATCTGAATCGACGATTCTTCTTTTTTTATTGAATTGATTCAATTGGTTATCAACCACGGCTTTTTTAGCTGAATTATTCAAATTATATAATTTATTCATTAGATCATCAGAAAAAGACAGTTTTTTCTTTAGAGACAAATTTGAATGATGGTTATTTTCATATTTTGATTGAATTGATTTGAAAAGGGACAGTAGGGAATTTAAATTTGAATTAGTAGATTTTGAAGAAATTGCATTAATTTTTTGAAATTGGATATTTTCATTGGAGGGAACTGAATCAAAAGATAACTCATTTTGATATAGTTCATTTAAGAATTCTTCATAAACCTCGATACATTCCCAACAAATGAATTCCGAATATAAATCATTCAAATGAGATAATGTTTCATCGGTTTGAATACTGTTTGTTCTTAATTTTTCATCCGAATCGTGATCTAATCCATTATTTATAATTGAACTAATTTCGTATAATGGTTTTTCACATAAGTCACAATATTTTAATTGATCAGTGCCGGGGATTTTACCAAATATAGCTTCCCAATTTTCTAAATTGGAAGGTTGTTGAGTAACATCATTAGTCACATTACTAATGGTTCTTTTATTATTTGGACGATTTAAATTTGAATCAAATGAGGAAAATTTTGAATTTGAAAATTTTGAATTTATACTTATTGAATCACTGAAGTTAAAGTTCTTATTATAAATTCTTTGTTTGAAATTAGCTAATGATTTCTTACGATCGAATCCATTCGTTAAATTAGGTAAGCTTGACTGATTTGGTAATAATCCATCGAATAATGGTTTATCATTAGTGTTTTTATTCATATAATCTTCAATTAAAACAATCGGGTCCTCACTGTCTTCAAAAGTATCTTCATCAATGGGTTGATCCAATATGGTATTTAAGTCTTCTTCTGAAGATGAATTTTGAATCGAATTTTCAGTAGTATAATTACTTTCTGTTTCACCACCTTCATCCCCGCCAAAAATTTTATTTTGAGGAATCGAAGTAGTACTATTGGTTCTGCTAGCATTACTTAATCTCTTCTGTAATTTACACGGTGGTGGGGGTGGTAATGGCAAGGACGTCAATGTCGTATCATCAATCAAGTCCAATTTGGACGGATGATGCTGTAAGTTAAACTTAAAATCTGGGGATAGTATTTTATTGGAATTCAATTTGAACGGGAACTTAGTCGGTGATGTCGTGCTCGATGAAGGTGGAGACCTTAGACTGGTAGGTGAATCATTCATACTATGATTATTGGACCAAATAAAACCACTAACAAATGAAAAAAGCTAACAAACTAACAAATGAAAAAAGCTAACAAACTAACAAATGAAAAAAGCTAACAAACTAACAAATGAAAAAAGCTAACAAACTAACAAATAAAGTACCAGCTAACAAACTAACAAATAAAGCACCAGCTAACAAACTAACAAATAAAGTACCAGCTAACAAACTAACAAATAAAGTACCAGCTAACAAACTAGCAAATAAAGTACCAGCTAACAAACTAACAAATACAAATATAGCTAACAGCCAACAGATCCTAACAAAAGCCTAACAAAAGCCTAACCGTAAAAAGCCTTACAGTAACCGTGAAAGCCTAACAAGCTGAAATCGCAAAATCGTTTTGGTAAAAAACAAAAATTTGCCGATTTGGAAATGGGACAAAAAATCACCGAAAGGGAACGAAAAAGAAATTTTGAAAAGATCTAGAATTGGCAGTTTTGCCGGGAGAGGACACGACCAACACACAACCTGCAAAAGGACACGACTAACCTGCTAAAAGAATAAACTGCAAAAAGCGTGGATACAATCTGTAAAACACAAAACACAATCTGCAAAGCTCCGCTTGGGTCTAACCTGTAACCACGGAATTGAACAATAGGAAACCGACTAAAAAGAGATTAAAACCCACTAAAATAGTTGAATAAAGAAAGAAAACTCGCTGGGGGCCAGGGAAATTAGCAGGGTATATATATATAATGAACAACAAAGGTAAATAGAGTAAATAACAGCGTAAATAACAGAGTAAACAGCAGAATAATGGTGAAAAATGAAATAGAGGTAAATAGCGTACGTGTAAAAGATTAGCGGTATTTATAAGAGAAGTATCAGGTTAAATCGTTGCAACTGTGTCAATAAGCTTTTAGCATATTTCTATACGTTTACTTCTTTTGTTGAATTGTAATGTTTAGAAAGATACGTTTGTACTTCTTCGTCAATATCCGTTTAAACGATGTTACACGATACTAAACCCTGGAAGAAGTTTGCAGTTACAACGGCACTTTTTTATTAATACATAATCTAATTACTTCTTAATTGTAGTAGAGCTTGATATGAACCATCTTCATCATCACTTTCATTAACCCAGGTCAGAATATCCTGGAAAATCTGCTCACTAATGATTTTATCCATTTCTAATTCTTCTTGTCTCCATCTGATCATGAGGGTTTCACATAATTCAATCAAAATGGATATACCTTTATACTCTTGTCTTCTTTTGAACTCAATAAGCGATTGAAACTGGCTGAGTTGTGGTACAAATCTTAATTCCAAGACCGAAAGGTTATTCCAGTAGAAATGACTCGATAATATAATCGGAATGGACTGGTTGGTTACAAGCTGACAATTATTCAATGATAATCGATTCAATGATTCATTACAGTAAATGGCCAAATCCCAAATGGTTCGGTCAGTGATGTTGCAGCCAGCCAAGCCAACGGTGTTCAATTGGCAATTGTTTTTAATCAACTTATTGATACTGCTATCGGTAATCAAGTTTCCTTTATTCTTTCTTCCGAAATTCACATTGGTTAATTCGGTACATTTACTTGCAATATGGTAAATTCCTCCATCGCCAACCAATTCACAAGCTCGGATATCCAAGGTGTTTAAATGGTAACAATTTTGGCTCACCCTAATTAAAAACTCATCGTCGATAACTTTGGATCCAGTGATCACCAATTTTTTCAATTGGGAATTGGTCAACATTTCCTTTGGTGGATACAACTTGGGACACATGTATATTTCAATCCACTCACAATGAGAAAAATCAATATACTTCTTCAAAACTTCCAATGTCTTTTGCTTGACACTATAAAGCTTATGAAGAACAAATAGTTTGGGTTTGATTTTCACAACCGGTTTACTACTAATCAAATGATTAATAAACTTGATAAATTTAATCTCATCGTCAAAGTAGATCTTGGAATAAAGTCGTTCTTTACTGACTTGATTGAATAATTGATTCACCTGTAATAAATTATACAATAAACCTGGTTTTTGATTGACTGAATTCTCTTGGGTTTCCTCCACCATTATGCGTTGGGCTTGTTCACGGTCCCCATGAATTAAAAAGGCATGGTTATAACTCAATGGTCTTCGATAAACCGGGGTGTTTTCTTGTGGAATCCTCTCTTCTTCAGCGTATGAAACAATCTTATATACCAATTCGGGAATGTCAAATATAGAAGGCTTCTTGTTAACTTCTTGTAACTCATTTAATAAACTCTTGGGTTTATCCAAGACATCCGGTAAGAAAACGTGCTTGGTTCTTAAATGGTTAACCGGCGAAGATAGTGGAGTAGTATCATCACTACTTGATAAATCAGGTAATGATTCCAAATCGCTGCTGTCACTGTTATTATTCGATGGATAGTTGAATGAAAATTCCGATTCCAATCTTAACGATTCAATCGAATTGCTGGATGCTTTTCTAGAAATACAACTGGAAACATTTCTTCTTCTGTTTCGTTGGGCAAAGGTTTTGCAGCGACTGATATTAAACGGATTATAAACCGGACTAGGATTCACCTTGGATCTTTTGGAGTTACTTCTCTTGCCATCATTGCTTTCTGTAGGAACATACTTATAGATGTGGTTATCCTCATCTTCAGCATACGGTAATGGCTTGGTTTCATTTGCAGATATAGGAAAGATTTTCATGCTGGTTGGGAAAAACGAAAAAAAAAAAAAAAATGACTGCAAAATAAAGAATATAGGTACAATTAATAATGACAAACAAAATGATTATAAACACAACTGGAGAATTGAAGTAATACTGATGAATAAACTGGAAATGCAATATTGAATGGGGTTAACATAAATATAACCTCTTAATGCTAAAGAAAAATGGAAATTTTAGTTTGAAGAAGTAAATATGTGTTCTGGAAAAGATAGACTAGGGTGAGTGAAATGACTTAATGTCGAATGAGAAAATATATCAACAAGGGAGTGACCGAATGATGATATATATAATCTTGGACACTTATGAACTGAACTGTGTTGACAGGTGAAAAGGAGAGACTGAAGGGGCAGTAAGAATGTTGCTAACTGGGATCTTCAAGGGTTGAAAAAGGACAAAAAAAAAAAAAAAGAGGTAAAAGGTTGTGTTTAGATCCTGCCAATCTTTTATTAACAACCAACTAATATTCGATAAGTTGAACGAAGAAGATGAGTCGACAACAAGTAAATTAAAAAGACAAAATTAAGGGGAAGGGGGGAAGTTCAAAGCTATAAATATAACGTTACATAAAACAACCCAGTTGAAGAGTACCAGGAAGGGGGCTAGCATGCATACTCCAGCTAACCTAAAAGATTTTTGCAAGAAGGTCCAAAATACAAAAAGAAAACCCAAATAAGTAAAGCCGACAAGCATTAATACATCATTGACAGGGTAATATTAGGTACATCAAGAATGTCAAAGAATATGTTATGCTTATCTCTTTTTGGTACCAAAAACGCTATCTTTTCCCAGGCCAGCCACGAAGCCACTCCTTTATTTCACCACTTGATCTTCCTGTAACGTACCTGGACGTGAGTCTACGCGAGAAAGCCGTGGGCTAGCTGTTGAGTATAGCTGGTCGATTGCGAAACAACAAGCCGATCTCTGCAAACAGTCAACATACTTCGAACAGCCAACACAAGCACAACAGCAAAACAAAACAAAGCAAAGAACAAAAATGGATATAAGCAGTATCCAACAAGCACAACCAACCTTAACTAGAAGAATTGCATTGTTTGTCAAGCCTGGTGCAAGGAAATCTCATAAGCGAGGTCAATGGATTCGATTTTTTTTTTTTTTTTTGCTGGATGCGAATGGCTGGTTGCATACTTTTTTTAGCTACTCCTTTTGTTTTAGATGTTCCTCGTAAAACAGCTAGCAGTTTTAAAGGGTTATTATTGCTGGTTTTATTCGAGGTAGACATTGGAAGGAATTGTTCATATGTAAGATTCAATTGAAGTTGAAATATTTTTAAGGTTGTTCTTATTTGGTGAATAAGCATTTCAGGGGAGGTGATCAAGCTTGAGCATCAAGCCACTCCAGGGAAGCAGGTGACATGCTCTGTAGGTGTAGTAGGTGACAGGTAAAGCAGGGGTGAGGTTAGGGGAAGCAGGGGTGTAGGAGGAGGAAAGCTGGTTTGCTAAGATAAGATATGAAGAGAATATTTCCAAGGAATTTGATTTATTGTTAGCGATAAGATGATGGACTGCGTTGAGAATGTAGATCTGGGTTGTAATGACGAATTCCTCTACAATCATCAATGATCATCTCGAAATCATTCGATTTGTGTAGCCCATCGCAGTATGAGGCACACTGGCTGTTCTAGCATTTTTATTGAGTACGACGAGTAGGTATAAACCTAATGTACCTAGCAAATGGAATGCTGGACTGCCTCTATTAGCATATCTATTAGAATATTAACCTATGAGAATACGTGCGAGACTAGGTATTAGACTTCCTGGTACAAGAATAGGTTTAGACTATTGAATATTTAGACTATTGGAAATGTAGACTATTGGACAGTTTATTAGAACAGTCTCTCAGAACATTAGTCTATTGAACATTAGTCTATTGAATATTTAGATTATTGGAAATGTAGACTATTGGACAGTTTATTAGAATAGTCTATCAGAACATTAGTCTATTAAAACATTAGTTTATTGAAACATTAGTTTATAACATTAGTTTATTGAAACATTAGTTTATTAAAACATTAGTCTATTGAACATTAGTCTATTAAACATTTAGACTATTAGAACATTAGTCTATTAAAACATTAGTCTATTGAAACATTAGTTTATTAAAACATTAGTCTATTAGAACAATCTATTAGAACATTAGTCTTTTAGAAGGTTTAGTCTATCAGAACATAAGTCTATCAGAACATTTAAACTATTACAACGTTTAGACTATTGAACATTTAAACTATTACAACATTTATACTATTCATTTAGACTATTACATTTAGACTATTACATTTGGACTATTACCTTTGGACTATTACATTTAGACTATTACATTTAGACTATTACCTTTGGACTATTACATTTGGACTATTAGAACAGTCTCTTACAACAACTATTAGAACAGTCTCTTACAACAACTATTAGAACAGTCTCTTACAACAACTATTAGAACAGTCTCTTACAACAACTATTACAACACTTAAACTATTAGAACAGTCTCTCACAACATTAGACTGTTAGAATACATAAGTATCTATTATAGTGCACGAAGGTTTTTCCGACTGCCCAAAGGTACGTATCTAAGCCATGCTCCTACCCTTGACAGGAACCTATGCCGAACACGACTGAAACTCCGAACGAGGTACAATCCCTGCTGACTACAGCAAGCTAGAGGAACCCTGGCCTCCACGAATCAGCTCCTCTGCTCCCTCACCAACCTCTAAGCAGATGTAGCAGGATGTAGCAGTAAGAAAATAAAGCGATGTGATTATAAAAAGAAACGGAAAAAAGAAACCATGGATAAATAAGTCCGGCCGTTTTCTAATTAACCATTCGACATTCATCGCTTTTTATACTTCATTATCGTCTGAGTATTCAGGATTCAGATTCAGATTACTTAGTCTACTCCGTTTATTCAGTCTACTCCGTTTATTCAGTCTACTCAGTATAATAGGTGATTCGGACTTTTTATTGCGTTCTTAAGAAAAAAAAAAACTGATTTCTTAATAGTCTGCTCATAGTCATCATCTTATAGTTTAGAGAATAGAAACACGATGGTTAAAAAACAACTGAACAACAAGCCGGCAGCTTCTCTTTTCGATATCAGGTTGAAGAATGACCATGATGTGTTGGTTCTTAAAGGAGGTGAACATGATGCAGCCTCTGCGCTATTATCAGGTAGGATTGCATTATCAGTTAATGAACCACTAACGGTTAAAAAAATGACTTTAAGATTATACGGGACGCTTCGGTTGAATTGGACTGATACTGTGACCACGCCTAAGGGGAATTACCCCAAGCCAAATCGATTTGAGAAAAAAGTGTATGAATATAATTGGGATTCTTCCGAAATTAATAAGTATCTCAATAACTTGTATGAAAATTCAAATAATAATGCCAATTCGATTGGAAGTTTAAGTCGAAACCATTCAACCACATCCTTGAAAAGCTTTGGCCATTCATTAAGATCAAAATCTTCAAATAACTTATCTCATTTATCTTCGTTAACCAATTCAAGTTCTTCAAATTTAGCAAATCTCAGTCACGCTTCTTCTTCTTCAAACCTATCGGGGAATTCCAAAACTCACACTTTGGTTCAAGGGAATTATGAAATCCCCTTCAGTGCTATATTACCGGGGGATATGCCCGAATCAGTGGAAGGTTTACCTGGCTGTAATGTTTCCTATAAATTAGAAGCAATTATTGATCGAGGAAAATTTCATAATAATATGGTTACTAAAAAACACGTTAGAGTTATTCGTACTTTAACCACTGATTCCATCGAATTATCAGAAACTGTTGCTGTTGATAATACTTGGCCGAAGAAAGTTGAATACTCTTTAAATGTTCCTTCAAAAGCTATTGCTATTGGGTCTGGTACTCCAATTAGTTTTATGTTGGTGCCTCTATTAAAAGGTTTGAAATTAGGTGATATCAAAATAAGCTTAAACGAATACTATTCCTATGTTGGTTATATTCCTCCTCCTTATAATGGTGAACGTCTTGTTTGTGAAAAATTCATTCCAAAACCAAATGATGATGATCCTAATTTTCAAATGGATAAATGGGAAGTTGATACTTTCTTAAAAATCCCTCCTTCTTTATCTAAAGGTTCGCAAGATTGTGATATTCAAACTCATATCAAGATTCGTCATAAATTAAAATTCGTTATTGGTTTAATTAATCCTGATGGTCATGTTTCTGAACTAAGAGCTTCTTTACCAGTTCAATTATTCATTTCTCCATTCGTTACAATTAAAGCTAAATATGAAGATGGTGATAATCTAAATAGCGCTAGTAATTCAGCTCCTGATTTAAATCGTTCAACTTCTCAATCTTCCAAAAATAACCTTAGTCCTAATGATAATAATGACGACGATAATGATGGTGATGATGATGAAGAAGCAATTTTCACAAGTGATCCCCATAGCGCTAGTCATACTAGCTTAACTCAATTGGCTATTGATTCAGGTGCTAATTCTCCAAATGGTGATTTAAGATCAAACTCAAATTCTTTTACTTCTTTCACCGGTATGATTGCTCCTCCTTTATATGAAAAACATATTTATGATCGTTTATGGTCAGACGTTTCTCCAATTGAATCTCCAGTAAGTTCGGGTGCTGCCACTCCAAGAAATAATCTTTATAGTTCTTCAAGACCTTTATCAAATGATGTTCAAAATCAATTCCAAATGTCTCCTCTTGACTCTGTTCAATTAAATGAAAATTTAAGACAATTGAGCTTACAAAGACAATTACAAGAATCAATGGAAAATACCCCTAACTCAGGCTCAAATACTCCAAGAGATCGTCCGGTTTTCAATTTGGATGGTGAATCTTCAAATCAAAACCCAGAAGTTACCTCAGGTGATTACTTCACTAGAGGTAGACCCATTATAAACCATAGAGCTTCTTCGGAAGGCTTACAAATGACTGCTTCTCCTCTTAGTTCGAGTGCTAACAATGGATTAGTAACTCCTGGTGCTGGATTTCAATCCCCCCCAGTTCATTTATCAAGGGCTGCTTCTGAAAATAACGTCATTAACCCAGCTACACTTTCAAAAGTTCCTACCTATTCTCAAGCAATTAGAAGCGATAATCATGATGAAGTTTTATCACCAGCTTATGAACCCCCTTTACCTGGATCCAACATTAATATGGATCAAGCCAATAGAAATTTTGAAGAGACCAGAGGGGGACATTATCCTACCAATGGATTGAATAACCACCAAAGAAATAGATCCTTTATATCTAGAGGATCGAGCTCTGCAAATTTGCGAAATATGGCTTCGAGGAATTCTTCAAATAATTCATCACCTTCAAATTCCAGAAATGTTTCCTTCACTAACTTGTCTGCATTGAGTCCTTCAAGCTTATCCAGATCATCATCAAAGAGAGGAGAGATCGATACTACCAGCGGCAGTAGTGGAACCAACGTCAATACTCCTACCCCTCCCGCAATAACAGTAAGTGGTGGACATGGAGGATCGACTTCGGCACCTTTATCATCCTCACCCGTTGGATCTGCTTTCAAGACTCATGACATTCCTGCTCACTTACTTCACAACAACTCCATCAGACAGCCTTCCAGTAGTGCACACGATAGAAGTGCAGCTGTAATGGGACCCAAAAGTCCTGTGCCCAATAAGTCTGCATCTAGTTTGAATTTACATAATCTTCATTTTTTAAACAAGAAGAAGGGAGACAAAAAATAGAAAATTCCAAATTAAAAAAAAAGTTATCTCTAGGCTTTCAATTTCATCTATTCAATAATACTTAATAAAAAAATCTGCTTTTGTATTTCTACACTCTTTCCCATGGAAACAACAACGTGTAATGTAGCTAAAACTGAAGAAAATCTAAACCTTTCAATTTCGTTTGTTTAAAGCTCCAACCATGACATCGCTTTGACATCCTTCTTGAAAGCATTTACTATCCAGTCTTATCCTTTACCTCCGTACTCGGAAGCTAGCACTTCAGGCTACTGCGAGAGCACAGGTTTGGTTAGACTGCAAAATTGACCAAAAAACATGTTTTAGCCCCAAAAAGTAGTAGTAAGGGCCTTTCGCACAATATCAACAGATAACTCCATACGCAAGCAAAAACCCAATAAAAAAAAGACTTTCAAAAAAGCACCAGAAAAGACAACAGGGTTGATTAGGGTAATTGAGTTGTTGTTTACTATAGTTAACGTCAGTAATTGCAATGTTTAGAGACAGAACTAACTTATTCCTTTCGTATCGTCGAACGACGTCTCGTAACAATCCTATTACCAGTGGAGCAAGGTTTGATGCTTTAGTTGAGGAGGAGGAAGGATTGATTGGACATCGAAAATCTAATCAGCGAAGTAATAAAGGAGGTTACCATGACGATCAAACAAATGAGATAGAAATGAAACCAATGGCACCGTCAATATTTGATATATCCAATGAATTAGATGAACATTTGAATATAATCAAAAGTAAAACCAATGAATTAGGAACCTTATATAAGAAATTATTGATAACGACTCAAAGTGAAAAGTCCAAGTTAGAAAATAAGTTAGAAGATTTAAACTATTTGATAACTAAGAAATTCGAAGCTTGCTATGTATT
The DNA here is from genome assembly GCF_001661395.1 of Hyphopichia burtonii NRRL Y-1933. Classification (NCBI taxonomy): domain Eukaryota; kingdom Fungi; phylum Ascomycota; class Pichiomycetes; order Serinales; family Debaryomycetaceae; genus Hyphopichia; species Hyphopichia burtonii. Next base: position 838,304 of record NW_017963729.1, read on the forward strand.
AATTAAAAAATTTGAGTTTTTACAAAAAAATCATAAAAGATTACAGCTTGAATACAATACAAACGAATTATCAATAATTGAAAATTTCAAGAAAAACTATGCTTTAAAAATTCAAGAAAAGTCATTAATATTTAGGAATTTACAAAATAATTATATCAAGTTCTTGAGAGACGAAGAAGATGAATCTGATTCTTTATTACCTTCCAATAGACAATCAACTTCAACGCCCCCTCCTTCTTATGACTATAGTCAAGAAGAAGAAGAGCTGAAGAACATTGAAAATTATTCGAAACAAGTTTTACGACAAAGTCAATTGCAATTACAACAAAATCCAAATAGTCAATTCTTAGAAAGCCGAGAACGTGAAATTTCCAAAATTGCAATGGGTATATTGGAAATTTCAACAATTTTTAAAGAAATGGACTCTTTGATTATCGATCAAGGTAGTGTTTTAGATAGAATTGATTTTAATCTAAGTAATACAGTACAAGAATTGAAGTCATCTGATCGTGAATTGGTGAAAGCAAAAGGATATCAAAAGAGAACAACCAGATGTAAAATTATTTTTTTGTTAAGTTTAGTTGTTTTCGTTTTATTCATGCTATTCTTAGTTAAACCTCAAGGTACTACAAAATATATTGAAAAACCATCAAGTGACCATAATGATAATGACAAGACAAACTCGGGTGCTTCACTGGATCATGCTCCCGAGAGACCATCGATCGAAAATGCAGAATCTAATAATTAAGTTTATATGATAACCCATATGATAAATAATTCTTAACACATAATACTTTTGTATATTAAAAACTAACGTAAGATTGAAATGTAAATAATTTTAAACGATAATAAACAAGAAGAAAGGAAACAAGTAATAACAAAAACAGTGAATAGAAGAAAACTTAATCAGAAATTACAAACACAAAAAAAGCTGATAATGATTTAAAAATACAAACTATAATTAATATCCACTGAAAAGAAAAGGAAAGTCAAATGTATCAAGGAATGTTGAGCCAACGTATATAACAGGAAATAAAAATGGATGAAAAAGCAATAAAAAAAAAAAGGAATGAAGTTAGTATAAAAGAAGACACAGAATATAAAAATACTAATACTGGAAAGAAAAATGGAAAAGTAAATAATAATAATAGCTGAATGATCCTGCCCAAGATGAAAAAAAAAAACTGAGCAAAACAATTAGCGATAAAAGAACAAAACGAAGCAAAAAGATAAGTCTATCAAGGAGTAAAACAAAAGGGAAAAGGGAAAAGAATAGCTGCGAACATTAATCTGATCCTGGAATGGTGAGATTTTTTATTTTAGTTTAATTTATGGAGTTTTTTCTCCATTTTTTTTTTTTATTTTAGTTTAGATGAACTAACGAAGCATTCCATATGGGCCATCTCTCAAACCGTTAACTCTTTTCAGTTGAGAAGGTGCACCCATTCTGGAAGCATTTGGTAAACCACCTGGCATACCAGGCATAGCACTTGGTCCCATTGGTCTAGCAGGCCCACCATAAGCCTTACGTTTAGCGGCACCTCCGCCCAAGCCGAGGGCAAAGTCAGGATTATTATTCAAAACGTTATCAGAAATGGTTGGACCTCTTGCTTGTTGTTGTTGTTGAGGAGGAGGAACAACAGCTTGATTATAGTAAGGTTGTTGTTGGGGTTGGTAATTTTGAGGAGCTGGGAAATAGCCTTGTTGTTGAGGATTAGGAGATGGTTGATAACCACCTTGAGGAACGTTACGCATTTGCATATTTGGAGCAAATTGAGGAGAGTATTGACTAGCGTTTGGGTATTGATTATAATGTTGAGAGTTTTGAGGGACAGGAGGAGGTTGAGCCATTTGATAATATTGACCATTTGGATTATATTTTGGATTAACAGCTCTTTGAGAGACACTAGTAAAATCTGAATCATTATCTGAAGTATTATCAATTGATCTACGGTTAGTTTGATTATTTTGGTTAAAATCATCAGCAACCACGTCATCGTCATCATCATTCAATTCAGTAAAAGGTTTATGACCTTCAACTTCCGGATGGTGTTCAAAAACCCCATAATTAGTTGGATTATAGCCTGGTCTGTTTAAAGGAGAGCCTTGATTTGAAGTTGGATAAGGCAATTGAGGAGGATTTGATAATGGAGGAGGATCATTTGAGGTTGGAGTAGCAACTTTTGGAACCAAATTAGGAGCCATTTGTTGTTTGGCAGAAATAGGAGTATTTGGACCATTAACTAAATTAACTTGAGCATCTTCATAATAACTTGAAGCATTTGTTTGTTGAGCTAAAGAAATAGCTGAAGGTTTTTGATGATTAGTGAAATCTTGAGCGACTTGAGGTTTTGAATTATAAACACTTGAATTTGAATAAGTTTTAGTTGCATGAGGAGGTTGAGGTTGAATATAAGGATTTGAATTATTATTATTAACTTTATATTCATAATCTTTTGAGATGGAACTAGTTTCGTCAGCATTATTATAAGATCTAGGTAAGCCAGGACCATTAAAAGCGGGAGCAGAAACATAACCAAATTTATCATCAAATTTAGTTAAATCATCAACCGTACCAGTACGAGCAACGTTACTTAAAGAAGAGTCTTCATCATCATCATCGGTCGAATCATCATTTTTCAATTTCAAAGCGAGAATAAGGAAAGGAATTGCAATTAAATCAGCAGCAGCAGAACCAATAAGAATCCAACCAGCCCAACCAACATTGGGGTAATAGGCAAGAATAACCACAATACACAGAATAGTAGAAAGAGCAAAAGCGAAAAAAGTGGTAACAAGACTGATGATAATCAAAGTGTTTGATAAGCAATGAGATAAAGCAACAATAATCAAGGAAATTAAGTTGAAAAAAGCAGCAATGGGAATAATAATAAAGATTTTAGCCAAAGTATCTCTAGTATCGGCGGCAAACTGCCAACTAGACACTTTCTGCAAGTCACTTAATTTCAAAGGATAAGTTGCACTTGAACATGAACCAGATGACTTACAATAACCAAAAATCCCAAAATCATATCGATCAGTAGTACCCAACTTGAAAACGGACGCCGTTGGTGTTGAAATACAACCAAATATCAAAAAGACAAGTGAAACTAGTATAAGAATGAACGATACCGTATTTAAATGTAACGAAAACCCCATAGCGAATGAATATACTTGTTAAACCAAAGATTTATTTCATAGAAAATTTCTTCAACGTAAAAAAGAAAAAGCAAAAACACCAATAATCAAGCTCTGATAACGAGCAAAAGACAGTTTCGTGGATAGTACAGGATCCAGACCAGCTGAAAAGTAGTTACGGATCACGAATAGCGATAGCAAAGGGTTGCAATTGTCAAAGAAGCAAAGAAGAAGCAAGTAATTATTAGTTGATAATCCAAAAATCCTGGCTTTTTTTTTTCTCTGATTAGCCGCCTGTAAAGTGGGTTTTTTCCTATTTTTTTCCACACTTTTTTTTGTTTTGTTAGCAGATTGTGATTCTTTCACGGTTTATTTTGTTACTGGTTGTTTATTTTCGTTCGTAACAACTCGCCAACAGCACAAAACCCTCTTCTACACCGACAACTACACTGTCTAGCTTTAAGCTCGAAACTGACCTGAGCTTAAACCAAGTAGATCAAATGAATTAATCAGATTACATGCTAAGATAGGGGTGAAAAACTGGTTCCGCAATCAGACACGGCTGTCAAAGCGATTTATTTATTTTGAATTTAGACTATTTTTTTTTTTTTTTAGGGGATGAAATTGATTTGATCTCGGGACACGACACAGCACCGCGCGACATTGGGCGCGCGAGCGACATTATGCTGGATAGTCGAGCACGACATTTTGCCAACTAGTCGTCTAAGCTTCGTCTATTGGTTTCCCTCGTACCAGATATCGGGGACTTCTAGGATGTAGCGTTCCATAGCCTCTCTGAATCTGATACGGTATTGTTTCGGAGTGACAATTGTAGGATCCTTACCCTTTTTCCCGCCACCAACCAAGCTATTACCTTTGACCCAGTTTTCGACTTTTTTGTCCCAGGTGAAAGTTCTTAGCCAGTCAATGATACCAATGTAGATTTTTTTCAGGCTGTCATCGATGCCGATGACCAAAGAGTAGTCCATGACGTCCATGGCACTTAGGAAGGCGGTGTCGTTGAAAAGAGAACCACGTAAGAGTTTTTTCAGGTATTCTTTAACAAATAAAGGGCTTTCATAGATGTATTCAATCATATTTTCATCTAATAAGACTTCATTTTCTTTACCAGTTTGTTGGACATGTCTGTTTCTCATTGAGCCTTTCAAATCAAAGATCCTGGTGGTTTTGTGATTATAGAATAGGTTTTCCATAATGAGGAAATCCATTCTAAAAGTTTTCCCGCTAATGGTATTTTTAATATGAATTTGATAAAAACCAAATATTTTGGCAATTGCAGTGGTTAAAGTATTGAACATTGATTGGGAAATGTATTTGAAATAAAAGGGGGCAATTGAAACAAATGATTCCAATTCCAGCTTCAGTAGTTCTTTAACAATATATCGATTATCTAATGTTTTCAAAAAATTAGACCCACTCTTACCTCCACTTGAATTCCATTTGACACATCTTGATAAACTTTGAATGAAAAATTCATCGGCCCCACAGCTTTTTCTAAACGCTTCAAACTGTTCACTATAAAAAATCTTGCATGACAAATTAGTATTTCCATCTAAGTATTGATACTTCAAATGAGTTGATTTACTCTTGGTCATGATTTGTTCTAATTCGTTAATCACATTATCATTATTCCCAATCTTCTTTTTGAATTTTTTTTCAATCTTAAGAAAATTACTATTTTTCTTATTATTCAATTCATTGGTTTCAATATTCTCATTGTTTTTATCTTCTTTAACCAGTGGATTACCAGTTGCATTGCTGTTTGTATTACCTCCACCCTGACTGCTACTTGGATGAATGTTCTCGGGGTCTTCCTGTTCATTATCATTGCGGTCTCCTTCTCCGTCTTGATTCCCTTCATTTGCTTCCTCTTTGGCATTGTTCCCGGATATTTCCTTGTTTTCAGCCATGGTCTTAATCTTTTGCTTATAATCATTTGATGATAAACAAAATGCAACTAATGAACTAGGCTCATCTTCTCGAACGATAACATCCGAGTCGGCGAATGTGTGTTCATTCGATTCTAATGGATATTCTAATGGATCCCATAACGTAGCGGATCTGTCAGCCCAGAAATTGGTTAAGGACTTGAGTAATGAATTTTTTTCCGGCTGTGGAATATCTAGTTTCTCTTTGGAAACTTCCTTATCTAATTGTTTATTAAGATTTTCCTTTTCCGCCTTTTTGAATTTCGGAACTTCAGGCATGGTCTGGGACTTACTTTGTTGAATTATAGTCTCTGGTTGATGTTCAGTCAGAGGCTGCGATTTTGGCAATGGTGGTTGCCACGATGTAGTACGATCCTGCTGTTCTTGTGATTTCGGTTTCGATATATTAGGTGGGTTTTTACTGAACGATGACTGTCCAGCTCTTTTCAACCTTCTCAAATCAGGATATTCATCATTAACGTCAACAACATCTTCAATCTTATTATAAATCTCAACAATTGGTTTAGAGGCGACAATAGGAAACACTCGAATGTTTTTATTCTTCTTCTCAATCAATTCCCGTTCTCTTCTCTCCTTGAATTCTTGTGATAACTTATTCAAATTCATTTCATTATAATATTTGGTCAAATTAGAAACCTTGGATGCTTGTCTACTTCCTAAATCCAGCTCAGAAAAATTTCTTGAGTGCTGAACTCTAGAGATAGGTGTTGGAGGTTGTGATTGCAATGGAGAATCAGAAACATCTTTATTAATTGGACTCAATGAAATTTCAGATCCTTTAGATGCCAAATTCGATTTCAGTCTGACTGGCGTTTTAGCAAGCTTACGATCTTTGCTTTGTTCATTATTGGTCTTTTCTTCTTCCATCAATTGCTCCATTTTCTGTACTTTTTCCAGAACATTTGTAGGCTGGGTCGAAGCAGGGGCTAGTAATTTACTTGTTTCTTCTGCTTCTGAGGGAGATTTTATAGAGGATCTTGGAAATTCAGATTCATATTTTATTGGCTTTTCCTTTTCACTTTCAAGAGTGGTCTTCGATGCAATAGTGGAAACATCCTGCGAATCACTTTCCTGTGACTGTATTGAATTCTTTTTGTGCTTTGACATATCATTCATTTCAACTTCCTTTGTCTGTCCTTCGCTATTATATTTATCCAATAGGAAATTCTTCAAATGGAATTGAGTAATTCTTGTAATTTCATTTTCGGTAGGTAAAAAATTCTTTTCAAATTCACTAAATTCATTATCCCATTCAACACCCAACTCTTGTAATTCTCTTAAAATGGAGTTTAATGATAAATAAATTATTGGTGAAGTAGAGTTGTAAATGTTAATTGTTTTCTCCCTGATAGAATGTGTTTGTTCATCGAGCTTAAGTTTTAATTCTTCAACCTTTTTAATACCATCCTCAGCTTTATCAAAAGTATCCACTTTCACTCTGTTAAGTCGTTTTGAAATACTCTGGAAAAAGCTTTCGCTTTTGCTTTTAATATTATTGAATGCATCCACCTTCAATTTTATGTCTATTTCAGGAACAAACTCAAGCTTCTTCCTTGGTACAACAACCTCATAATTATCAATATATGAAAATTCAATTCTTATAACCAAGTCATTAAAGGCATAATATCTTACGTGATCTCTGAAGAAATCATGTGGACATGCTTTATTCTCAATAGTACCATCAGATCCCCAAAAGCACATCTCAAAAAACTTCCCGATTGATAAATAATATGTACTATCATTCATAGTTACTATAGAGCTAGAAAAATCGCAATGTTTGCAACTGCTCCACATTACTCTTTGGTTTTTACCCTTAAAATTCTGTTCATAAGACAAGTCATCATACTTCTCAATTATGAGGTCAATCTTACGGTTACCGTGAACATAAGTTTTGTAGTGATTTATAAGTGATTCTCCACATTCATCACATGTCTTACTAGACTCGTGGAAAATTTGATCAAGGTAAACGCCGAAACATTTATCATTTTCTGTATAATAATCAATGACAATAATGTTGGGGCCTGCACAAGGAGTAGCATGTTTTATCGATACAGTAGAATGCAAGAAGTGAATCTTTTTGTGAAATATTGGGTATAATTGATAAGACGTAAATTTCATACAATTAGACCAAATTCTAATTCTCGATTGAAATTCATGTACCAAAGATCGTAAGTTATAGTCACTTACATATTTCAACATTGTAATCAAATCGTGTTCTCCGTTAGGAAGTTTATTTGTATCAATATTGATCTTCAATTCATCAAATATCTCTGTATCTATTCCTTCACAGGTTTGAGATGATTGAATTCTTTTATTAATTTTATAAAACCGATAAAACTTATCATAGAAATCAACAACATTCAACAATGAGGTAGGTAAGGAAAATTTCACTGCTGGTGATGTACTCAACTTCCTTTCATTGAAAAGTTTTATATAGTTTTCAATTTCATGATTGTCAAGAGCATTGTTGCAAGAAGTCAATGTATCATCTATTTCATTTTCCTGATCAAGCCTGATTTCTTCTAAGTGGTTTGATAAGGCTAGAACAGGGTTAAAATCGCTTTCCATTATAGTGACCCCATGGTCATAAAGTAAACTTCTTTCAAGCTTTGCATTAAGCTGAGCTGAGATCAAGGTTTCAACTGCATATTTGATACTTTCTAACAAGTCATGATCGCCACCTCTTAAGCCGATGGTGAACCCAGTTTCAATGTCATTACCCGTGAAAAAGGTATATGTTTTTATAGTATTTTGAAAAATATATTTCTTAACTTCAAACAACTTGCAAGAGCCTAAAACCCCCTTTTTAAAGAAAAGATCATTGATGGATTGAAAAATATCAGCTCGAGTATATCTTGATATTCGTTCGATGACTTGAGGCTTAACATTGGAAATGACAGTAATGTTCGCGTCCTCTAACAACTTCTCAGCCAAACCACAAACAGTATCCCCCACTACTACCACATCAGGTTCTAAAGATATTAAACGAGATACCAAATTTGTTATATAAACGTCCTGTTGAGAATGAACAATTCTTAAACTTATAAATTGCTCCTTCAGTTTCAAGTATTCAATTGGGAACATCAATAAGGCAATTCGAGGATTCTCAACCTTAGAAAGCATTCGCTTGGAATCAATATTCTTAGTCATGAAGAGACCATCAATAATACTAGTGTCTTCTATTTTTCCACCCAAAATCTTTTTGATTTTTATATATTGTTTGATATCTAGGGTGTCAGTTACTTTCAATATATTGACGTTTGACAACACTTTTTTCAAACTTTGTTTCCACCTTTCTTGGTCATTCACAATATCACAATCTTCTAAACATTGAACGAGAATCTGGTCAATGAGATCATCATATCTCTTCTCCGTTGAAATTGGCTGAGGCTCAATAGATATTTCGGCCCCATCACCAAATAGAGTATCATGATTATGTGGGCTTTCGATTTCATCGATATCTTGAGAATTTAATTGACCAGTAATATCCTGAGATATATCGTGATCGACATCAGTGGTCGAAATTTTGGGTGTCATGGGGTCGCCCAGCGAAGTGGTATTTGCGAAAGATACGTCAGTGCTATGACCGATATGACCAGATGAGCTGCTGGCTCGAAGGCTTGGGACATTGTTACCCACTGAATCGCTAGACAAACCTTTAGTGAGATTTGAGTGGATGGGTTGATGAGGAGTGGGAGAGCTGGGAGTCGAAACAGGAGATGGACTGTTCAAAGTGTTTGAATTATCAATATTTTGTAACTTATAATTATTATGGGATAAAATCAGAATATTTCTTACCGATCTACTCTTTCTTCTTGACTGCATTCTCATCAAAGAGGCATGAGCACGTTCATTTGACTTGCTCTCCGATTTAGGTCGATCATCCAAAAACGATACACCAGGAGCTGCTCTAGGTAAATTGAGATTTTTAGGAAATCTTTTTTCAACACCAATGGTGGGGAATTCATTCAAAGTTGGTACAACAGATGCAGAAGTAGATGTTAATGTTGCTGGTCTGGGGTCGGGATTGTTCAAAGAAGTATACAATGACATAACTTTGTCATCCTCATTTTCACTTTCCAAGTCATCACCTCCTTCTATTTCGGTTTCACTTCCATCTTCTACATCATCTTGAGAAAGGATCAAGTCGCTTCTTTTACTTTTCAAAGTAGTAAAATCTTTATCTGAATTCGAATGAATGCGGCCAAACCTTGGAGCTCTCTTCCCGATAAAATTATTGTATAAACTGCTAAAATTATCAAGGCTGTTAGATCTTGGTAGATCCATCTTTAGTCCGGAATTGCTAGTTTTACCATGATTATAACTCCTAAACCATGGTATTGAAAGACTATTACTTAGATATGAAGGAGATTCCATATGGTCAGAATTATTTGGAAGAGAGCCAGGACTTGTATTGTGATTGCTAGCATTATTGATTGCCAATAATGTTAGGTTATTCTTGTTATTATTTGCGACGTTATTAGATGAAGTTTTAGATACTGGAATTTCAACTGCTTCACCTTTTCTGGTGGTGGGGATTGCCATTTGAGGTGGATGCTTCGGGGAAGACTTTGCAGCCTCAGAGTTATTAAGGGAAGAATAGCCGGAAAGCAGTATACTAGAATTATTGACATGGGAGGGAACACCAGGTTGCAAGTGCTTTGAGGGAGTCGAAAAACTGTTAGGTGGATATTCCTGGTTAGTAGGTGATGTAGGGGTTAAGCTAGAATCTTTATCTAAAAAGCTTTTATTTGCAGCTGCTAATGCTGACTCATTCAACAAGCTACCACGGCGTGAATTTATAGAAAGTGACCTTATGCGAGAAAGGGGGTGGTCTGGGATTTCTCCATAATAAGGAGTTGGGTTGTTGTTAAAGCCAGGTTGATAGTCTTCACCATCATCTTCAAAAACTTCTTCGAGATCGATTTCACTGTCAGCATTTTCCGATGAAGACGAAGAATCATCACTCAAATAAACAATGACATCATCATAACATGGTTTACAAACCCTTAATTTATCATTGTAGCTATTGCTATTACGTTCTCCATTGGTTTTATCGCTCACTTTCAATTTTCTTTCTTGTTTATGCTGATTGTAAGAAATGAACAAAGTACAATCGGAGCAATAGATTTGACCACAGAATCTGCAATGATGCTTCCTTCTAAAAGCTGAAAAAGGTCTGAAACAATTCAAACAATCACTAATGAAAGCATCATTCATCCAATATTTTCTAGGAATACCACCATTTTTCAAAGGATTCTCAGAAAGTCTTTTTGGCTTCTTCTTCTTTTTACGTTTTCCTTTAGCGGTGACTATCGAGGAAGCAGAAGAGACGGCTCCGGTTATATTATTATGCAAAATCGATTTTGCGTTATCGAACAAAACGCTTGATAAGTTCGAAGGTTTCTTCTTCATCAGATTTGAATTATACTGACCTTCTTTATTACGAAGAGCATAGAAGGTGGACAAGGTTGGTGACATATTAGAAGAATTGAGAGTAGCATCATTTGAGCCTCGACCCCTTTCAACTTTTATAGGCGAGGGAATCGACGTTGGTTCACTATATGTAGATTGAAAGATGGCATTGGCGGCATGAGTTGAACTAGTCATTTTTGCATGATTTTGTTTATCACTATCATCAGTATTTATTGTCAGGATACTTCCATCACTTTGTTTATTATTTAAATTTCGATGGGTTGGAGAAGAAAGCGAGCTACTATTATTGATAGTTTCTAAATCAGAGGCCGAGTCATCAGATAATTCAATATCATTAGGTAAATTATTAAATATTGATGAAATTTTACTTTGTAAAGTTTGACCCTTGGAATCAGTTTGCTCAATATCTTTTTCAGGAGTAAACAGTTGCAGTAGTTGATGGGGACGCAGACTTCTTCTTTCTTTTGAATCATTAACTTGCTGCAAGGATGAAGGTTTATTTAAAATCTCTCGATTATCTTTATTCGAAAGCAGGATATTCGTGCGATCGGTGCTAGCAAGGGCGTTGACATTAACGACAGAACTAGTGGCATTCCCATTGAAAGAATTTGTTTGAAGTTTTGGTAATTTCATACCAGACAAGCGAAGACCGCTACCATCGGAGGTAACTCTTGGAGTATCATCAACACTAGCGGGATTCACCGGTTGGAAATGCTTTTCAGATGAGCCAGCATCTTTGAAAAGAGATTCAGACTGTACAGGATGTTGATTTCTCTTAATCTCATTTGATGACAGAGCAAGACTGGTGTTGGGAAGATTTTGATTAGTAACAGAATCGAGTCTGGAAGGGGTCGATCTATGCAGAGCATCAATTGAAGCGTGAATTGACAGAGACTTTTCATGGGATTCAAAGCTTCGAATTGAGTTTTGGCCAGTATCTAATACAGATGAGATATTTAAACCCGCCGGCTGTTGCTTTTGTGGGGCACTGGAAAAAGAATTGTTTGTAGAGACTCTTGAGTTGATATTAAGTTCTTTAGGAACAACTGCTGTTGTTTCCATCAATGGTTGGTTGACAGGGTTAGAAGAGTCTTCTACCGCTTCATGTTCCATATCATTCATTTGGGGAGTGGGTAAATTTTTTACCCCCGAATAGCTCTGCACCAAATTGGATGCATTATTAGTGACTTTTCGTAAAGTTTTAGTGAATATCTTAGTTAAAGTTTTTGAATCATCGTTTTCAGGGTCGGGTATTGTGGGGAATGAAACAAAATCATCTGGAGCAGGTATCGATTGTTTACTATTGTCATACAAGGAAGATCTGTTCGAGTGAAGCGAAGAGTTCCTATGATGCAAGGAGTCCTGCTTCCGCTGTTTGAACATTGACGAATCTAACAACATGGATTGATTTGGCAGCCCTTCCAGCTGAGTCTCGGAGTAAGCATTTTCTGGGAGATGACCTTCGTGGGACCTTTCATCCACACCATGATCCGAAGGGGAGCTCATAATGCCAGTGCTGTACACTCAACTTATTCAAATCTTCAGCCAATTGATGAAAACCACCTAAACGCTGGTAAGCTTCTTGATTTAATAAAAAACAAACTACAGAAAGGAAAAAAATCAAAAGACGTACTTAATTTCTGGTGCACGGGTCTTAAGTTTTGGATACATAAATGTATATATATATATATAGATAGATTGATAGGAAGTCTGAAACCAGGCTAACCTGGACCGGAGTACAAGTACGATACCAGAGACGACTAGTCAAGCCATGGATAGGTGCTGCTGGTACATTTGCTTCCTCGAAAGCTGGCAACGAGGCTCAGTTACTCTTCAACTGTCAAAAAAAAAACACTGCTAGCTGATTACAGGAGGCTAAACTGGCTACAGCTGTACACAATTCTTCTACAAAGGTGTAGTCAATACAAAGCTATCAACTCTGCCATTAATTCACTCTGTCATTAAGTGATTCTGCTATCAAGTCACTAAATAAGCCATTGATTCAGGCATTGCCTAAGACCACTCTCACAAAGGACAAAATTCAGCGAAACACACACTAACAAAAGTAAAAAAAAAAAGATAAAAACAGCTGGAAAAAAAAAAAAAAATAAAAAATCGCTAATAAAGCACAGGGGAGAGAACGAAAAAATTGAAATATTGTTGAACCAACTTCTTGATTCACAGTACGTTGACATACTTGTATAGAATACTAGCATATAGTAGCAGGTATTGGACATTGTTTGGAATAGTTTTGTCATTTGAAGTGAGATTGCAGCTTATCAATTGACCGTATAATAGTCTGGTTAAACTTATTGCTGAGATTCTAACGGCCAGTTTCCTGTGATTTTGAAATAGTTTCTATTAACAGTGGTTATTGATAATAGTAGGACAGGGATTTAAACAAGTGCAAATCGTTGAGCATAGAAAGAAAAGATACCAGGTTTGAATCTTTTAACAAGAATATCTAATCATGTCATCATCAGGCTTACAAAGACGCCGTGGAGGTCCAAAAGCAGCAGCATCGGGGGGTTCTACTACTAATAACACCGCCAAACCAAGGTCATCTAACTCATTTGACGATGATTTCACCACTAGTGCCGATAACTCTGATCATAAAATTGGGATTGACTCTAGAGATATAGTGGATCGAGCAGAATTGAAATTGCCTTTATTAACGCTTATGGAAGAAGTTTTGTTAATGGGATTAAAAGATAAAGAAGGATATTTAAGTTTTTGGAATGATAATATTTCTTATGCATTGCGTGGTTGTATCTTGTTAGAACTTGCATTCCGTAATAAAATTACTTTAGTAAATGATCCAGCAAGACGTCGTTTTGAATTAAGTGATCGTTTGGTTGAAGTGATTGATGCAGAACCTACGGGTGAAGTGCTATTAGATGAAGCTTTGAAAATCATGAAGAGTGATGAGTCAAATTTATCAGTTACCAACTGGATTGATTTATTATCTGGTGAAACTTGGAATTTAATGAAGATTAATTATCAATTAAAACAAGTTAGAGAAAGATTGGCAAAAGGTTTAGTCGATAAAGGTATTTTAAGAACTGAAAGAAAAAATTTCTTTTTATTCGATATGGCTACTCATCCAGTTGCTGATAAAATGTCAAAAGAATTTATTAAAAATCGTCTTTTAAATGTATTGATCAATAGAAATGTCGATTTGGAATCTCTTGGTAATGACCAGTTCCCAAAAGATACCTCTTTTAAATATTTAAGAACAATTTCTTTGGTTTGTGGTTCTTATGCTGCTAATGTTTTGGAAAACGTCTTAATGTCTTTAAATTATGATAAAAGAGATCAAGCTTTTGCTAGGGCTGATGAATTATTAAGTGACTTTAGTGTTTTTCCCTTTAATTTCAAACAGAGTCAAAGTCCCCTTGGTTTAGGATTAAATTTGGGCCAAGAAGTTAATAATGAAGTTGAACAATGTGCTGCTAGTGAATTACAACTAGAATTAATCGCAGCCATTCTAAGTGTTTTTTCAAGAATGGATTCGATCTTATGATTCTCCTGTTACTCTTCTAATGTATTTTCCGTCCTTTTCCTGTTAGTCTAGTCAAAAAATAGAGTGTTTTTTTCAATATCGACTAGTGTTGTTTTAACTTGCTTTTCCTTCTATTCCTTATGATCGAGGTTATTTAGACTTGTATCTGTTTCCATATTCTCACCTTAACTTTTCTCCCCACCAGTTTTATCTACGTCTTTGATTTTTATACAGTTTCTTTTCCTTTCTATTTTTTTTATTTTATTTTTTTTTTTTTGATTCATCTACAATATTATAAATTTGCTTGCACTTTTTCTTCCTTTCTTTGTTTACTACTTCAACATATATTTATGTATATATATAAGTAATATATACCAGGTCATTTATATCTATTGTAATGGTTTTAAGAAAGTGCTAGGATAATCCAAATGATTTAAGGATGTATCTAAACTTTGAATACCACCAAGTTGATCTACGTAGTTTTTAACTAATGATCTTTCGTTAGAAATTTCATCACCAGCTGAGTCCCACCAAAACCCCCCGGCAAGGTTACTCAGCTTTGACCACTGGGCTTTGATTCTGGCACTTTGGGGATTATCGTACCCACTCCACTTTCCATTAGAAGGATTATAAGAATAGGCACTCACTTTTCTAGAATCAAACTTTTCAATATCAGTTGCTAACTTTTTGTAATCAGCCGTTCCTTCACCTCCAGCTCTTGTGAAAGGTTGTCCAATACCTGAATTGGAAGCGTTGGATAATTCAAATGTTCTCGCATAGAGTGGCATTCCTAGCATTAATTTATTAGAAGGAATACCAGATTTGGTATACTTACCTATAATATCAGCACAGTTCAAGTTATTATCTCCGTTACTACCAAACAAATTGGAATGGTAACCAGTTTTGGAAGACCAACCAGATCCATTAAAGTCATAACACATAACATTCCAAAATGATAAATACTGATCCATCTGTTTCAAATCTAATATTTGAATATTATCATCACCTCCGGGAGCAGCAAATGTAAGCACCATACATGGACTGAAGGAATGAAGCTCTACTCTTAATTGATATAACAACTCAACCAATTGTCTAGCCTCGGTTTTATTCCTAGGGTATTCCCAGTCAATATCAATTCCATCAAATCCATATTCTTTAACCATGGCAATTGAACTAAGAACAAAATTCCTGGCTTTGCTGGCATCACTCATAATAGCAGTGAAACTATCGGAAGTTCCCCATCCACCAATAGACATAATAACTTTCAATTTCCTATTTCTCTGCTTCAACTGATACAACTGTTGAAGACTCCCAGTAACCTTTCCATTGCCATTGATTGAATCAAGAGGCATTTGAATGTCACACCACTCATCAGTGAACTTGACTTTCCCAGTACTAGTATCCATGCCAATAAAGGCATAGAAAACATGGGTAAGGTGTTCTGCTGGTAAGTCTTGAACGAAATACTTCCTGGCATATACTGACCAATTGGCGAAATAGATACCTGATTTCAACTGGTTTGATGCTTGCGAATGTTGTACATGGTTATGTATCTTGCTTTGCAACTTATGAAACATCTTACTATACCACTATGACCATACAGAAGAAGAAGCAGTAATCAGTAGCTGGGAAAACAACTATACGATCATTCAATTTGTTCTCTTCACAACTGAGCCTCGAGAACTTTGCAACTAAAATTACAAAACTGAAAGGAAAAAGCAGCTTTTTTTTCTTTGAATTTCGTGGATTGATTTTTTGCACGCTGATTATAATATTGGATGGCAATTCATATCAACAACTCAGAAGCATCAAGAACAAGATCTATAAACGATGAGTTCAGCTGTATGTGCACATATCTCTGGTGCCGCCACTAGTGGCGGCATCGCCCCAGGCATCGGATCCAATTCCAAGATATACAAGGATGATTGTATGTACAATTTCGATACTGCTGAGAATAATTCAAATGGGTTAGATGTTTGTTTAAGTTGTTTCCAGGCTTTTTCCCGTAGTGATCATGATATAAACTATACTTTGAAGCATGGTCAATTGCAGAGCCATGAGCTATTTCTTAATATCGTCAAGACTTTGAAACCGGAAGCTCAAGAAGAAATGCAAAAACCCCAGGCTGAAGAAAATGAAGAAAGAGAGAAGAAGATAGCAAAACTTGAGATCAAGGAGAGCAAGGAATCGGATTTCTATGATATTATCAATTCAATTTACTGTTTAAAATGTGATCACAAGTATGCTATTGGAGAATCCCCCATAGAGGTTCAAAGCTTGGTCAATCAGATATTAGCTGCTAATTCAACTAATAGAAATGATGAAATCAAAGCATGGGAACAAGAGATTCTTCCATGTGAACACTCGATAGATTTGCAGCAAACTCCGTACTCCGATGAAATTGATTTGACTCTGTGTGGTCAATGTGATTTGAAAGAAAACTTGTGGATTTGCTTGCATTGTGGGAAATTGGGATGTGGTCGTAAGCAATTTGGATCGGAATTGCCAGGTAATTCTCATGCATTAAGTCATTACGAAGTCTCTCAGCATCCAGTTGCGATTAAATTGGGTTCTTTATCTGCAGATGATGCTAATAGTTGTGACGCGTATTGCTATCAATGTAATGATGAAGTGAAAGTACCTGGGTTATCAGAAAAATTACTCAAATATGGTATTGATATAAATTCTCGAACCAAAACTGAAAAAAATTTAATCGAATTGAACTTGGAACAAAATTTGAATTGGGATTTTAAATTAGATGGTGCAAACGGGGAAAAATTGAAACCACTTTTTGGGAAAGATTGTACTGGGTTTCAAAATTTGGGGAATTCTTGTTATTTGAATTCAGTGGTTCAATCATTATTCAGTTTACAAGATTATGATGATTTTTTCAAATCAAAAGATTTTGATGAAAAAGTTAAGGATCCTGCAGTTGATTTAGAAAGTCAATTAATCAAATTATATAAGGGTTTGAAATCAGGTAATTATCTGAAACCAAATAAGAATGTCTTCACAAGCAAAGGTGACCAGTATCAAATGGGTATTAAGCCATCTGCTTTCAAAACACTAATTGGGGAAAACCATCCCGAATTTCAAACTCAAAGACAACAAGATGCATTTGAATTCATGTTGTATTTATTGGATAAACTTGATAATCAATATGGTTTCGCTCTTAACAAGAATTTAAAATTTTTAATGGGTAATAAAGTGATTTGTTCTAATTGTGATCACGGTAAATTGAACCACGAATTAGTTGATAACTTATCGGTTCCCGTTAATGCTGAAGTTTTGAAAGTTGAGGAAGACGGCACCAAAATATATGAAGAAATCTCCTTAAATGATTGTTTCCGTGACTATTGTTCTACTCAGGAAATTGAAGGGTATCAGTGTGATGAATGCAATGCCAAGTCAACGGCTTTACAATCAAGTGGATTCAAGACTTATCCGAAATATCTTGTTGTTAATGCCAAAAGAATCAAATTAGAAAATTGGGTCCCAGTTAAAGTTGATATTCCAATCAAACTAGAAGACTCGATTGATTTAAAACAATATGAAGTCCCCAAGTTTTCCAATGGTGAAGTTGAAGTGAAAGGCAACTCTAAAACCAACGAACCCACAACTTTTGCTGCTAACGAAGAAGCAATGGCCACTCTATTGAGTATGGGATTCACGGAAACTCGTTGTCTCAAGGCTTTATGCAACACTGGGAATTCAAATGCTGAAGATGCAATGAATTGGATTTTCGCTCACATGGAAGATGCTGATATCGATGAGCCATTCGATCCAAGCGCTTCCACTAACAATGCTGGTGCAGGTAACGAGCCAAGTGCAGAATTAATCGAAAACCTTATGGCCATGGGATTTGCTCACGCTCTTGCCAGAAAGGCTCTCATTCTCAACGGTGGTGATGTAAATGTTGCTGTTGAATGGCTATTCAACAACCCTGATGATGATGGGATCATAGAAGAGGGTACTGATAAACCAGTGGTCAATATCCAAGCCGAAACTGAGACTCTTACTGAAGAATTATTGAACCAACCAGAACCTTCAAATACAAGATATGCCATCAAATCGGTTATCTGTCATAAAGGTACTTCACCACACACCGGGCACTATGTTGCATTTATCAAGAAGCTTGTAGATGGTGAGAGAAAATGGGTTTTATTCAACGACGAAAAAGTTGTCGAATGTGACGATAAATGCATCGAGGACATCGAGAACAACGGATATATCTACATATTCGAACGAGTATAAGGTAATAGGTTAGTATAGATGTAAGTAGGTTTTTTTAATTAAATGACTAATTTGTATGGAACGGCTCCAATTATGAGTCAAGGAAAAACCGAGCGGACCCTTCACCTACTGATTCCATACGTGCCCCATATCCATCATTAGTATTCGATGGTGACGCTACACGGTTAAAACAGTACCAAAACTGGCCATTTCGTTATGCACAGATGAGTTGAACTAGCAGCCTATTAAATTTGATGTTTTATTAAGAGAGATGAAAAAATCCGTTTGTCTGGGGTTTTGTTGCACTTTGAGAAATTTCTCACCCAGAGTTGAAGTTGAGTCAGAAGTTAAATTTTCAACATTTTGTATATAAAAGTTGCCCCATCTCTTCGAGATTTTCATTCTCGATTTTATTTTCTCTTTTCTTCTTACTTTTATATCATTATTTGATTAATCATTAATATTCTTTGGTATACACTTGAGTGCTATTCATTTGGGTTTTGATACTGATTATATTTGTGCACGAAATTGCTAATACCTTGCTAACTAATAGAAAGTTTCTTCAAAGTTGATAATAATGAGTAATATGTTCATTACCAATCCCCACGTTGGTGACCGTAGCCGTATGGAAGACTGGAGAAGTATGTATTTGACAATTAATTGACTTACCAAGTGGTTTTGTCATTTTTAGCCGTGTGGCATGACTAAATTGGACAAAACCCATGTTTGGCAAAGATACTAACTGAGACTTTTAGTTCGTGGTTACGACCCTTTGACTCCACCTGATCTTTTGCAACACGAATACCCTTTGGCGGACAAGAATAAAGATGTGATTTTAAAAGGTAGAGAAGAAGCATGCGATATTTTGAATGGTAAAGACGATCGTCTTATTATTGTGATTGGACCTTGTTCCATACATGACCCTAAAGCTGCTTTAGATTATGCTAATAGATTAGCTATACTTGCTGAAAAACATAAAGGTGAGCTACACATAGTCATGAGGGCTTATTTGGAGAAACCCAGAACTACTGTTGGTTGGAAAGGTTTAATTAATGACCCAGAAATTGACGGTTCATTCCAAATTAATAAAGGTTTGAGAATTGCAAGAAAATTGTTCGTTGATTTAACTACAAAATTGCCAATTGCTGGTGAAATGTTAGATACCATTTCTCCTCAGTTTTTGTCGGATTTATTCAGTGTTGGTGCCATTGGTGCTAGAACCACTGAATCTCAGTTACACCGTGAATTGAGTTCCGGACTTTCTTTCCCTGTTGGTTTCAAAAATGGTACTGACGGTACTTTGGGTGTCGCCGTCGATGCCCTAAGAGCTGCCTCTCATCCTCATCATTTCTTATCTGTTACAAAGCCAGGAATTGTTGCAATTGTTGGTACTGATGGTAATAAGGATTGTTTCGTCATCTTGAGAGGTGGTAAAAATGGTACTAATTTCGATGAAAAATCAGTGAAGGAAACCAAAGCTACCTTGATCAAGAATAAAGTGATGTTTGCAGATAAGTTGGGACCAAGAATCATGGTTGATTGTTCTCACGGTAATTCTAGTAAAAATCATAAAAATCAACCTTTGGTGGCTGCAGAAGTCGCTAGACAAATCCGTAACGGTGAAGACAGTATTTGTGGATTAATGATTGAATCTAATATTGAAGAGGGAAGACAAGACGTTCCTCCTGCTGATCAAGGTGGTAAAGATGCTTTGAAATACGGTTGTTCAATCACTGATGCCTGTATTGGTATTGAAGATACCGAATCTACTTTACAAGTCTTGGCCGATGCTATAAAGGAAAGAAGAAACTCAAAGAATTAAAGTATATATTTTCTTAAGTTCTTATTTATTTATTTATTTATTTATTAAAATTGTGTAAAATTTTATCGTGAAGCTACTTTGTGAAAATGTCAACCAATAAAAAAAGGCTGCAAATTTCATATACGTTCCTTAATCTTTAAAATATATTACAAAGCTATATACAAGTTTATAAACATTCTTATTCTTCGAATAGTAACTGAATTTCTTCGATTCTTCTTTTCCTTCTCTCTTCTTCTTCAACTTCAACCGCTTCACCCATTTTTCTTTTACGCTCTTGAATCTTTAGCATTTTATTTTCAATCGTATTTTCAATAATAAACCTTATGACTTTGACACTTTGAGATTGACCTATTCTATGGATTCTATCAATTGCTTGGTCTTCAATGCTAGGAGACCACCATGGATCCATCATAAAAGCCCTGTTGGCGGTCGTTAGGTTTAACCCAACACCTCCTGCTTTCAAGGATAATAAGAGAATAATGACCTTGCCATTCTTCGAATCCTGCGAATGGTTCTTGAATTTGTCAAGTAACTTTTCTCGTTCATTCAAATTCAATCGACCATCGAACTTATAGACGATAAAATCTTCATATAAACTTAATTCATTTTCAATTAAATCTAGATATGACGAAAACTGTGAAAATACAATAACCTGTTCTCCAGGATTTTGGACTTGCAAGGATTTTAGATGGCGAAGCAAAGCTTCAATTTTTGATGATGACTTATCAGGGTCATAAAGGTAAAGAGCAAAAGGATACGACTCACTTGGATCCCCTTCACTTTGAGTTTTCGTAACAAATCTTATCTTCTTCGATGAGGTTTCTTTATTTCTAAGTTTGAATAATTTATATTTGGAAATCGGGCCTCGACATGCTGGACAAAAAGGATCCTTTTTATTCTTTTGTTGAAAGTCAATATGCTCTAGTATACAGTTGAAGCAAAACTCGTGCCCACATTCGGTGATTATAAGCTCACCGAGGTTTATTGGAGATTGCGTACATATCATGCACTCTGCATCCGTCAAATTCACTTTAGGATATAACGAATACATTACTCTGCGCATTTCCACTTGTGAAGGGAATTTGTTTATATCCTCTTCACTAGTTAGACTACCACCATGCATTGCTTCTATTGATTCCAAATCCGGTTTATCGGCAGACTCTATTTCTTCTAATTCACTAGTACTTCCAACTAAGTCCGGATGACAGCATATTTGACGAAGTCTTAAAATATGTGTCAAAATTTGAGTATATTTCTTAAGTAAATTACCAGATTCAATTCCTTCTTTGAAAGATTGATTGGCCCTTGATTTAAAATAATTGTAAAGGTTTTCTTCGTGAGTACTAAACTTAATTGTTTCTATGGTTACCTCTTTAGGAGGCAACTCGATCAACGGCTTACCATCCTTGCCCTTCATATCTTTAGTTCTTCTAAGAAATATTGGCTCAAGGACAGACTTAACCACATCTAGAGTCTGACTAAACTTTTTTTGCTCAAATGGTAACGTAATAAATGTTTTCCAATAGGAGAAATTACACCAAGGCTCTAGCTGCAAAAACTTGACCAAAGAATAAAGATCATCCAATCTGTTTATAACAGGTGTACCAGTTAAGATCCACTTACGGCTCAGCAGTAATTCATGAATAGCTTTGGCAGTTCTTGTTGCTCTATTTCTAATGGTATGTCCCTCATCAATAATGATTCTGAAAAACTTGACTGAATATATTCCGATTTGGGGCAAATTCCCATACATATCTCTTAGTTTGTTCAATCTTTGATATTCGTGCTGTATGGTACCATATGTTGTTACCATCATTATAGGAGTTTTCTTTTTCTTGCCACAGAGTATTGGGACTAAATCTGAATGAACCTGATCCCCATAGTAAATGAGACACTGATGATCTGGATTATTATTCGCTTTATCAAATTCACTTTTCCACTGAGATAATAAAGACATTGGAACGACAACTAAAGTTGTCTTTGAAGCGTAACCACGAGTAGGATTTTCATCATCTTCATTTGAATCATATGGTACCGAGGTAATCAAAGAGGTGGCAGCTACTGTTTTACCTAAACCCATAGCATCCAGTAATATTCCACCTCTTACCAAAGTTTTCAAAAGAGGTTTTTCTAAGCATAGTTCTCCGTTATGTAAATTTGCATAGAAATGAGAATCTAACTCTGATGAGATACCATCTATCACTTCTGAACCTAGCTTCTCTGCCCTATAAGAAGTATCTGCGGGCCAGGTATATGTCTTCCATAAAGGATTCATAATACCTTTCTCATTTTCTTTGATTGTAGATCTTGCTTGAGTTGATAATCCTTCACCGGAGGATTTGTCGGTGGAGAGCTCCTCTAATACCTTAAACTCTTTTTCACGAACCAACATCCAGGAGAGACCATGCTTTTGATAATCACGTAGCTCCAAACGAAAATTCTCTTTTGGAGGAACTGTAGTTTCGGGAAGACTTTTCAAATATTCTGATTGTTGATTAGCCAGATAAAACTCTTGTAACTGGTCCAAATCAAGTTTTGCTTCGTTATTTTCTTCGTCTTGGGTCTGAGTAACAGCAGATACAATGTCGTTATCAAGTACAGGTTGTGATTCTGGAACTATTTCAACAGAAGCTTTTTGCTGCTCGATTGATTTCATGTTAAGACGATCGAACAATCTGGATAAGGCATATTGTTTTAATCTCAATACTTTTTCACCACTGGTTTCTGAAGCAAAATTGAAGCCAACCCTAGTCCCATCTTTTTTTTGTCTTTTAACGTCCTTGATTGCCTCTTCTGCTTGAATATGAGAAATTCCTTCGTCATTATAGTTAATGAATGCCATATGTTTTAAATAACAATCTATGGAAAGATAAAAGGAATCACCGACGGAGAGTCGTTTACTAGTCTCCACCATCACCGTGCATTCAAAATCAGCTATGTTCAAGTCGAAGCATGGGCCCAACATATTAGTCACATCCTGGGCCAACCGGCCAATCTCACGAGGTCGGTCTTCGTCGGTGAAGACTCTTATCAATGTATTATCCAGGTCTTTTGAACTTGGTTTAGATCCGAGTCTTTTTATTTGGAGTTTCTGTCTATACTGTAAGGGTCTCATAATAGGTCTTGTTGCCATTGCATAGGTAGTAATAGTTCCTATGTATTTACTCCACAGCTTCTGGCTAAGTGCTAATTTTTCCGTTTGGGATATATCTTTCATTCTTTCAAACAAGTTATCCACAACATCGTCTATTTGACCATCTGCTTCGACCTTAGCCTTGAAATCAGAATCCTCTTCTTCCAAATTTCTCATGTCATCGATGCTGATTCCATTGAAATACTCATTTGTCGCAAGATTAAGGTAATTTGGTTGGTTAAAGTATTTCCTATACAAATAATAGACAGATCGACTATTCATGTTTCCAACAACAGCAAGCAATTGACTTTTGAATAAGTCGTATCCGTCTTGGTCTACCAGACGTAACGTTTCAGGTTCGGAAGCTGGAGGCGCCTCCGGGGATGTAGAGTCGGCTCTTGGACCAGCATTATGTTGCAGATTGTCAATCACTTGTGGTTCATCATCACTCTCATCATCAACCACAAAAAGTGAATCATCTTTGACCTTATCATTTCCTTCCGCCAGCGGTTTTCGTTTCACAGGTTCAAATGGCAACTTGGAGTTCTCCATTTTGAAGTACCGCTGCTTCTCGACAGTCATTTGCTATAGAGGTGTCTATGAACTCAAGTAAAGTTAGACAAGCAAGAGGCTAATCGCGTCTTATTGATGCTCTTTTTTTTCCGCTAGCTTTTTTTTTTACGTGTGACATCTTCATTTTTTTGCAGTTATTAAATTTTATTAAACTTATTAATGAATATTACAGCTAGTATACAATAGGTAAGAGAACATAACTCATATCAATAAACAATCTTTGTTCAACAGACACCTTTCCTCAAGGGGGTTCCCGTTGATCAAGTTTTCCAAATTACCCAACATCAATTCAACGTTCTCAGACTCTGGGTGTTTTACAAGAAGTTTCATATGCTCTAAAGTCATTAAAATATCTTCACAGCGAAAGCCGGTTATATCTGCTAGGTGTTTCAATGTGATTTTATCTGAGTTTTTGAAATTTGAAGAAGCTAATACATAAGACAATTTTCTGGACCAAAACTTCAAGTAGGTTAACTTACCATATGGGGATAAAGGAAATTCCGGGCCACTTCTAAACTGGCCCCTGGTTAGGCCAGCCAAGGAGTACAGAAATTCAATCAACAACGACCCGAGATGAAGTCGTTGGTAAGGAGGAAACACACAGATGCAGTTTAGATTATTATCGTTATCCAAAGTGATGACTTCTTTGGAGAAAAATCCCATTGGTTTGAAATTCGGTTTAGGATCAGACGGACTTTTCCTATCAATGGGATCGTATCCGTAAACGATGTAGAAATCGAAATAATCAAGATGATAGTATACCGATTTATCATCTAGGAAAAGCTTACCAAACAAAGATAAATTCTGAAGGAAAAGAGGATGTTTGAATCCCCTAACCCGTTTGATTATATAAGGAGTAACCAAATCTCGATAAACCAAAGTGCCTATGGGGGGAAATGATTTTTTCATATCACACGCTTGTCTATGTTGCAGTATCTTCGACTCATCAGAAGTATATTTGAAACAGTATTCACAGACGTAAAGTCGATCAATCCAGTATGACTTGTTGAGGTCGGTACTTTTCTTTCGTCCCTTTGTTTTTCCATTCGGGATGGTGGGATTCTTCATAAAATCAATACCCAATTGATCATGCTCGTGATCTTGAGTGCTGAAATAGGCAGCATTTCCATACCAAGTGTCGAACTCGTAATCACCTAGCTGAACACGATCGATATTTCTGCTATCGAGAATCCCATAAGTCCCTTCCTCTTCTTTTTTCAGCTTTTTGGTACCATTCTGATTCTGACTGTTGCCCATGAGAAAATTTGAGCTTTAGTCCAATACGATACAGGCGATGATTAACGAGTGGCTTTCTCTCCAAGCACCTTACCGAGTATCTTATCAATAGATGGAAGCAGAGATGAATATGAAAAGTTGAAAAAAAAAAAATTAAAAAATAAAAAAATTTCCCAAAAGAAGTGGTGTGAAAGCAAAGACAAACGAAAGTGTATTATGAGCAGTGACGTCTTATTGATGAGTTGTAGCTTCCACTGTTGTAAGAAGTAGGGCTTTGTTGGTTAATGAATTTCAACTAGGTCTTTATACAAAGAGGATGTCTTTCGACTCGACATTGTCGTTTCTTCGACCCTTTGATTTCCACGCGACATTTAGAAGGAAAGAAAAGATACGCGTATACAAAGGAGGATGAACTAATGGTCCCAAGCTATATTAAAACTAGGTCTGATAGAGAAAATGCCGCCTAAAGGTTGGAGAAAGAATGCTGATGGTCAATATCCTCAAGTTTCAAAAGAGTCGGAAATAATCTCCATCGATGATATACTTTTTCCTAAAGCTACCGTGATGAAGCTTGCCAAAAACATCACCAGTGGTACTGGTGATGATAATATGATTTTGGCAAAAGATTCAGGATTAGCGTTACAAAGATCGGCTACGGTGTTTGTCTCTCATCTAATGTTCCATGCTCGAGAAGTTGCTAAGGAACAAGACCGTAAAACAGTCAATGCACAAGATATACTAAATGCATTAGAACGAGCTGAATTCAATGGATTTACTGGTGAAGTTAAACAAAAATTAAGTGCATTTGAAAATAATACTGTATTGAAAAAGAAACAAAGATTAGAGAATAAGAGTGCTAAGGTTGAAGATCCAAATACTCAACCGGCTGCTAAGAAATTAAAGGATAATTCAGAACAAGGTATTCAGAAACTGGAAGATAAAATTGAACATGAAGAGGAAGAGGAAGAAGAAGAGGAAGATAATTTTGAAGACGCAAAAGATGATGCAAATGATGAAGAGGATGTAGATGGTGGGGAGGAAGAAGGTGAAGTTCCGCAGTCTAACCCAATTGCAATATTAGGACAAGAAGAGAATGAATTGGGTGGTGAAGAATATGGAGACCAAAACGATGCTAAAAGTGGTGAATCATCGGACGAAGAATAGTTTATTTCAGATTTATATGTATATATATATTAAATTAATGATGGAAACATTGGCTAAAGAAAGGTAGACCACATTCAACACCTAAAAGTAGATATATAAGTAATATACCACCTGCGATCAACATAATCATCAATCTAGTTTTACTTAGCCACATTTTCTTCTTAATGGACTGGGCTCTCTTTTGGAAAACCAGAGAAGAATTGGTAAGACGATCGGTTTGATCAACTAATAAATGTATTTTATCACCTCTATGTAGTAATTTATTAATGTTATCAAGCATCAAATTTCGAACTTCTTCGACTTCTTCATTAGCTAAAAGAAGCTGGTTTGGGTTAATCACGTCATTTGCAGATGGACTAGTTGATCCATCGCGATCTCCACGACCATTGATTGATCCATAGTTATATATACGTTGATTACTATCATAATGCATTTCTTCAAATTTAATAATTTGATTCATATAGAGTTTGAACTCTCCCGATTTTGCTTTACCTTGATTATCATTATTTTCCATATCCAGTCTAAATTCAACGTATTTATCAGTTATTTTCTTTAAAACTGATAAAATCAAAGTCTTATTAACTTCCGCATCAGTAATTGTAATAACCGTTACTAGATCGGTACTTCCATCACTATTATGTATTGTCTTTTTCATAAAATAAAGTAAAAGATTAAAATTAGTAATCTTGCTACTTGTTAATGGAATCGAGCCAATAAGTGTTTTAGAAGCATTTATAAGCCCGAGTTCCTGTGATATCAACTCGGAACAATTCAAGTTATTGATTAAATGAACCAACTGAGCATTTTCAGTAGTATAAAGGGTGGTCGAATTAAGAGTAAGCGTTGTATGAATTACTAAAAAAGAAAAAGTATTTGTAAGTATTCCAAACCAGAAAAGCTTTTCGAAAATTAAGCAGATTTACATACGTTTTTTAGATAAGTCTTTATTGATCATGTTGTTAATTGGTTTTTATTTAAATCCTTGCATGTATACTTAAATCGTTGTAGATTATTACACCAATTTGAGCAATGGAATAACAAATTTGATATGAATGTTTCGCAGAAAACGTAGTTGAGACTATGCCGAATTGAAATACAAGCTCTAAAAGGGGGTATCACTCAAAGATTTGGTTATAATTTTTCAATATCCGTGATCAATCGATAACTTGAATCTTTAGGGTTGTCGTCCCAATTTACCAACTAAACAATTTGATTGTCTACACACACTGTGGAGGTCACGTGCACTATCTAACTACGAAGAGCTTTTGAGAAGAGCTGAAAAAAAAAAAAGCTGAATCAGATGTGATGGTTAAAGGTTTTTGAATAAGCATAGAACCGACGATATACTCTAAGTTGGTATGGGTAAGTATAGAAAAAGGTTCAATGAGAAGGCAAGATCCGGCCAAATTGCAAAGCAAAACGCTTTGAAGGCGGTGAGAAACAAGCAATTCACCAGATATGCCGATGAGGACGCTGATTCGAATGAATCAAAAAGTACTTCGAATAGCGTACTTGAACAAGAACAAGATCCCAATGCTGCGATACTAAAGCCTGTGACGGAAGCCGAGAAGCTTGAGCGTAAAAGGAAGCTAGAGGAGTCATTATACGATCAAAATTCAAAGGAAAATAAATTATCTAAGGCTAAAAAGAAGCGTTTGGATAAATATATTGAACATCAAATAAAAAGAGAAGAAAAGAAGACATTACTTGAAAAATTATCCAAAACAAAGATAGACACCGACTTGCTAGCACCTTCAAAGTTATTGGGGACAGGTAAGCAAACTAGGCGTGAGGAAATGATCGAAGCTCTTGACTTGGAAAGACAAGGTAGAGGTGATGAGCGTACAAAAGAAATTCTATACGAAGAGCATGAAGTTAAAGACTGGCCAGAAGATGCTCCATCTCAAGACACATATACTAGTAAGTTCCCATCAAGTGAAGAAGAAGATGAGGAGGACGAAGACGAATTTCCATCTACCGAGTCAAAATCCTCTTTCATAGATAATAGACCAGCTAAGTTTGGTGGAAGTGGGTTTGGCTTTGGTTTTGCCAATTTGCAAAAAATTGAAAAAAATAAACCAAAGAAGAAGTATACTTGGAGACTAGCTGTGGAGAAAGAAGAGAAAAAGAGACTCAAGATCGAAGAGGAAGATGACTTTAAATCGGATGAAGAAAGCGCCCTGGATGAAGAAAGCGAAGATGTATCTGATTCCAGCACATCAAGCACTAAAGGAGATATCGAAGAGCAGGATGACGATGATGAAAGTGAGGATGACGGTGATGAAGAGGAAGAGGAGGATGACGGTGATGAAGAGGAAGAGGAGGATGACGGTGATGAA
The DNA here is from genome assembly GCF_001661395.1 of Hyphopichia burtonii NRRL Y-1933. Taxonomy (NCBI): domain Eukaryota; kingdom Fungi; phylum Ascomycota; class Pichiomycetes; order Serinales; family Debaryomycetaceae; genus Hyphopichia; species Hyphopichia burtonii. The sequence continues at coordinate 866,850 of NW_017963729.1, forward strand.
GAGGAAGAGGATAATGACGGTGATGAAGAGGAAGAGGATGATGAGGATGATGATGAGGATGATGAGGACGAAAACGAAGATGATGAAGATGTTCCAAGGCTTTTAAGAGGTAAACCTAAGCATTCAAAACTCGCTGAAACATTTAAAGAATGGGCTGAAAGTCAAGTTCGTAAGCTCGAGAACCGTGATCAGGAAGTGGTTTTACCCGAGTTATCCAAAGAAGTCAAAGAAAAATATTCTAAACCAACAATTCATGAAGAAGATTTGCCTTCTGATAATGAAGAAATCATTCCTATTAATGAAGATTTAAAAAGAGATGCATTTTTTGTGGATGTCACTAGGGATCCTGAAGTCCAATCACAAAGAATGCAACTTCCTGTCTTTGGTGAAGAACACAGAATAATGGAAGCTATCCATCACCATGATTGCATTGTCATTTGTGGTGAAACTGGTTCCGGTAAAACCACCCAAGTCCCCCAATTTTTATACGAAGCCGGCTTTGGTAATTTGAAATCAGATTTATATCCTGGCATGATCGGTATCACCCAACCAAGACGTGTGGCCGCCGTTTCCATGGCCCAACGTGTCGGTAATGAATTGGGTGAAGAGCATGGTAAGAGGGTTGGTTATCAAATCAGATTTGATACCACAATTAAAAATGAAGGTACTGAAAATGGTACCGCAATGAAATTCATGACAGATGGGGTGTTGTTGAGAGAAATGATGACCGATTTCTTGTTAAAGAAATACTCTTCTCTTATTATTGATGAAGCTCATGAGAGGAATATAAATACCGATATTCTAATTGGTATGCTAAGTAGGGTTTTAAAATTAAGAAGACAATATCATGAAAAAGATCCTCAAAACTATAAGCCATTAAAAATTATCGTCATGTCTGCCACATTAAGGGTCTCTGATTTTTCAGAAAATAAAAGTTTATTTACTACTCCTCCACCTATATTAAAAGTTGATGCTAGACAATACCCTGTCAGTGTCCATTTCAACCGTCATACACGATTTGACTATTTGGAAGAAGCTTTCAAGAAAGCATGCAAAATTCATAAAAAATTACCCCCAGGTGGAATATTGATTTTTCTTACTGGTAAAAATGAAATCACTGCTACTGTGAAAAAATTAAGAAAAGAGTTCCCTTTCCCTCAATCTAAAAAGGAGAAATACTATGATACTGAGATACCACAAGTCGGTGCTACTAAAAATATTTCACTTGAAGCAGAGGATGTTGAAATGGATATTAAATTGAAACCAGAAGAAATAGAAGAGAATGATGATTATGAATCTGATTCAGAAGAAGAAGAAGGTTTTGAAGAAACATTGGAGGATCATCAAACTGAAAAAGATCCTTTGTATGTCTTGCCATTATATTCTTTATTACCTACAAAAGAACAAATGAAAGTATTTGAAGACCCTCCTAAAGGAAGCAGACTATGTATTGTGGCGACTAATGTTGCAGAAACTTCTTTGACTATACCTGGAATTCGTTACGTTGTCGATTGTGGTAGATCCAAAGAACGTAAATTTAATGAGGAAACCAATGTCCAATCTTTTGAAGTTGATTGGATATCTAAAGCTTCAGCAGATCAAAGATCTGGTAGAGCTGGTAGAACCGGTCCAGGACATTGTTACAGGTTATTCTCTTCTGCAATCTATGAAGAATATTTCCCTCAGTTTAGTAAGCCTGAAATTTTAAGAATGCCGGTTGAAAGTACTGTTTTATCGATGAAAAGTATGGGCATTGATCAAATTGTCAATTTCCCATTTCCCACTCCACCAGACAGACGTTCCCTTTATAAGGCAGAAAAGTTGTTGGTTTATTTGGGTGCATTAGATAAGAAAAGTAAATCCATCACTGAATTGGGTCGAACCATGGCCTTGTTTCCGTTGAGTCCTAGATTTGCAAAGGTATTAATCATCGGAAATCAACAAGAGTGTTTAAATTATATAATTGCTATCGTTTCTGCATTGTCTGTCGGTGATCCCTTTATCAATGAGTTTGAATTGGGCCTCGATAAGGAACCTAAGGAGAAAAAGCAAAAAAAACTGAACGATACGAATGATAGTTCCGATGAAGATGATTATGAATCAAGCGAAGATGAATCTAATAAGGATATCGAAGCCAGAAGACAGTTGAGATCCAAGTACCACAAGTCTAATGCAATGTTCTCTAGATTAGATAAGTATTCCGATGCATTGAAGCTCTTATCAGCAGTTTGTGCCTTTGACCATGTTCCACAGAATAAGAAAATTGACTTTTTGAATTCAAATTTCTTGAGAGCCAAGGTCATGGAGGAAATTCAAAAGTTAAGAAAGCAAATCACTTATATAGTCAAAGTTAACACTAGTGAAGACTCTATAGCTGCTCATAAAGAAGAAACTTTAAAATTGGGAGTGCCTTCAAAAGTTCAAGTTGCAGCAATAAAACAAATGGTGGCATCGGGATTCATTGATCAAATAGCAGTCCGTGGTGACTTGGTAGATGCTGATATCAGCATCACTAACAAAATGAACATCGCTAGCATTCCGTATTCTACTTTATTCCCAAGTTCAGTGTATAACGATGGAATTGATCCTCATGTTTATATCCACCCTAACTCGGTCATCGTGAAGAGTGGTGAAGTCCCTGCTCAGTATTTTGTATACTCTTCTTTGAATTTAAGTGCCAACGCAAAGGAGAACAAACTTAAAAAATTGAGAATGAAACCATTAGTCAACATCACAGGTAAACAATTGGCTAACGTTGGTAAAACTTCTTCCTTGGTTACTTATTCCAAGCCCTTGGGACATCCATATGCCCCAAAGAATATCACTCCTTCCAAAAGAGAATGTTACGTTGTACCAAGGTTTGGTGCTGCTATTGGTGATGGTGGTCTCGGTTGGGACTTGCCAGTGGTCAAAGTCTACCAAGTCAAAAAGCATGGTTCCTGGGTCATTGAAGACTAGCCTTATGCCCTTCAATGAACATTGGATGTATATAAGCATAATAACTGTATATTAATGAACATGTAAATTAGATTGCAAAATTCAGAATGTAGCAAAACTTTCGCAGAAAAAAAAATTTTTTTTTTTTTGTTTGAAGCATCAAAAGCGAAGATGGAAGTTAGCGAAAAGAAACCCACGAAAAAATGAAAACAGAGAAGTAAACAGTTTAAGCTATAAGACTCTACTCGATACTTGATTTCTTGAATCCAATCACCCTTGCCACACATAATGGATTCTGGTGGAACAGCTAAAAAGCTGTCGAACAGCAAGAAACAGCAAGGGGATAGTCGAAGTGCTAACGATAGTTTTATACCACCCTATGTATTGGATCATGCTTCCCAACGTCTTTTTATACTTTCAGTGTTTATTCTTATACAATGTTGGAAAGTCTATGATATTATCTTGATAAGGACCGAGACTTTAACTACAAACCCGGTTACGTTGACCAATCTCAATAATTTTACCTTCGTGATAAAATATGCCATAATAGATGGGCTGTTCTTATGGATTCTTCCCATCTTGAATATTCCATACCTAACGTTTTCTCCATTGCTAACATTACTTCTAACACTTGGAATGAATGCTATTACATTTGTTCTTGCTAGTAACGCAGCAATTCCTCTTTTTGCCAACTTAATTCTACCATTCTGGAAATACATCTTCAATAAGAAAGAATTGACCATCATCGGTGATTCTGTATCTCCCACAAACGTCATCGATATGAATTCTCATTTTAAAGGTAAATATACTATTCAATACTTGCCTGATTCATCTGCTCATTTCAATCCATTCCATTTCGATAAACTATGCTTGGATACCAATCACCCAGCTCCAATAATGATGCCAATAGAATTTAATACCACTACTGATATTGGGTTTTTACAAATAGAACATATAACTCCTGAAAATGAGATTCATCATGTGAATTATATAAAAAATGATTTAAACAAATTGTTGAAAAAAGATACAAGTCATTTAAGAAAACATTCTGGTTTTATCAGTACTGACAAAAGAGTATTTTATACCGAAGTTCCAATACTGGCTCCTGGAAAATACAGAATAAGCAAAGTCACTGATTTAAAAGGTACAGTCATTCGTTCTTTCAAATCAGACTTTCTCATAGCGAGATGCCCCAATTCAGAATTCGTCTACCCCTTCCCTAATAAAAAGAGCTATAAGTGTGTTGGGGATCCAGACATTGAAGATAATGATTTAAATTTACCTTTGGTTAAAGTTTCTGGTGTTGCCCCATTGAATGTTGAGTTTGATGCTAAGTTGACTGATGGAACCTTATTCAAATTTCATAAAACTGTTGAAACTGAAAAGCAAACTAATACTGAACTAGATCTAATTCGGACCGAAACTCTCACTCGTAATTTGGTCGAGCAAGAATTATTATGGAACCCATTAATTCTTTCGACGAAAAATACAGGTAAAGTTGGCATTCAAATTAGGGCAATTACCGATCATTTAGGTAATTCTAAAAGATATAACCCACTTTCTGAGGATAATGATTTATGGTTTGAAATTGACTTAAGACCAGTACAACCTATAAGACTTGTAGACACAAGTGCAAGCAAAGCGTTGTTGGTAAATTCTTCAAAAACTTTGAATCTAGATTATCTGGCTTATGATGGCGATTTCCCTTTGACTGTCAATATATCCTATACAAGTAACGAAAATTCGCTATTAGATCATACTTTTAAAAGAGAATTTAAAAATGTACAAGAGTTAAGAAAGGGTATTGAAGTAAGTAAAGAGGGAAGATATCAATTAGTTGAGGCATTCAATAAATTTTGTCCATGCAAGGCTGATCCAACTGCAATTGATCTTGTTTTAGCTGGCCCACCACAAGTAGATATAATGGCAGAACCTATCCTCGATAAATGTGTTGGTCTGATTGGTTATAAGTTTGATTTCGATTTCGAAGGCTCCGCTCCATTTCTGGTCCAATATCAAGTATTCAAGAATATTTCTGGTGGAACTTTAAAGCCTATACTCAATGAGCATGGCCTTACGACTAGGGTTATCAAATCTTCTCTGAAACATTATAACTTTGAATATAAACCTCGTGTTGAAGGTGAGTATGTTATTATTTTCAAGAATATCAAAGACGTTAATTATAATAAACAACCAATCCCTCTTGACGAGAAGAAACATACATACCTGACCTATTTCAAACAAAGATCGTCGGCATCATTTTTTGAAAATGGTGGTAAGTCTAAAACTTTATCTACCTGCTTCAATAGTTCTGCTACGGTACCTTTGTATTTCACTGGAAATCTGCCTTTTTCTTTTTCTTATGATGTTGTCAATGTTCAATCGAAAGAAAAGGCTGTCTCTAATCAAAAAGTTACAAATTGGTTTGATAGTATTTATAATATTGAGTTACCATCGTTCAAAAAAGGCGGTACTTATTCTATTGTTTTGAAAGATGCGGTTGATTCAATGGGTTGTAATGCTGAATTTGACACTGAAGAATCAATTTATGTGAGAACAAGATCAGACATACCAGAAATATCCTTTGATAAAGGATCCAGAGATTTCAGAATTATTGAAGGTGACTCAGTCAAAATACCGTTATCACTCAAGTCCTCAATTGGTATGTCTTCCAGTGATCAATTGAATTACACAATTACTGATTTGTTTGATAGCAGCATATCCAAATCAAGAAAGCTCACTAATTTGAATAATTTTGTTGTTAGAGATACTGGTATATATAAACTCACTTCGTTGATGAATGGTGGTTGCAGTGGTAAAATCAGTGATGAAGAAGAAGTTCGAGTAAGCTTTTACCCTAGACCTAATCTTACTGTATCTGCACTTCCAGAAACAGTTTTGAAACAACACCTGGAGGAAAATTTTGCTTCGGTACATTTGAAGCGTGTTTGTCAATACCGTGAAAATAGAGTCCAATTGAATCTCCAGGGGTCAGCCCCATTTATCGTTGATTACGACATTAAATTTCCTGGCGGTAAGGTCGAGACGAAAAGTTTAAGTGCTGATTCGAATAACATTGATTTTGACTTGCCAACAAGTCAAAGTGGAGACTATGAAGTCGTTTTCAAAGGTGTCTATGATAAATTGTATACCAAATCTAGGATTTTGAGACTTGGGGAATCTAAAGGATTGAGCCCTGTTGTGAGGTATGATATTTCCCCATTACCTAATGCCATTTTCCCTAAGTCATCTAACTTTGTCCAAATATGTGAGACTGCTTTGAAAACTAAGAAATCATCAATACCTGCAATACCAGTTGAATTCTCTGGAGAATATCCTTTCACGATAAAAGCATCTTTCAAACAAGGATTGAATGGTAAAAGTCAAAAGTTTATGATCGAAAACATCGATGAACCTTATTTGCATTTATCAAATGCGTTGGGTTCAAACAAACGAAGTTTAGACATTGAGAAAGATCTTCATGTAGGTGAACACTTGATCACTTTACATGAGGTCCAAGATGCAAATGGCTGTAAAAAGAAAGATTTAACCTCCAATAATAGATATGCTATTGCTGTAACTGAGGCACCAAACATATCAAAACAACAACCAAATAAACCTTACTATTGTGTGGGTGACCACATTTCCTATAATATGAGTGGGGTTTCTCCATTCACTGTTTTTTATTCTTTCAATGGAAAATCACAAAGAGCAGAACTGTCTCATAGATTCTACCGATTAGCTTCGAAACCTGGTGTCCTTACAATCAATGGTTTGCGAGATTCGTCTGTGAATAAATGCTCGGTTAATTTCACTGAAGGCACCTCACAATATGAATCATTGAAGTTGGATGTTTATGACCTTCCATCAGTGGAAGTAAGTCAAGGTGAAAATATAATCCGTAACCTTCATGAAGGTGACCAGACTGAAATCAAGTTCACATTCACCGGAACCCCACCATTTTACTTGAAATACATCAGAACTATAGAGAATATCGATCAAAATTCCAAGAGGAAGCATTTATCTAAACATAGAAAGCAAAAGAATAAAGTTTTAGAAACCAAAGTGGTTGAAGGAATTTGGGACCATGAGTATACAGTCTATGCAAACTTAGAAGGTACCTATGAAGCTATTGAGGTCAGGGATGCATATTGCAGAGCAAAGAGAGATGATATTGAAGTTCCTGTCAATTGATATTTTTTTTTCCTTCTTTTTAGATCGCATAATTAAAATAACAGGGTTTAGTACCCTCTGTAACATAGTCTAATATAAATATATATTATTATCAAGGAAGTGTAAGGTCAGCACATCAAGTATTGAGGATCAGTTACACATGCGGTCTGGACGTTACCTTTATTGACTTGGGAGAATGTTTCAACGCTTTCCCAATCACCTACGCTCATCCTGGCCAAATAGCCATTGGCAAACTGGTAGTCCCCCGAAATTTTGATTTGTCTTTGTTTCAAATTAGATATAGTTACTGTTTCCACCATGACTTGGAACTGTAAAGTTTTACCGGCCTCGACCGAACAAGTCAAACTTCCTCCAGTAGAAACAGTGTAAGCAAGGTCATAGGAAAACTGAGGCGAAATTCCGAGTAGTTGGGAAAACTTAACAGAGGCAGTGATACCTGATCCGGCCGTGACTGTGTAGCCTTGAGAAAAGGAACTAGAGGTTTCCGATAGCGTATTTGGGTGACAACCACCAATAGGAATCCAATCACTGACTTTGCGAGTAACTTGAGCATCGCTATATGAGACTTCATAAAAGATGGTTTTCCGTTTGTCACTGGCTGCGTCAACGGAAAAGGCCTCCGACTCCTCCTCTTCTTTCTCGTACTGATACGAAGGGCTATAATTAGGATTGAATGCTTCTTCTGCGAGTAATTGAGACGCAATAATGGAATTGGAGGAGGAAACTCTCACAACACCATACTTCAAAAGCATTTTGGGGGTGACAGCATCGAATTCTGGAACAGTAATAATCTCTTTCTTAATGTCACTATACGACTGTTGCAAGACGCTTGTCTGGGGAGTGGAGTACCTGGGTGTAATTTCAAGGGCTATTGCTTGCAAAATGAGGGTTGCAAAAACTACTATTTGTTCCAACAACATTTTTTGATAATGCGAATTTTTCTTGCAAAAAGGCAATTAATTAATTGTAGAACGAGTATAAGGAACGTTGTATTACTATGTATGCCTAAATGAGAGTAGTATATAACTAAGTAGAAGCCGGGTACTACTTATATATGAACTGAGACTGAACTAAGCCGAAATTTTGGCTTGGAGTAGCTCAAAAGTGAGTAATTGAGGTATGCTAAACCTTATGGTTTATTTATCAAGTCATCGATTAACTGTGAGGTCTTTTCCACGTTAGACAAGCCATTATTAGGTTCTCCTTCGGTGGTCGTAGGAGTTTTAGATTTGGCACTTGAAAACTTATCGACGAATTCATCGTGCACTGCTGATGCTAACTTTAAATCATCGTAGGTTATTAAGTTGCCCACGTCGTGCGTTGTTATTTGAAGGTTTACTTTGTTATAAGTTGTGATGATTGTGGGGTGATGTTTCAAAGTGGCTGCTTTCAATGCAACCATGTTGAGAAATTCCCATGTTTTGGCAAAGCTTTTAAATTTATAGTCAGCTTCTAGGCGTTGCTCAGTTTTGGAATCATCGAGCTTATTCGTTTGAAGACGCCAATACTGTTTGGACCCGAGCTCATTGAGCTTCACTATCTGGTTACTGAGAACATTGAGAGGCACCACTCTTCCAGGTTTGAAAGACATATCCACCAGTTGACTAAACAAAGAAACGAAGCAGCATACCCTAATTCATCACTTTGTTAACTGAAAAAACATCGAAAAGCGAAAAATCCTGGAGAAACCCCAGCAAAACCCATACACCAGGAACCCACCAAGTGTCGCGAATAAAGATATCATCGTGTAAGAAGTTTTGATCAGATTGACATCAACGGCCCGAACCCTGCAAATATTTGATTCATACAAATAGATATAGAAACCTATATGCTGAGATAGAAAAAAATTCCACAGTGGCTCATGGTTTCAGCTATCTATATACTAAATGGGCCCCTTGTCGATACCCAAATACTGCATTTTGAACTTCTTCTACATAGAGGGTACCATAACGATGTTCCCGATGAATCATTTATATTATCCGACTTTGACGCAGCATATAAGAGATTGAAGCCAGAAGAGAGATGTCCGTTTATTTTTTCGAATGGAATCAGCTATACTTATATTCAATGTGATAATAATATATTTATCATGGCGGTTTCACGAAGTAATATTAATGTAATGTCGATTATTACATTTCTTCATAATTTTTATCGAATACTATTTCAGTACTTGTGTGTAAAGCCTAAAAGCCTTACTGAATTTTCTAATAAAGAGGATCAGATATTAAATACTATATTAAGGCTAGATAAAGATCGAATCATTGATAATTTTGTGATAATATATGAACTACTAGATGAATGCATGGATTTCGGAGTGGCTCAATTGACTGATTATAATATTTTAAAAGAATATATTAAGGTTGAAACGAACTGGGCTAAGTCCACATCACAAATCCTCGATGATGGCAATGAATATGAACTGTCAGATTCAAAATCCGATGACGAATTTAATGAAAAGTATAAACGAGATAAAAAGAAAAATTCTAAAGCACATCAAAAGAAACTTAAAAATATCAAATCCACCCATAACCAAGCAATTAAAACCGATGTACTTGAATCAATAGACACAAAGATAAATAGTTCAATTTTAAGAACAGCGGCTCTGAATATAAGTTGGAGACCCAAGGGAATCTTTTATGCCAAAAATGAAATTTATATTGATATCATTGAAAATTGTGAATTTTATTACGATTTAGAAACTGAAATCATCAAAATAAATGAAGTCCACGGGACGTGTGTTGTCAAGTCACTTCTCTCGGGAATGCCGACTTGTAAATTGGGATTTAACGAACATAATATATCAAGAATTGGTAATGATGAAACGTATGATGAGGAAAATGAAACTCATGATTCAAATTCCAAAAGAGAAGATAATCAGTTAAAAGTAGAACCCGATGAAGAAGAGGAAGATGAACAACAAGAGGAATTACTTTCGGAAAAAACTAAGAAACAAAGAAGAAGAATACCTATTCGAAACGTACAATTCCATCAGTGCATAGAGCTCGGATCAATTTATAAGGATAACTTAATTTGCTTTGTACCACCTGATGATAACTTTACTCTATTGACGTATCAAGTGGAGCAAGAAAAACAAAGACGTAAATTACCGTTGATTATGATTAAACCAACTTATAGAATCCACCGGATAACGAAAAAGCTTCAAGTGCTTTGTGTTTTAAGCACGAATTTCAAAAAGAAACTTCATTGTAATAATTTACAAATTCGTTTACCAATAAATCCATCACTTTTCCCCATAAAGTATGATAATCGAAATCAAACAGACGATTTGAAATATAAATCCGAACTTGGGGATGTAAGTTACAAAGTTGATGCATCCGAACTTATATGGAATATCGATCAAGTCAATGGTGCTAGAAAGTCAATAAAAATGATGGCTGAATTATCCTTGAATGAAATAAATCACCTTGAATCTTTAACCACAATCGATCAGTCTTTGCTAAGTAACTTGATGCAACCAGATTCAAACGACAAAGATAGTGATACGGAAGAATACGATACCAAAAAGGAATTAGACCAATACTATGGGGTCAACGGGGTATCGTCTTCACTGTTTGATAAACTACAAAAAAAATTGAAGAGAAAAAAAGATCACAACCATGTAAGCTTACGTTTCAGTATACCGATGCTTGCATACTCAGGCTTAAAACTAAATTACTTGAGAGTCGATGAAGAATCAATGAAGTATTCTTGCTTTCCATGGGTAAGATACGTTACACAATCGGAATCTAATTTCGGACTAGACTCTAAAGTAGATGAAATCTCGAGAAACGATAAGAGTTGTAACTATAGATTTAAACTAGGTTCCAATTGCTTTCAGTTATTCTAACTAATTGCAACCAATTCATAAATAATATTTAGATATTCGCTGAATAAACAGACCTTTATAGACCTTTAATTGTTTTTGGCGCAAATATATATACCGGTAGACTTATCAGCTCGCGAAACATTTCCTAATCGGGAAGGAATTTACTTTCAGCGGATTTGTTAGTGAATTCTTATCTTATCAGTTTTTTTACTCAATTCCATCAATTTTTCCCACTAAAAATCTATTAAAATGCAATATTTTGCTCTTAATGGTTGTTTTATGGTTGTTTAGATTGAGAGATCTGAAAACAGAGCAAATAAGCCAGATCGCCTGATTTTTCAGCTGGACCTGAAAAGAAAAAAAAGAGATAACTATATACGAGCTACAGCTTCAGATTGTTGCAAAAAACGACAAACAAATATAATAATAAAAACCACATAAATCATAAAAACTATGGTGCTTATTGGACAGCCACAACGGCATAATTCGACTTATTCTGGTAATAGCTTGAAAGAAGACCCTGCGTCGAGCGAAAAGACAAAGAATCCCAGATTTTCGCCTAGTCCTCCGAAGAATGTCAAGAATCTGGAAAACTCATCAGACACTTCGGTGAAAACTAAAAGAACAAAGTCAAGAAATGGATGTGTCACCTGTAAGAAGAAACGTTTGAAATGTGATGAAACCCACCCGAGCTGTTTGAGATGCACTGAAAAGAATATAGCTTGTGGAGGTTATGCTACGAATTTCAAATGGAGATCATTCAATGATGAACCTTTTGAACCAAAAGGGTCCAACGCAAAGCCAACCACTTCAAATAATACATCAAAGAAAAGAAAGGCCGAAACCAAAGAGTCGAACCAAGAGCAAGTTATCCAAAAGCACTTGGAATTAGCATCATTATCAGTTACTGGTAAATCATCGAAAGAAATCGAACGTGATTATCAAATGATATCGCGTGGAGTCAATCCCACCCCAGATGCTCTTATTGGCTCGACGAAAAAGCTAAAGAGAAGCCAAAGTCAATCCACACCTCAAGATTCCCACCTTTCTATTAGTCCCCCCATGGCTAGGTCTCTTAGCGTATCTTCTCCACTGGGATTATCATTGGTCAGACAAGACTATTCCGACATAAGGAACAGTTCTAAGCCAACTCCACCTTCAGAAGTAATCGAAGAATTGCAAAAACCAGACCAAAAAACCAATAACAATAATTCTTTTACTGATTTAAATCTCACTCCTCATTTGACAGCATTACTCAACTATGCATTCACCGGTTCCAATGAAGAAGCTTATTATTTCGGTAATGATAATAAACTTTCGGATTTAGTCGATGTTCCATTGAGTCCCTTGGCCTTATCTAATCCTGCTGCTCAAGAGAAGGACAATTCCAAAAACCACACAAGTATGGTCCAATCACCAGGATTCCGTAATATCGATCTTGCTCATAAGTTCGATCCCTTTATTAACGTACAATCTCCCGCAGGGGCTACACCATCTCTCGAGTTCAGTTCTTCTCAACATGATTTATTGAATTCGGAACAGCAACAAATTCTTTTCTTATATTCTCAATACACTAGTTCCATGATGTCAATCAAAAACGGACCTTATGAGAACCCCTGGAAAAGCGTCATTGCTCCCATGGCGAAGAATTATCCTTGTTTATTTGATTCTATTGCATGTATGACTCTATTTCATTTAGCAGGAAATCCAGGGCTAGAAGAAAATAAAGAGCATTTACTGTCAAGGGGAGGCGGTTACATGAAAAGGTGTATTTTAGAGCTTGCATCTGGATTATCAAAAATGAATGATGATTTGAATTGTGAAAAATCATTACCAGCCGATATTGCATTAGCAACCTGTTTAAACTTAGCAGTTAGTGAATCTTTTGATACCCATACTTCCAGTGGTATTGCCCACTTGAAGGGTGCCAAAAGCATGATTCAAAAAATTTTATCATTATTCAGGGAATTTTACCGTACAATATCAAAGATCAGAAGAGACAGCAATGCATCTTCTCAATCACCAGAAGATACTCTTCGAAAAGCTAGAGAAGCATGTAAAGTATTCAAGAAAAAATTAGTGTTAGTTGACGATAGTGATTGGGATAAAATGATAGAGGACGTATTATCAAATACTTGTCAAGATGAAAACCTACTTGTTCCAAAAATTTTACAATTCTTATTTAATATTTGGATTTATTTTGAAGTTTTAGCTCAAATGACAACATGTTCTAATCATGACGATAAAGGTATAGATTTAGTTGATACTATAACCAATATCTTACAAGAAACCCAAAAGAAACGTACTAAAGATGAAAAGAAAAAAAATGTTCTTAAAATGAAGGAAAGATCACCAAGTTTGTATTCAGATTCTAGTGATTTAACATTAGGAGAAAATGCAGAGACTAATTTTTTACTTGGGAATGATAACTTATTTGAGAATTTTGATTCGTTCAATCATGAATATATTGATCCATTATTAGGATGTGCCCAGTCGTTATTTTCAATCATGGGTGATGTTGCTAATTTAATTAGTAAAATCAAAAAATCGAAAAAGAAGGACGGGAAGTCATTTAGAAATTCATTAACCACCATAACTCGAGCTGCTCAATTGAGACAAAGAATAGTTAATTGGAAGCCATCAATTTCGGCAAGCATGATTGATCAAAGTCCATTAGAATTGAATGCAGACTCTGGATGGGATATTCCATCATGTATTGCATCGGCGGAAGCTTATCGATACGCAACATTAATTTATTTGCATCAAGCAGTTCCTGAAATTCCTCTGTTAGCATCCCATGTATTAGCAGAGAAAATATTCATTTTATTAGCATCAATACCTACTACATCTAATTGTTCAGCTATTCACATTTTCCCTTTATTAGTTGCTTCATGTGAAGCAGAATCTGGTGAAGAAAGAGAATGGTGTGAAGCCAGATGGGCAGTTTTGGCAGGGAAATTATGGCTTGGTAATATAGACCGTGCTTTAGAAGTGGTGAAAGAAGTTTGGACCAGAAAAGATGAATATAATAATAAGAGAAGTCGAGATGAAGAATTGATCAAGTTTGGTATTTCGAATACCGACTCAAACAGTGACATTGCAGTACAACTAAGTGGATTAATGGCTGCTGTTAATAACGAATCACAAGCTGCAGTGGTAGATGACCTCAAGGGCACCATCCATAGCAGAATGCACTGGAGTACTGTAATGAGAGAATGGAATTGGGAAATATTATTAGGTTAGGTTTAATAGAAGTAAAAAAATTGCAACTTTATTGCGAAAAATTGTAGGCCCGAAATTTAGTTGCGCTAGCAAGAAAGTTGGCTAACATCAAAAAAAAAAACAGAAGAACCGTAATACTAGCTGTTTTTCTAAAGCAACATATTTTATAAAAGGATGTATATCAGCAATTGGAGAAGAACGGCCATGAGCCTAAAGCCCATTTGCAGAAGGATGAGCTTGAGCTCAGATCCGTTTAGTGATGATCATGTTAAAAAAATTCGAGAAACTCATAATCACTTCCCCAAACCGGCCTTTATTTCGTTTGACTTATTTGGCACTCTCTACACTCCAAGAGAGCCAGTTCCCAAACAGTACCATGATATAGCCACGCGAGAGTTCGGGATTGATGTCCCCTTGGATAGAATCAGCAGCCAATTCCCAATTGTTTATGAACAGCTTTTGTCCAAGTACCCAAATTACGGCCAAGAGTCACCAAACATAAGTAACGCTTCCGAATGGTGGTCCGAGCTTATAGTTGAGCTCCTTGAGATTCCTCACTATAAGCAGAGTCAGCGTTCCATGCAAGTTTGCGATCGGTTGTTGTCTCATTTCACCACCAACGAAGCTTACAGAGTGTATGACGACGTGATTCCAACTTTAAAAGCATTGAGTGACGAAGGTGTCCCATTATTGGTGTCAAGCAATTCAGATCCACGAGTATACGAAATCCTAGAAAACTTACAATTGAGTCAATTTTTCCCCAAAGACTTGACTTACTTATCTACCAATCTTGGATACGGAAAACCGGATCGAAAATTCTTCCACACCATTGCAAATAGTCTCTACCAAAAATCCGACGTTCAAAGCAAACCAGACTTTCTAGAACAGTGCTGGCACGTCGGTGACAGCTACGCCAACGACTTTCTCCCTTCAGTGAAATCCGGGTGGAACGGGGTCTTGCTAGACCGCCATCGCACCAGCAAGATCTTCAGTCACCACCAGCAGCCCCAGCTGAAGCTCGACGCGTGTTTCCTCTCTGATCGTGGAGAACCCGATATCGACGACGACAACCTAAGACTCATAGCCAACAACAGGGTTGCCATGACAGACTTGACCCAGCTTCTTCGTATATTTGACTTTGATCCCGCACAACCCTCCCAGTCGGTGTCCAACCAGATATAGTCTACATAGTTCCTACATGATCTTTTTGCAATGCTGACATTTTTGCAGTCTTGATATTTTTGCAATCTCTTTTTTTAGGGTAAAACAGTAGTTATTTTTGTAGTGACTGGGTGTACGCCTGCACACAGGCTGGCGGGCCAAATGCGCCTCTCTAACAAAACAAAAAAAAAAAAAAATGCAGAAAAAGTCGTTAGTTTTGAAACAATTGTTGTTTTTTCACCTACATCAAACTTGGTCTATTTGAAGCAAATCAGGTAGATTTCGTTAATTATTCGCTAGCTTGACTGTTTTAAAGTATACAGGTAGGTGCTTGAGGAACAGTATACTCAAACAAGTGGCCAGAAAGAATTCTTAGTATTCAATTTTGTTTCGTGTGCTGTATTTTTTTTTTTCTTTCTTTCTTCCTTCTTTTTTCTTTTTTTCTTCTTGCTTCAACTCCTTCCACGCTCAAGAATTATATTTAGAACATTCCAATTTATTCAATATAAAGAGCTTATAGTCTTTCAGGTCTGGTATAGCATTTCAAAGTACGTGTGAGAGAAAATGAAGTTTGGGACCATATTTTCAATAACGCTCTTGGTACAGCTGGTGGTGTCGGTTGAGCTTGATATCAACGATAAAGATTCGATTTGTGAGGCAGCTAAATCCGTTGTCCAAGGGGAATTAAATTATTATGAAGGAACTAAGTACGGAGGTACTGTTGGGATGTTTTCGAATCCATATTACTGGTGGCATGCCGGTGAAGCTTTTGGTGGGTTAGTTGATTATTATACTTTTTGCGAGTCTGATAATAAAACTTTAGAAAAGTTGATTTATAACGGGATGTACCATCAAGCCGGGGATGATTATAATTATATTCCTTCTAACCAGTCGATGACTGAAGGTAATGATGATCAGGGTGTTTGGGGGATGGCAGTTATGCAGGCTGCCGAACGTAATTTCACTGATCCAAAAGACCATAGTTGGTTAGAAATGACTCAGGCCATTTATAATACCATGAATTCAAGATGGGATACTAAACATTGTAATGGTGGATTGAGATGGCAGATCTTCACTTGGAATTCAGGTTACGATTATAAAAATTCAATTGCAAATGGTTGTCTTTTCCATATTGCTGCAAGATTAGCCAGATTCACTGATAATAAAACTTACGCCAAAGTTGCTGAAAAAGTATGGGATTGGATGGAAGATGTTGGGTTTGCCACTTATGTGGATGATGAATTGGTGGTTTATGACGGTGCTAAAATTGGCGGTAATTGTACTGACCTAACTAAAAGTAAATGGTCTTATACTTATGGGATTTTCTTATCGGGATGTGCTTATATGTATAATTACACCAATGATAATACTTGGTTAGACCGGGTTGATGAGATTTTGAGATCCTCTGATTTCTTCTTCAAAGATGGTTACATGTTCGAACATACTTGTGGAGGTGGTAGTAAATGTAATAATGATCAGCGTTCTTTTAGATCATTATTTTCTCGTTCCTTAGGTTTAACTTCAATGTTGGCTCCTTCAACAAAAGACACCATCGATAAATGGATCCAAAAAAGTGCTCAAGGGGCTGCTGCATCTTGTTCGGGTGGTTCAGATGGAATCACTTGTGGTGCCGATTGGACTAAAGGTAGCTGGGATGATTTATATGGTTTAGGTGAGCAAATGTCCGCATTGGAAGTCATGATGGCTCTACTCGTAGAACCTCCTTTAAGTACTGAAACCGGTGGTACCTCAAAGAGTAATGTAAATGCCGGTACTGATACTCATGATGAAACAAATAAAAATGAAATCACCATAGGCTCAAAAGATAAAGCTGGTGCAGGTGTCTTGACTGCAATTGTATTGGCAGTAGTTACCGGGGGTGCTGCATGGATGCTCTTTTAACTTTGTTTTTTTGTATGAATTAAAATTTTATCATTTGTTTATTTCCTTTCTTATAACACTCTCTAGGAGTTTCATTTCTCTAAATCTTTCATTTTGCAAGATTATGTAGAAATATTCTTTCAATAAATTTCTGAATCGTATTTTAACAGTATATTCTGTCACAGTAGTCATCGCTATAAATCATCCAGGATGATTTGTGATTCTTCGAGTATTTATTTGGAAATATTTGAGACATCATCCCGAATATATCCGTGATTGAAACAGCAAGGCGCACTCCCATTTGACAGCTTGATTCCAACTCATAATGAACCCAATATTGGGTAACTTCTCAAATTTGTCATAAATTTAAGCCTTGTAAGTCTCCAATTATTATGGGTATTGCGGTGTTTTTGCAATTCTTCTATAAATATATTAGCGTAAATGCGCCTCTCACTAAAAAAAAAAAGGCTGCCAGACTCAATAAAGATAAGCCAACTTTTACTTCCCTTTTCGATTCTAAATATATATTGCTTCTCTAGCTAGGACATTTGGCGATTGTTGGAAGGAAAGGGAAAGATATAGAACAACCTCTTCGAAAGGTTGTATTTTAAACTCGAGAAAACCAATACCAAGAATTTTTCAACGATCTTTTTGCAACCATACCCAAACTTGATTAAAGCAATAATGAGAACTAAAGTTTTATATATGATATCATTGCTAGTCACTGAAGTTCTTGCACTAAGTATTGATATTGATGATACCGATTCGATATGTGAAGCTGCCAGAGACGTAGTCATCGGTGAGTTTAATTATTATGAGGGAACCAAATATGGTGGAACTGTCGGAATGTTTTCCAGTCCTTATTATTGGTGGAATGCTGGTGAAGCATTTGGTGGACTTATAGATTACTATACTTATTGTGATTCTGATAATACAACATTGGAAAAATTGATTTATAATGGAATGTACCATCAAGCCGGGGATGATTATAATTATATTCCTTCTAATCAATCAATGACTGAAGGTAATGATGATCAAGGTGTTTGGGGGATGGCAACAATGCAGGCTGTCGAACGAAATTTCACTAATCCTAAAGACCATAGTTGGTTAGAAATGACTCAGGCCATTTATAATACTATGAATGCAAGATGGGATACAACTTATTGCGATGGAGGACTTAGATGGCAAATTTTCACTTGGAATTCAGGATACAATTATAAAAATTCAATTGCTAACGGATGTCTTTTCCATCTTGCTGCAAGATTGGCCCGTTACACTGATAATAAAACTTACGCTAAAGTTGCTGAAAAAGTATGGAATTGGATGGAAGGTGTTGGATTTTTTGAATATAATAATGACACTTTTGACATTTATGATGGTGCTAAGATTAGCAATAACTGTTCTGATATTACCAAAAGTAAGTGGTCATATATATATGGAATTTTCTTATCAGGTTGTGCCTATATGTATAACCACACTGAAGAATCAGTTTGGTTGGACCGGGTTGAGGAAATATTGAAAGCTTCTGATTATTTCTTCAAAGACAATTACATGTATGAACATACCTGTGGAGGTGGGAGTGACTGTAATAATGATGAACGGACTTTCAGGTCATTATTTTCTCGTTGTTTAGGTCTTACTTCAATTTTAGCTCCTTCAACAAAAGATACTATTAGTACTTGGATCGATACTAGCGCTCAAGGTGCCGCTTCCTCGTGTTCCGGAGGAACAGATGGTATTACTTGCGGAGAAGATTGGAGTAAAGGATCATGGGATGGCGTATACGGTTTAGGAGAACAAATGTCCGCATTAGAAGTCATGATGGCGTTGATAGTCAAAACTCCTTTAACCGCTGATACTGGAGGATCCTCCAAGAGTAATGTTAATGCTGGTACCAATACCGGCAGCGAAGAAAACAAGAACGAGATAAAGGTAACTTCACAAGACAAAGCAGGTGCCGGGGTATTAACAGCGGTCGTACTTCTAATTATTACTGGAGGTTCTATATGGATGCTATTTTGATCGTCTTCCAAAGTGAAATATCACTCGAAATGACTCATTTAAACCATTATATTACTTGTATACTTTTACTTTAGGTCAATGCATTTGCACCAAACTTCGTCATTTTGAACCTTTTATTGTACAAAAAACTAGACTTGTTTGAAGTTTTTACTCTGTTTTTTCGACATTTTGCAACCTATAATATTGTTGATCTAAAAAACCAGAGAAGCGTCAAGCGCAAGAATTAAAATAGGGGCCATATCTATTTCTTGTTATCCAGGCAACTTCTCTTTTCAAGTTTGAACCATCAAAATGAATCATACCAACTAAACTTCAAACACAAACTTTAATGAATAGTGAGATATAAGAGACAGACTTTTGGACTGTCATTCTGATCAGATTCCTTAATTCGCCAGTTCTATCACTTTTCGTTATTTTGAAAGGACCAGCCCAAAACATCAGGAAGTTACTTTAGAATTGACCGGCAATCCATAGATAAACCAGTGAACCTCGACTGAATGCGACGGAAGCTGAAATAAGACCAGGTTCGCCAGAAAGAATCATTCGACCAGATATAAAAGCAGAACAACTGATATTTCAATACTCAAATAAATAGTGAAAACCCAATAAAAAAAATGTTAACGGAACATCTGCTGAAAACTATCGTATCACTAAAGCATCTTGACAGGAAAGTGACAGGCCCAATTATTCCGAAAACGTCATTAAAGGAGATGAACACAGCACGAGATTTATTGTTGTTGCCGTTGCACAGAATCACAATTACAGGGCCGAAGGCTTTTTGGGCTTTTCTCATCTCGCGGCAGGGGTAAAATAAGCTCTATAGTTGTTTACGAGTTAAGAACACTTTTGTATTCCACACGAGTGCTTAGGTTGCTTACTCGGGTTCTGTGTTAGTTGAAATACAGATTCTGGCTTATAAACCATCAATCTCACACTGTGATAATAATAGGTTCATAGCGAAGTGCTGCATTTTTTTTTTTTTTTTTTTTGCAATCTTTAATGCATAGCCGATGTGTTCAGGAAAAGTACGCGCCACTCCAGTTCCCATTTGCAAAAGTTGAAAGAACAAAAAGGTCTAACAAAAGATGTCGAAGAACATCGTTAGTCTATCTGTTATCTTTTAGTCTTATATATATATTTTCTTTAAAATATACCTCGAGATTTGGTGAAGTCGAAATTTCCTCAATACCAAACGATTGCAAAAAAAAAGCTTCATTAATACCAAGAATCTCGTTTTTCCTAATCTTTTTTTTGTGCCAAGGGGATTTTCTTGATTGAGTTGACATATTTGCAACCTTCCGAGTCATATAGTTATAAAGAATGCAATTAAAGTCGTGGTTGTTGATACTGCTACTTTTACAGCAGGTTGCGTCGGTGGAGTTGGACATCGATGATGAGGATTCAATTTGTGAGGCAGCCAAACAAGTTGTCAATGGTGAGCTTAATTATTACGAGGGTACCAAGAAAGGAGGTACTATTGGGATGTTTTCGAATCCATATTACTGGTGGCATGCTGGTGAAGCCTTTGGTGGGTTAGTTGATTATTATACTTATTGTGATTCTGATAATAAGACCTTGGAAAAGTTGATTTACGATGGTATGTATAACCAAGCCGGTGACCATTATGATTACATTCCCTCTAATCAATCGATGACTGAGGGTAATGATGATCAAGGTGTGTGGGGGATGGCGGTCTTGGAAGCGGTTGAAAAAAATTTCACTGATCCAAAAGACCATAGTTGGTTAGAAATGACCCAGGCTATTTATAATACCATGAATGCAAGATGGGATACTAAACATTGTAATGGTGGTATTAGGTGGCAGATTTTCACTTGGAATTCAGGATACAATTATAAAAATTCAATTGCCAACGGATGTTTATTCAATATTGCTGCTAGATTGGCCCGTTTCACTGATAATAAAACCTATGCTAAGATGGCGGAGAAGATATGGAATTGGATGGAAGACGTTGGTTTTGCTACTTACGTTAAAGACGAACTAGTTGTTTATGATGGTGCTAAAATTAGTAATAACTGTTCTGATGTGACCAAGAGTAGATGGTCTTATACTTACGGGATCTTCTTATCAGGATGTGCTTATATGTATAATTACACCAATGATCACACTTGGTTAGACCGTGTCAACGAGATCATCAAATCTTCCGACTACTTCTTTAAAGATGGTTATATGTACGAGCACACTTGTGGTGGTGGTAGTAAATGTAATAACGATCAACGGTCTTTCCGATCGTTGTTTGCCCGTTGTCTAGGTTTAACTTCAATGTTGGCTCCTTCAACAAAGGATACTATTGACCAGTGGTTGCAAAAAAGTGCTCAAGGGGCAGCTAAATCTTGTTCGGGTGGTTCAGATGGTGTCACCTGTGGTACCGACTGGAGTAAAGGTAGCTGGGATAATAACTTTGGTCTTGGTGAGCAAATGTCTGCTTTAGAAGCTATGATGTCGTTGCTAGTGAAGCCCCCTTTGACTGCTGACACTGGTGGCACATCGAAAAGTAATGTCAATGCTGGTACTGATACCGAAGACAAGAAGAATAAAAACGAACTAAAGGTGTCCTCCAAGGATAAAGCTGGTGCCGGTGTCTTGACGGCAATTGTCTTGCTAAGTGTGTCTGGTGGAGCGATTTGGATGCTTTTTTAATCTTGTTTTTATTCTACTGAAAGAGTTCTAGAAGGTGTATAAGTAAAATAGTTTTATTAGCTTGTTTTTCGTTAGGTTTAATTTTGCATCTGTAGGTTATATTTAGTTTTTATATGTCTAATCAAAAATTTTTTTTTTTGCACTCATATTTGCTCTTATCATTGCAATTTTTTTCGTTTCTCATGTTCGAAGAACTTCAGAAAGCACTGAAAATTCACTCTAATCATTGATCAATCCAGCCAGAAGATTTGGATAGTAAGTCCTTCAGCCAAGAATCATGGTGTTATTTCCGTCTATCAACAAATTCGCCAATCCTCATACGGGGCCAGGGGTAAGTAGAAGAAGACGGTTGTTCATTCCTCCATCCACCAATTACCCATTATTCAGTTACGGTGAAGGTGATGATCAAAGATCATTTCTTTCGTTAATCGAAAATGGATCTGTATATACCGACGAAGGAGACGACGTGGCGAGTGAGGTTGCCAGTGTGTCTACATCTCGTTCATTACCATCGACTTTAAGTTCGGCAAATGATGGGCAGGAGTCTTTTCACAGTTGGTTATTGGAAGAACATCAACGAAGATATTCGGCAGTGAATTCCGAAGATGAAGATTACGGAGAAGAAGAACGTCGGAGCAAGCCCGGCACCGAGGAAGATGCACAATCGCTGAGTGATTTAGAAGATTTTGCAAATTTACATACAAATTATAAGATTGAGATGAAGTTATTAGCCAGATATTCATTCCCTCTTATAATAACTTTTTTACTAGAACATTTATTTTCAATTGTATCATTATTAGTCGTTGGGCATTTAGGTAAGAATGAATTAGCAGCGGTTTCGCTTGGATCAATGTGTACTACAGTTACATTTGCTATATTTGAAGGTATTGCAACCGCTTTAGATACTCTTTGTCCTCAAGCTTACGGAGCGGGTAATTTTGACTTGGTAAGTATACATGTTCAACGATGTACGGTATTTTCATGGATAATTTTCATTCCCTGTGCATTATTATGGTGGTATTCAGGGTTTTTCTTAAAATACATTATTGAAAATGATCAAGTTTCTCTATTAACAGTTAACTATTTAAGGATAATGGTTTTCGGAGCTCCCGCTTATATTTTTTTTGAAAATTTTAAAAGATTTTTACAAGCCCAAGGTATCTTTGAAGCTGGTACTGGGGTATTATTCTTGAGTGCACCAATAAACATTGGATTATCATACTGGTTAGTCTGGAATACAGAATTTGGATTTTATGGGTCTCCAGTTGCAACAATAATTAATTTTTGGTTAATGGTGATCTTGTTAATCTTATACGTTGCATTAATCGATGGTAAAAAATGTTGGTTTGGTTTCAAATTAAATGAATCATTCCACCAGTGGGGGAACCTTTCCCATCTAGCAATTCCTGGAATCGTTATGTTAGAATCAGAGTACTTGGCATACGAAATCATGACTTTATTTGCATCTTATTTTGGAACTAGTCAATTGGCTGCCCAAAGTGCGGTTGCCAGTATTGCATCTTTAACTTATATGATACCTTTTGCAGTTAGTATTGCATCTTCAACTCGTATTGCAAATTTCATTGGTGGTCAAAACATGATACTGGCTCAAATAGCTACTAAAACCGGTCTTTACTCTGCAATAATTGTTGCATCCTTTAATTGTATCATATTATATACTTTTAAAAATCAAATTGGATCACTTTTCAGCTCCGATGAGGAAGTGGTTCAATTAGTTATAAGTTTATTTAACCCACTAGTATCAATCCTTCAAATCTTCGATGGTATTGCCCTGGTGGCCAGTGGTATCTTACGGGCTCAAGGATTACAAAAAATCGGTGGGGTTATAAATTTTTTGGCATATTACGCATTTGCAATGCCGTTTGCATTAGTTCTTACTAAATTTACTGATTTAGAATTGTTTGGTTTATGGATTAGTATCGGAAGTGGAATGTTTTTCATCGCATTAACAGAGACTGCAGTTATCATCACCTGTGATTGGGAAGGAATCATGATGAAAGCTGGGATATTAAACGATGAGTACTTTGAAACTTCATCAATCGAGTGATTTTTTTTTTTAATAAATAATCAACAATAGTCTTAACTGTAAACTTTTACCCAATAAGAACTGTCGGAAAACTGGCACTTCTTTTAGTTGTTTTATGATTGGGGGCTTATTGGATGAAATGTACGGAGTGAAGGAATGCTTATCTCTTATCAAAACGTTGAATGCGAATTTTTCATCTGATTGTAATAATATTCTTGTTTTTGCTTTAAATTGTAAAACTATCCAATGATATAAGGCTTAACATAATAAGATTCATGGAATTTTTAATTGCACTAGTTCGCTTTATTATTGTAATGTATTCGTATGTTAATTTCGGCATTTCAATTTAAATTGGCTCCAAGGCATTGGCAAAGGCTATCAATGCGCCTGTCAAGAAAGTAAAATTACATAAATTACATAAATTGAGATAAGAAGATATCGTCATTTAACCGTTTTTTCGCCAGAAGATCAATCTATTGTAATAAATTTCATATATATATATATACATTCATCTATACATTATTTTTTTTTTTTTCAGATTTGAAATTTTCAATCTTTATGTATATCAAGAATGTCACATAGTTCTCTCGAAAAAGAGCATATTGAGCCGGTTCAAAGCTATGGAGTTGGTGAAATTCACCAGTATATATCTAATGCTACCCAAAGAGATCCACATCTTGGTATAGATGATGCCATTGGTGATGAAGCAAAGGCTAAAAAATTGTTGGCAGAAGCTCAAGCTAACTTAGAGTTGGCAGCAGTAACTGGTTATACACCTGAACTTCGTAGAAGCTTTAGTATTATTTCACTTTTAGGAGTGGGGTTTGGATTAACTAATTCTTGGTTCGGTATCCTGGCCTCTTTAGTTACTGGGTTATCGAGTGGTGGTCCTCTTCTTATCATATATGGTATTCTTATTGTTGCTTTCATATCGATGGCTATTGCAATTAGTCTTTCCGAATTAGTTTCAGCAATACCAAATGCCGGTGGTCAATATTATTGGACTTCAAAATTGGCTCCTCCTAAATATTCAGCTTTTGCTTCCTATATGTGTGGTGCATTTGCCTGGGCTGGTGCCGTGTTCACAAGTGCTTCAGTTACAGTATCTATTGCAACCGCACTTGTTGGAATGTATGTGTTGGGATCAGGGGATGCAAATACAACAGTTGAAACTTGGCAAGTGTTCATTACTTATGAAATAGTTAACGTATTGCTTGTTCTATTCAACATTTGGGAAAAGCCATTGGCAAGAATCTCTCAAGGTGCATTATATATCTCGATATTTTCCTTCATTGTGATCACCATAACGGTTTTGGCTAAATCCAGTGGCCATTACCAATCAGCTAGATTTGTTTTTGTTGAATTCAGTAACGGGACCGGATGGTCGTCTTCAGCTATTGCTTTCATTGTTGGGTTGATCAACCCAAATTGGTCTTTTAGCTGTTTAGATGCTGCAACCCATCTTGCTGAAGAAACACTTACTCCTCAAACTGATATTCCAAAAGCAATCATTGGTACAGTTATTATTGGATTTTTAACTAGTTTCAGTTATGCTATATCAATGTTCTTCTCAATGAGAAACCTTGACGAATTATTAAATTCCAATACTGGTGTCCCAATCATGGACATTTTTTATCAAGCCCTCCAAAGCAAAGCAGGTGCAATTGTTTTGGAAGTTTTGATTTTATTAACTGCTATTGGTTGTAACATTGCTTCGCACACCTGGCAAGCTAGATTATGCTGGTCTTTCGCCAGAGATGAAGGTTTACCTGGATCTCGTTACTGGTCGAAAGTCAACAAGAGAACTGGGGTCCCAGTAGCTGCTCACTTAATGTCCTGTGCCTGGTGTGCAGTCATTGGGTGTATTTACATGGGTTCTACCACCGCTTACAACGCCCTTGTTACCGGGTGTATTATTTTCCTATTATTGTCCTATTCTGTTCCTATCGTCTTTTTATTAATAAAGGGACGCAACAATATCAAACATGGACCCTTTTGGATGGGCAAAATTGGTTTGGTTTCTAATGTCATTGTTTTATTATGGACTGTTTTCACAACTATTTTCTACAGTTTCCCACCGGTTATGCCAGTAACTGCGGGTAATATGAACTATGTTTCTGTTGTTATTGGCGTTTTTGGAATCTATTGTGTTATCTACTGGTTTGCAAGAGGGAAATATAGATTCAAAACAGCTAGTGATAGAGAAAAAGACATTGATGGATTAACTCATCAACTTTCTAACCAAGTCAACCAATTGGAGGCTATAGTATCCCAGGGCAAGGAGTAACTTTTTATTCAATTCTAAACTATTCATTTATCAAGATTATATTATTTCAGTTCTTTCGGCTTTGATGTAGTTGCAAATTGCGAAATTTTCACAACCATCTTTTCTCAAACAAAATTAACCGCTCTTTACTTGAAAACGATCTGTAGTTTCTTCATACCCAGTTAATTGTACCATGACTTCCATTCATAAGCTACCTTCCAAAGTCTACAATGACATCTTGTCCGGAAAGACGATGCAACTGCAGGTATACTGTGCTAAAGAATTAATTGAGAACTCGCTAGATTCAAATTGCACCACGGTAACTATTCAGGTTGATCATAAAACTTGTGGGTTGAACTATATGGCTGTAACAGACAATGGTACTGGGATTGCAGATGGTGACCGCCCATTGGTTTGCCAACCTAATCACACCCTGAAAATCAAGAGCTTAGGTGATTTGACTGAGGAATCATTCTGTACGTTTGGCTTCAGAGGTGAAGGATTATTTTTTTTGAGGCAATTATCCAAGAGTGGAACTTTCAGTATATCTACTAAAACGGCTACCGATAAGTTTGGTATGGAGTGGTCGATAGACGCTACTACAGGAAAGATGTTGTTGTTGAACCGAAAAGTAGTCACGGGTGATTTTGGCACTAAAGTTACCATTACAGGGCTTTTCTTTCATTTTCCAGTACGATATAAAATTCTATGCAAGGATCCATCTTCCAGCGTATCCAAGTTAAAAGAAATGCTAGTCTCGTACTCCATTTGCCATCCCAGCGTAAGATTTTACCTCAAGTTCGTTGATTACAACCCCAGTTCTAGAAAATGCATATCTAGTAAAAAATGCAAAGATCAAGTATTCACATCGGGTACCCTGCTGCTTAATAGCATTTCTATCTTTTTGCCCAAAATTGCAAACTTGGAAAGGAAATTCACTAGTTTTAAATGTGAAAGCCCAGTTGGGTTCGGCTGCGAAATCAACATCAACATGCACATCTGTGCCAACAATATCTACTCTTCCAAAGGTTTGAGAGTACTAGCGATAAACAAAAGACCAGTAATGGAGGATGGGCTTGATTCTATCTACAAAAAAGTTAGTAAAGTGGTATCTTCAGTATGTCAAGAATTTAGCCATCAGACTCTATCAATTTGGGTTGTCCATATATCTAATGTCCCCAATAAGTTTCTAGATTACAATATAGAGCCAAGTAAAACAGATATTTGTTTTACCAATCCAGAATTGGAAATTGCTATTCTTGACTCGTTGAATCGCCAATTAAGAAAGCAACTTGTGATAGCCTTGGAAAATCAGATAGAAGCTCAGACCCTTCCGAAAGATGAGATAGCTGATGGGGGTCACTTAGAAGAAGAAATTTCGATGGAATCGTCGACAATACAAACAACGAAAGACAGCTCATTCTCTGAAAAGGAATCAGAGTTGCAAAATCCAATTGCTGATGAGTGGAGCTTTACTATGCATGACTTTGAATCAGTTCCAAGTGATGCGGTAAATCAGCAGAGACCTTCCCAGGACTCTAGCTTCTCAAATGAAGATTTAACAATATCTAAAAGCGTAAGTTTGTCGAATCCTTTTATTATTACAAAAGTGAAGACAACAAATTTACAACAACAACCTTTGGTAACAGATCTTATAAGGCCAATCCTAAAGCGTAAATGTCAAACCAAAAGACAGTTGGCATTTCTTTGCTCAAGCACTCCGAAGCAAACTCTGGATAAACGAAGTTTACCTTCGGAGTGTTTGACAGAAATTGTGGAAGACAGTAGCAATCAACAAATACAAGCAGTTCCAACCAAAGACAAAAGTAGCCAGACAAACTTAAAGTCGCTTATTAATAAGAACCAATGTGAATATGGGACAGCGGTTCATAACTTAGCAGGGTATCTCGATACAAGGTCTTATGACATTATTGAGCTGGCAGCTGGTGATAAGACACTATTAGACCACACCAAAACCCAAGCTTCATCAGATGAAAATCCATCAGAGCATATAGTTCAGTTTCTTACATCATTCGTTGGTGGGTCCAAGAAGCTGTTGTTGCAAAAGGTGGACGAAGGATGGTTTTCATGGGGTCTTGAAATATGCAACAGTCGTGCGGCGTGATAAAAGCCTTACACCGAGAGAAAAAAAAACAAAAAAAACAAAACGCTTCCTCTCAAGACGAAAAAAAAACAAAATAAGAAACATAATCTGTGAAGTTTTCAACCTTTTTTTGTGATAATCCATCCATTAATTTCGGTGCCATCTACACTGTATAAGACAACCTTTCAATGACTGTCGAAACTAAAGGTATGATAAATTCATCAAAATGCTGTGATTTCTTCATATGAATTGCCAAACTAACATTTTTTTTTTAGCTTCTCTTGAAAGAATAATAGCTGATCTTTTTTCAGTGTATTTGAAGGCTGATAAAGATACTAATATATTGAGAAATGAAATTATTCCTGTCGGCTTCCGTGAAGAAAACTCAAATGACATAGTGCGCTCTTACTTTGACTTCATCAATGCAAACCCTAATGCTGAAAAAACTACAATTTTGAAGAAATACGAAGATAAACAGTATACCGATCCATATTCCATTTTCCATGATATCAAAGTTGCGTCTGCTGCTGCTATTCAAAAGCTTAGGGTAAGATCAGCAGAATATGACAATGTTGACTTCTTCTACAAATTTGCAACAGAACTTTTATTAAGAGAAATCACTAAACTTGACTTGACTATAACAGATGAACCTAAAGTAAAACTCGAGGATTCTGAAATTGCTATTCAAATCGCTGAAGGATTTGAAAAGATTTCGAGTAGTTACAGTGTAACCAATGGTGAGGTCCTTGTGTATATAAATGAAATAGAAGAACCAGTTTCGCAAAACACCCATTTATCTTACTCGGCATCTCAATCACCAGAAGTTAAAATCATCAAGCAACCATTATTCACACATTTAGTCGGTAAATCAGGTGTTGATTCTCGTCCAACAGTAATTCCCGATCCATACCAGCTTTCCAAAGTTATTCCCCTTAATAAAAATGTTACAGATAATTATCAGACATTGAAATCCTTTTCTGCCCCAAGCCAAATCCCTCCTCCAACCACTCAACCAAGTCATATCACTGACCAAATTTTCCATCCAAGTTGGTATAATTTTGTTTCTTCCAAGTGGTTACTGTATAGACAAAAAGTTCTTACACCTGCAGTTGAATCTCGTTTGATTAAATCTTCTAAACATGGTATTCAAACTACTTCCGAAACCAGTGGGGTACTTTCATCTATTGCTCCATCTTCAGATTCTAGAAGCCGAGTTCATTGCGTGGACTTACTTAATTCGGTTTGGTTGAATCATTTGGGTTTTGAAAAACTTGCAACCATCAAAAAGCATTATATAGAGGGGGTCCATAATGAAAGGGAAGCTCCAAAAGAAAAGGAAGACGGAAAATCAGAAGAAAAGAAAGAAAACCATCATAATGATAAAGCTGAAGATAAGGCTGATGAAGTAGAATCCGATGATGATATTGATATGGGTGACGTATCTGATTCTAAAAATAACAAAATCAATCTTTTGAATGTTGTAAAATTTGATCCAGAAAGAGTTAAACAACTCGAAGAAATGAAAAAAAATGAAGACCAAATATCTAAATCACCAAGAGAAATTCAAAGACTAATATCCACAAACTTGCTCAAATTGAATAAGCTTCGTCAGCAAAGAATTTTGAGTGCAGAATCAAGTAAGCTGTCAGAGCCTTCTAAGGAAGAAGTAAGATTGTATAAAAGGACAGAAAAACTTACAACCTTGCTTTTCGAGCTCAAGAATTCAGCTTCAAAACCAGTCACATATCAATTGAGTAAGAAAATCCCTGTTCTAATGAATGATTATAATGGTACATTACCAGGGGGACTTCCTGCCTCTAAGCTTGCACCAAAGGCCAACAGATTACCAACTCTTTCCAATCGCCCTACAAGAAGTTCTGCAAGAAGAAGAAGATAAAATTGTATTTTCTGATTTCTATAAATATATATCTTTGTAGTATAAATTAAGTTATTCTATTAGCTTTAATAATATAATGAACACAAAATTTAATGGAAAGTTTGTATTAAACTTGAACACCTATTGAAAACAAGTAAATCAAGTAAACATTTAAAAAGGTTATAATCAACCAAGATATAATACTTCCAACGGTCAAAGCAGTTCCATTTTCAAAAGTGATTTTTCTAACATTATTATTGGATTCACTTGGAATAGCACGTTGTTCTCCGCTATGGTTGAGTAGCAAGGAGTTTTCGTCAGGGTTCGGGTTGGAAGGCTGGTAATCATAAACCGTCATTAACTTCTTACTACATGTGAACCAGATCAATGGGGCACTAACCACAGGTAAGATAAAACTCAAGATAACTTGAGAGGTATTCATAATTTTTGAAACTCCTTCACGGCCTAATGCTAAAATGACAATTACAACAGGTACGATCGCTAACACTCTAGTGATAATACGTCTAATCCAAGGTTGTAAAGTCCAATTAATAAACCCTTCAGAAATGATTTGGCCTGCCATGGTACAGACTATACCAGCACTTTGACCAGAGAATAACATGGAAAGAGCAAAAATCAAACCGGCAGCTGGAGAAATGTAGTAAGAGAGCATTTCGTATATAGATAATAAGTCAGCATCTTCAGCATCAGGCTTACCATAAAGAGTGCACCCAGCGACAATCAAGATCGCTGAATTTATAAATACAGCAATCAGTAATAAGGATATACATAATTCGATATAAGAATAATTCAAGCAGTGTTTAATTGCAGGATAAGAAGGCTTATATTTTCTTGCTAGCAGGGTACCATCAGAAATAGAGCGAAATTTATTATGTGTAGCTTCTAAAGGTTGTTCGGTAGTGACGATACTACTATTCTCTTCTAAAAGTCCATCTTCATTGACTTGTTGGCGAAGAAATCCGTGTTTAATGTCATAATCTTTCAATCTTGAATTCACTAACGAAGAGCCCAAGTACAACGAATGAGGCATAACTGTACTACCAACGATCCCACAACTCAAGAATAATGCATTAGCATCCTTATAAATCTCTCTATTGAAAGGTAAGAAACCTTTGAAGATGTCTCCAACTGAGCCGTCTTTAAAATCACACTTGAATAATTCAAGAATAAAGCATAAACAAGTAGCGAAAACCAACACTGATACTACGATTTCAAAGACTCTAGTCTGTTTCATACTACCATCTTTATGATAAGCCATCAAAACAATCAACACGTCTAGAACGGTGATTATAACCCCATAAACCAAAGGTATTCCAAAAAGAATTTCCAATGCAATTGCAGTCCCTACCACCTCTGCCAAATCGGTTGCAATGATGGCAAGTTCTGCGCAAACATACATGAACAAGTTGAGGTGATACGGTAAATGAAGACGGCACATTTCTGCCAAATCTAATCCGGTTATGGTACCAAGCTTGATACAAAGGCACTGTAATATAACTGCAAAGATATTTGAAAGGAATATAATAAACAATAACTTGTATTCGAACATACCACCTGCAGAAACTGCAGTGGAATAGTTCCCAGCATCAGCAAAGGCCACACTTATAATAATCCCTGGACCAATAAATGCAGCAAACTTCTTCAACTTATACCAGGAATTCAGGAAAGGTGACTCCGATAACGCACTCATGACCAACTAACTGCTATATTTTTGTTACCACTTTCTTTCAAAGTTTTTTCAAGGAAAGACTAACCAGTTTGACTAACTCAAAGTTTCAACCAGGAGTCTCTGTTGATTTCCTACTGTTTCCCAGACATTATATACCTAGAATACCTCAGAAATGATCCCCCAGCTTTCTCCCAGACATCACCCGTACACCGCACCCACAAACTTATACGCGTACGAGGCACTGTAGTATTAAGGAAGGTGGTGTGATACACTTACTGGATGGAAGCAGAACCTTGTACTATTCTGAATAAAGGAAGATTGATGGTTTTTTGGCACAAGTCTCACGGGTAATCGTAGCTCAACTAACTTTGTCGATGATCACCAACCCAAAATGCTAAGAATTCTGCTAGGTTTTTTCATACCTGTTGGTATATAAATGCATAGATGTGATGAGCACTTAAGAACCAGATATCAGATGGTCTTGGAGTTGGCTGGAATTACTCAAAGCTCCCCAACGCACAATAATAAATATATATATATAACAAATAAATAAATAAAAGAAAAAGTTGCTACAAATTTTGCAACTTCAACTTTTAGCAGTTGATTCCAAAATGCAAACCCATTTTATTGTGCAACCTACAGCTAACAATCTCCCCACCGGAATGCACTTAGTCCACTGCACTGTAGTGTACGAGCAAGCTGCTTGCGGGGGCTTTAGCCAGTCGATTAGTTAAGCTTGGAAGATTATTGGCGAAGACGTCGAAAGCTGGGAGGGTACGGGTTGGACCCGAGTCGGAGTTGCAGAGTGAAAAATGGTGTTACTACCGAAAAAAAAAATGCTAAACTCAACTGCTAGTAGAATAACCAGAGATCCAGCTGACTCTAGACCTCTCCACTCGAGGAGTATTCAACAATTCCAGGGGAACCGGTGATTACAAAACATATAAAGCAGCAACTGGGCTGAAAGTTTAAGGATTTAAAATCGAGTAGCTGGTGCCTTTTTTGCTCGAACATAATCAAATCATGATCGCTAGTATCCAACCCAGTATTCTGGTTCGAGCATGTGCAGCCAATTGCAGTCTTCGATCTGTGATTTCGATTAAACAGGTAAACTCCATTAGGCGATATGTGACTCAAGAGAAAAGAGAAGAAGAAAAGCCAATGAGTCCCGGTGCATTGAATCATCTTTATACAAGATGGTTTCCCAAGGATAAAGTTACCCAGGCGCAATTGGGTAAATATATTCAAATTGATAAGAAGGTTCAGCAGGACATCAAGATAGGGATCCTCTATGATAATGAAGAAGCGTTCAAGTCAAGCAAAGTGATTGAATCTTTATTGGCAGACCCATTTGCATCGGGGAACGAAGAATGGTTTAAGAAGATTGAAAACCGAAGTAGAAAGGAGAATAACATATTCCAGTCACCCAATTCTAATTACAGCTCCAATGACAAGACAAACATAACAAGCACAATATATTCTATTGCATCACCTATATTGAGCAGTGACTCAAGACCACTTTATAAAGAAGCATCCATCAAGAAGACACCGTTGAGTGATTTCAATGTTTTCAATGATATTCAGATAAACGAGATCAATGACTTGAACTTGGTAAATGATTTTGAAAACTTGTGCCATTTCTATATTCTTATTACTAATGACTTACAATCTTCGATCAACAAGTATCCCGAAATACTTCAAAAACAAATTTTGGTTACTATCATTGATAACCCTGAGTACACTCCAAGATCTACTGAGACACAAGAATTGAAACAGAAACCCACCTCAATAAGCAATCACGTTATCAAAGTTGATTCTAATTCGAGTTACGAAGGTATAATTGAATTTCTCAAAAATGATACTTCAGCCGCCAGCCAATTCATTGAATCAATGCAAAAAAGTAATATATACGAGGCATTAAAGTTCATTCACTTATACCTGAGCTCCGACATTTTGGGTCAATGGACATTGAAGAATGTTATCAAGAATATAAAGAATTCCATCAACGAAGAGAACTCCGTTGTTAAGACATATGAGAATTTGAAAACAATAGAGATTCCCATTTTTAGTGAACAGCTTCATTCTGAATTACAGTATCAATTAATTCCACAAACAACTCATTTTTTTAAGAAAAAACTAAGATGGTGGAAGTTATACTTAAAGAATGATAATATCGAATACGATTTAAAAGATTACTTTAATAGAAATTTCATGAATCAAAGTATTGAAAATTATAATTATTTCCGAGGTTTAATAAATTCACAAATTCAACAAGAAAAGTATGGATTATATGAGAAAACCGAAGTTAATAATAACCCAATATTAAATTTGAAAAACCAATTAGTAAGTGAACGTATTGAAAATGAAATTCAACCAGTGGTTTATAATAGTATAGTAGAAGGATTTTTATTTTACCAATTACCAGTTTCAGTGGTGAGTGCTTGCTCTTATCTTTTCTTTGGGTTTGAATTAGAAACTGCAGGGGCTTTAGCATTACTTGGATGGGTAGTTGGATTTAATTATGTTTCTAAAGTTTGGGAAAAGTTTTCAATGAAGTGGACTAGTGATTTTTTTGAAGAGGTGAGAATCTTACTTGGTAAACAATGTATTGATGAAGGGTTATTAAAGGAGTTAAAGAATAAGTATCAAGAAGAACAGAATCTTGTCCAGGTTAAAAGTCAAATCTTGACTAATTTAGAAGCTTTACAAGAAATCAATTACAAAAATTAATAACAAAATGCAGTTAATAAATAGAAATATACATAAATATACACACCCAATAAATAAATAAGAATTAAAATAATGCAATCATGAATTAAGCTTATAATGATGGAGGAGGAGCTGAAGCTTGATTAGATTTCTTAGCTTTTAATTGTTGTTCAAATCTATCAAATTCCTTAAGGGCAATTTCTTCTTCAGGGTCCAAGATTTGTTCAACCTCATTAACTTCTTCAATATAATGTTTCAACATTGATTCGATACCGTGTTTCAAAGTATCTTCACTTGAAGAACATGACTTACAAGCACCTTGTAATTTAAGGAAAACAGTACCAGTTTCTTCATCAAAGGCTTTGTATTCGATATCACCACCATCTTCTTGGATTGCAGGTCTAATTCTAGTTTCAATCAATTCTTTAATCATAGCAACCAATTCCGAATCTTCTTCCGCAGCTTCTTCCAAACGTTCATTTTCTTCCATTAATTCTCTAGTAATGACTGGTTCCTTTTCACTAGTTAAAAAGTTATCCAATAACTCAACCACTTCAGGTCTTAAATGAGCCCAGTTAATGTGATCCTGCTTATTAACAGTAACAAAATCTTCACCAAACATAATAGACTTAACACCAGGTAACTTAAACAATTTCAATGCCAACGGAGAATGAATGGCTTGCATAGAAGAAGTAAACTCAAACGTTTTAGAAGGAATTGGAGAAATATCACATTCTGGCGATACAAACTTGATCGCATTTTCATTTGGGGTGGTCAATGTCTGGAAAGAGTATAGTCTTCTAGAAAAATATTGCAAACTCTTCAAATTCTTCAGCATTCCTCTAGCAAGGAGGTTATTAGTATTCAACATCATCCTGTTAACACTGTTCGATCTGGAAAATTGAAATAATTCAAATTATATATATAGCAAAATGGAGAAATATCACCGGAGTTCTTGTTTCTGCGTAACTATTGTGACTAACGAGTATTCAATAAGTGAATATCAACAGTTATGAGTCTAATGATAGGAAAAAAATGTCCGAAATCAATCTTCGATAATGGAGGATTCGTTTTATTTATATAAAAGCTCTTCCTTTATTTGTGCTGTTTGTTAGTAATGACCTTTTTGACTTTTGCACGGTCGGAACCGAATCCTTAAGCTACCGCACCCACAATTACACAAAAACCCCGGAAATTAATGGCGTGTGCTGACAAAATCACATGATCTGATTGGCTGGATTCCCCATCCGTACCTCATCTTCGGTTATACATCCGTGCACCTTATGTTTCGGACCAGGGGAGCGGCTTGCCCTGAGTTTTGGAACCTCGACGGGTCAATGGCTGCAACATTTACTCTGGAGCTCTGGACAGATTATTATATTATACAAACATTGTACTATACAAATCATTATATTATATCATTATATTATACAGATCATTATATTATACAGAACATTATATTATACAAATCATTATATTTTAAAGTGTAGTAGATATTGGGTATCAGTGCAAAGTATTTACAGAATTAAATCAACTAAACAAGTCAAATAATTGTCTCTTTTTAAATCCAAGGTAAGAAAGAACTGAGATGGAAGAGACATTTGTAGATGTGCCCGGCTTGGTGTCCCATAAATGCATACTATCGTTGGTTAATCCGGTCTTGGTGAAGTTGACGTTTGGAAAGTAGTCACCTTCAACCTCAAACGTGGAGCCATCCCAGCAATAGTCAGCA
Source organism: Hyphopichia burtonii NRRL Y-1933 (assembly GCF_001661395.1). NCBI lineage: Eukaryota > Fungi > Ascomycota > Pichiomycetes > Serinales > Debaryomycetaceae > Hyphopichia > Hyphopichia burtonii. Next base: position 903,175 of record NW_017963729.1, read on the forward strand.
AAACAACGTTCACATTGTTCTGATTGCTTGATGCCTTGACGTTCTTGTTCTCTTCTTATCAAGGCACAGCCGACGCATGCCTGCCATTCCGAGTCAAGGGTATGATTTAACCTGGAAGTGACATCTATACCATTACGAATCATGGCTTTCTTTTGGGGGTCCGAGTATTTTAACCCAAGAAGTGATGTATTTGACCAGAATTCAAATGGCCTATTGGCTAAGTAGATGACAATCGGTGGAACAACCCCGTCTTTTGCCAAATCGGTCATGTTTTTAGCATCACACCCGAAAAATGTTGGTTTTGCAGTTAAATTAAAATGTTGGAATGATGATTCGCCCGGTACATAGGGACAAACAGTCTTATCATCTTCATCCAAGAATTGACGTTCGTACGTTTTGATGATTGATTTCCCATTTGGCCAATTTTCAGAATTATCGAGGGCAAATACAGCATCTAATTTTCTCTCTTTGGTCATTAAATTAGATAAGGGGAGTGATTCATCGGCAAGACCTCCATCGATTAAGTATAAGGTGGAATTATTAACGATTTCTTCATTTTTTGCATAGCGAGATTTGTAAAATGGATTGGGCTTGAACACCGCTATATCATAATAAGCATTCGATAATTTAGTTAAAACCCGTCTCAAAATCATTTTTAGGAAAAAATTAACCGAATGACAATCATCACAAACTAAACTGTTTAAAAAATCATTAAATAATGAAGAGGTGGTTCCAAGAATGAAAGAGGCGTTATCAAAACCCTTGACACATGTACTATTTTTGACCGGCTTACCGTTATTAACTTCTGTACCTAAATATTGAGTATCGAAAAATGAATTCAATGAATAATCAAATGATCCAATCTCGAAAGGATTGAATTCAACAACCGGCAGACTTGAATTATATGCTTTACTTTTGGAAAATCTAACTAGTGCTGTAACCATTGGGAATGGATAATTATGGTTCTTGAAGCCAGTGTTGTTTCTTATATCTGACCATGTAGATGCATTCATATAATTATCTTTCCCCTTTGGAAGTAATTGTCTGGCCAAAGCTCTACCCCAGATATCAGTTATCGTTGTATTGAATCCAGCATCCTCCTTTTCTTGAAGTTCTTGGCCAATTCCATTTTTACCATTATATCCATTAACAGCTTTGAAAAAATTTTGAATGTTACCCCATAAAGCTGGTACTAAATTGCGTATCACTGATACTTTTGTTATAATCTGTTTTGTTTCAGTAAGGTTCCAAAGATCATTTGGGTTTTCTAATACAATTTCATCAACACTAGGAAAATCTTGCATCGCTAATGATCCCACTAACCATCCACCACCCAGTAATCCAGCCAAGTAGGTGGAACTTTGAAATATTCCTCCCAACCCATTGGTTTCATCGACTCCAACAGTTCTGTTATCTAATGCTGCAAATTGGCCTGCTCCACTCAACATGGCCCTATAACCACCTCCACTAAATGCAAGTGCAATATTAGGAGACCTAGTAGCATTTCTAATGAATTTCTTTGCATCAAAATCAGTCAAGTTGGAACTATTCAAGTATTCAATCAAAGCCTTGTCGGTCTTTTCATGTCTGGCCTTAACCCAATCCTTCTCTTCAGAAGATATGGAATCTCCTTCTCTTAGTAAATCATGGTTCGAGGGGCATTGAACTTTCCCTGGTGCATAACTGCCTGTAGGGGACCACGCTTGTGTAACGTTTATCAATGCTAAAAGCAAAAGATGAATCAATAATACGTTCATCATACGAAGTCTATTTTGCTGTAATCTCGTAGTCTTCAACTTTTTCAAAAACTATCAAGGCTTCAAGATATATATATTGGCTTGACTATACGAATAGCTGCAAGTGAACTTTCAACATCAGCAGATAAAATACCTTTTTCGTCGAAATGGTCGACTGCAAAGTTAACGTCAAACCCTAAAATTCCTTGATTTGGAAATACAGCAGCGCAACATTTAGCAGCTAAGAATTTTGAAAATCTTTCAAATACTACCCAAGCTCCTCTTAGGGAAAATCTCTCAACTGATCACATCCCTCCCTGGAAACAGACTTGCTATGTTTCAATTGTTGTGGAGCAAAGTATAGACTTTGGTTGTGAAAAAAAGTCAATGTTATCAGACCTTTTTTTTTTTTTGCACTGTTCATAACATTTCTATTTAAGGTAATGAAATGTCGAAACCAAAATACACTGTTCGCAGCAAACTCAAACTACAATAGAAGATGATAAAGGGATCACTCTATAACAATGAAAAGCTAATCTCTTAGCATAACTTTTAATTGGAGAGATTTTTAAGCAGATGAGATAAAGAATAGCTAAAATGGGAATATAATCAAGTTGACATCGAGTATATAGACAACTATAATTGCCTTGAATAAGATCTCTATCAAGAAAAAGGTAAATACTAAGTTGGAATAGAAATGAAAGGGAGTTCTAATAAATAAGTTGAATAAATAAGATGAATAAATAAGATGAATAAATAAGATGAATAAATAAGATGAATAAATAAGATGAATAAAAAAGGTTGAAGGGTAAACTAGTCAATCTCTTTAATAATATCGTGAATCAATTGATTTACCTCAAATGGATTATCGATGTACAAATTGTGACCACCTTCGCTAACTTTATGTAGTTTTGATATTTGTTGATCTTGTAATTGATTTATTTGGTCAGACAACTTGGCACCGGCCTCGGCATTCATAAAGTCGTATTGACCATATAAGAAATGAATATTCATTGGGTTATCCAGTTTTTTCAAGCGAGTTTCTTCATCGGTGAATTTATCAAAAAGCGGCCATTTACTAACTGTACTTGGAGTTAACAAATACTTGATATAATAATCTGATTTGGTCCATGAAGTAATTGAATTGTAGAGATATTCAATTATTAATAAACATTCCTTATTGGTACCGTATATCAAATCATTTGAATTCTTGAATACTCTTTTAGCACCACCTTTTTTATGTATTAATTTATTAATTTTGAATAATTTCAAATACCACATCTTATAATACATATCAACACCAAAAGGTCCAAAGAATTTCAAAAATCTTGGAAGTAATGCTTGCCATTTGTACCATTTGTTAATATGGTCATTTGATAGAATTGGCCAACGACTTAAGAAATTATTCGACGAAGGATCCAATGTTGGTCTGAACTGAGTTAATCCATTATCAAGTTTCTTGATAATATCGAGATTCAAAGGGTTTTTGATTGAATGAACGTGTCTTTCGACTCCGACTGGTGATAAAAGTATTAAATCTTTTAAATTCTCCTGGTGCTTAAGGGCGTACGATGCCGACCAGTAACCACCATATGAGTGACCAACGAGAAAGTCAATCTGATCGATTTTTGAATTAATTCTCCAATTTTCTATTGCTGACAAATAATAATTTTCAATTTTTTCTAAAATTGGTTTGAAATTATCTTGATACTTCTTAAATTCTTCTATATCAAGTTCATATGAGTCTATAAGTTTATAATACTTGTTATGTAATTTCTTAGGATCGGTTGGCTTATTGTCATTCAATCTTATCTTAGGAGCTGAAGTTATCTTAATACTATCCATTCCAGATTCATCTTTAATCTTTGGGTTAGATGATAACCCAAATGAGATATTATCTAAGAAGTGAATCGTATAATTATGCTTCAAATCACGAAGCTTGTTGATCAATTGGAAGTTACGTGCAAAACACCCCAAGGATGCACCGTAACCATGGATGAACACTATATGCTTGGTAGGTAAATCTGAATTATTCACAATTTCAAATTGAAGTTCATTTATATAATTTCCTTCACCATCAATTGGTACTTTCAAGTTTTTATGTTTAAGTCCTGTATTCTCAACGTACTCTGGTGATAACATCAATTTAACCAACTCATCTTGTAAAGTCCTTAATCGATTAGGTTGGAATGAGTTATACCAGATTTCAAAGCTTTTAGCAAATGGTAAGTCATCGACAATAGCTGTATTTGGCTTGTAATTTGGTGGAAGATTGAACTGACGAATAGCCTGTGCCACATATGGCAAGCGACATCTTATTGTTTTTCTGTTGATGTGGGATAACACTAGCATATCATGGATAACAAAGTAATACTGTCAATATACCGAAGCTATTATCGTCGTCGTGTTCTATTTGTTTCTGTTCATGTGAGAACTCCGGACTTTTATTTTGAAATATATTTTTTTCTGCCCTGTGAGTGATATCAGAATTGATCCGCAATGAATTGCAACCATTGAAACCACAGCTCCTTGCTTTGGTGCTTGATATACAATTCAAGTTTACATTAGAATGGTACAATACAGGTGATTTTCCCAAATTTTTACTTTTTATTAAAAAAAAAAATGCACTAAATTAAGACAAGAATTGAAAGAATTAAAATTTTTAAAATCTCTAAACCGAAATATCACCTTTATAATCTTTAGTAGAATCGTTTCTAGCCGTAGTGTAGGCTGTATCTTCTTCTAAACCTTCGTGAAGGACGTGGCCTTGTAATTCTTCTTCAAAGAATTCCACATCAGCAGCTTCTTCAAACCAACCTTTTTCGAAGAAGCCAACACCAGGAGTACCGGGAACTGGACTAAAGTAACATACAAAAGCATAAACCAAGAAAGCACTACAGAAACCCATGAAATAATTCAAGTGGTAAACTTGGGTGGCGCCAAGGGGAACTTTATGAGTACCGGTGGCACCAACAAAACCAACAATGTTTGGCAAAATACCACAGATATAGGCAATGTAAGCTCTCCAGTTGCAACCAATTTTGCAGTAGTAATAGAAAGAAGGCATTGAAGGATTTTCTGGAGCAAAAGTTGAAAAAAGATGGGTTAATTTCAAATAACCACGACGAATATAGAAGTAATCACAAGCAACCACACCAGCAATTGAAGAAAGGAAAACCGAATATGCAGATAAGTAAGTAGTGAATTTTGAAGAGGAAGAATTAAGTTTCCAAGGACAAACTGCTAAAGCCAATAAAGCACAAATATAACTACCACGACGAATATTAAAATACGAAGGTAGTATGGAAGTCAAATCGGTACCAAAAGATAAGGAATTAGCAGAGATATTAGTACCTAATTGGGCCAAGGCAAAAGCTGCACTAATGAAAAAGACACCAGCTCTTGATTTTGAAGAATAATCATGGTTTAAGAACTCTGATAAAACATCAAGAGGAGACCAGTAAGTAGTACCGTATAAGACGGTAGAAGCAGAACTGATCAAAATACCAATCAACGCAGTGATTGAAAAACACAAAGGAATGGTGACAGTATAAACGATATATTTCATTGAGAATGAAGGAGTTCTTGCAAAACGAGAAAAATCTGGAGCATTTACGATTAAGGTAGCAAAGTTAGCCAAGGCATTCATGGTAGATTCGACAAAAGCCCAAGCAAAGTCTGAGCCATGTAAAGACAGTTTTTGGTGAATGATAGGACCCACACCATTACATTTAACCAAAGTCCAAATTAAGAAAAGAATACCAGCAGGAGGAGCAATATAAGCCTTGACGGTAAATAAATGTCTTATTTTATGAGGAGGAAACCAAAGGAAAGGTAAAGCAAACAACCAGAATAAGAAAAATGATAAAAATTTAAAAGTAGTCAAGTCAGGATCACTAATATGATTTGGAATTTTTTCTTCCAAGTTATTACCAAAGATACTTCTTAACATTAATTCAAAAGTAGGACCAGCAACCGCACATTGAACCGCATACCAAACACAAGACATCACCACACGATTAATAATTGGCCATAAAGCACCAAATAAACCAAAGGAACTACGAACTGCAACCGGGAAACTAATATGGTACATGATCCCAACTCTCGAACCAATACTGACAAAGACCCCACATAGTAAATAACCTAACCAAACACTTAACCAAGTCTGCCACCAGGTCATACCAGCTGCAACCCCGGTGGCAGCAATTTGAAAAGTATTAATATTGAAAGAATCAGCAATCCAAAAGAAAACATAATTATACCAATTCCACTGTCTTCTAGCATACTCCACTGGTTTCAAGTCATAATTATACAAGAACATTTGGGTCTTAGTCAAGTCACTTGGCTCATCTATTCTAAGAACCGAGTTAATCTTGGTCCATATCGACTTTTCCCCAGACTCCGAACGGGAAGAGCTCGAGGTATTCTGTTCATAATTAAACGAATCTTGATCATTAACATTATCAGAAGCAGATACTATAGTATCCTTCTTAACATCAGACATAGTTAATGAAGAAACTTGTAAATGAAAAATTAAATAAATGAAAAATTAAATAAATGAAAAATTAAAAAAATTAAAAAAATTACTCCATCGAAAGAGTTATTCAGTTATTTAAATGGGGTTCATAGCTGTAAATGCTATAAATGGTTATACGGCAGTTACCATTGCTTAATTTATCATTGTAGTAGAGATTTAATAATACAGTATTGCTTCTCTCTCCTGTATACCGAAAGAACGGCGAAGCATTTGCAGTTAAACTGCCCAAGATCAAACATGCAAAAGATCATTTCTACATGATTGGAGGAGAACAATCTTGTCATCGAAGCGCAGCGTCAGATTTTAATTAACAAAAATTCTTATCAATTTAAAGTTGCCTTATCAAAATGAATTACCACCCTCGTCTTCTCGGGAGGGTCGGTGCACGCCCTCCCTGGTGCACCTTTGATAGCAGGACGAAATTTCATGAAAACGATGTGTCACATTAGCCAAATGTGATCCATCACTTGCTAAGTTAATCTTGATGTGATGGATCATTTTACTGGATGATAGGTCATTTTACTGGATGTGATCTATCGTTTTGAATCAAGGTCCGAATGTGATACATCGTTTCAATCATTTTTTGAAGACGATAGATCACACTGGATGTTACGATACATCACCTTTAATCAGAAACGATAGGCAAACACTGCGCGCCGCGACCAATAAATAGGCCCGCTTATCACTTCCAGGGTTCCTTACTGATTATCAGTTATCGATTGATCGTTATGATAGAATCGTAATAGACTGATTACATCAGTAGATGGGTAGTGAATTAGTTGATTGATAGGAGTCAACCAGTGATTAACGGAATCTTTAGGGCGTTCTGTTTGAATTTACCGCTTGTAGCGCTTGTAGAGCAGTTTTAATACTGATCGATTGAGTAAAGAACTGACTACTTGACCTTGGAGTCTCCATATTGTAAATGAATGAGATTCTGTCTTATTGTTAGTCTCCAGTCACTATTTTCGATCTAAACAGTAGAAAAACTGAGACACCTAATGAATCTCTCACAGAAAAATTGAATCAGACCCTATATACCAATGATCTAGAGTAAGAATCCAAGGAGTAGATGATGGAAGCTTCAAGGAAAATCAATCAAAAGCCACCTCATGTTTCGTCTAATGATCACATACCTTCTCTTGATTCCAATCCTCTGAATGTTAATCCGGTTTCTAATGCCACTAGTACCCATGATCCGGGTCGTTTAAGTATAAATCCATCTAATGAACTTATAACGTATATTTTCCCTGATTTTAATGCAGTTAAGTATTTCCAACGAGAGTTTATGCAGTTGAATGAGTTCCATTTAATTGAAGAATCCCGTGCCTCCGGGTTTGATATATATATGGTTGAACAATGGGTTTATAATAGAAAAGTTGGTAGTATAGTATCTACTTTCACTGGGAATATGTCTTCTGAAATATCCGTGATTAAATTTACGATCTTGAAGAAACCAACTAAGAATTATCCTTTGAGGTTTCAAGAATATTTAAACGAAGTGATGTTAAATCATGGGAAATTGAAAAAAATGGATCAGTCAAGATCTAAAGTATCAAGTGATATTGATAATCATGTCAATGAATACTTATTTGTTACAAACTTGACTGCATTACCACCAAATTTGAATTTAATTCCAATTCCACAGAATGATGCAAGAGTAATTGAAGAATTTTTCATATTAAATTCAAATTTGAAAAAACTTCATTGTAGTGGTCGGTCAACTTATTTAATCACTGATAAGATTTCGGATGCTAATGAAGATAAATTCAGGCATATGTATAAGATTTATAATACCACTATTCCAATTGAATTTGCCATTAGAGAATTGATTAATATTATTCAAACTTGTCTTTTCTATTTTGATTTATTAGATGCTAAATATTGCGATGGTTTACTTTGTAATAAAACTGAAGAAGCTATTTTAAATTGGTGGAACTTGATTGGTTTGCCCCACTTTAATGTTAAACCTAATAACCACCATGGCATCCTACCTTCAAGAACTGTTGCTGGAATAATATCTTTGATTATTAGTGTTAAGTTAAGATTACATTTAATTGGTGGATGTGATGCCCCAAAGGATCCTTTTGATTTTGAAAATTTCATGATTTCAATCGGACAGTTCCAAAAACAATTTAAATTAGAAAAGAAAAGAAAATTGGATTTGGATACCATCAATAAATTATTCACTATAACTAATCATAAACTTCTCCCTGATTATAATAATTCTCATTACAATAACTCTTCTCCTTCTAATGATTACAATAAAGATGACCTAGATGATTCTTTTGAGTACTCAGATGTCATATCGCCAGCATCTCCGAAATTACCTCCTCCTTCTAATAATAGCTCCTCGATTTTGAATCCTGTTAGTTCAATGGCTAACATGTCTGCAGCTACTTATAGAAGAAATAAACATTATTATAGAAAAGAAATGAAGAAAATTACCGATGTGGTTAAAAATACTGTCCAGGATCATATGTCTACAAAAGATGATGATAATTACTTCTTCACTGATTCTTCAACTAATTTGAAATCAAGTGGAGCCAAGCTTAGAAATAGAATAGCAAAACTAGCTGATAGTGTAAGCCCGATTGACGTGGAAACCCTTGATTTAGAAATTTTGGTGAAAAATTACTTGGTGGGTAAAACTTTACATCGACTTTGGTATGCAACTTCGTCAAGCGGTAATAATGTTAATACTTCAAATAATACCTCCTCCAACAAAAAGTTTGGTAACGATTCTCAATTCACCAATGGAAATGATAACACTGCCTCTAGTAACCAACGTCACGGATATCATCATCACCATCATCATCATCATCATCATCTCCACAATAACAATAATTATTCAACCTCAAGTCGTCATAAGAATGGTTTTGCTGATAAAGCAATACCAAAGAATTATCAATTTGTCAGTTTGAAAGATTCAATAACAAAAAGTCAAGGGATTGGATTTGCAAATCCAAATAGTTCCCTCATTTCGGAACCCTCAAGGTATTCTCGTGGTTTGAATAAAATGAAATTTGGTCTACTGAACAAGCGAGGGCTATTAAGTACAAACGCAGATCAAAAAAGTGGATCAAAACCTTATCAAGATGATTCATCCAATGAAGATATCAGTTATGCAAATGAATTAAATGGTGCTACTGACCCCAGAGAAATCAATTGTTCTGCTGATGAAAACAGAGGCCAACATTCAAATCAAATAAATGACTGTTCGAATAAAAACCGCGATATATTTGAAGAGGATGACTTGCATCAATTTCAAATGAATTTGAATAGACGGAATTCATTCCCATTTGTGAAGAAAAAGGGAGAGATAAACTTAGATATTATTGAATTTCTAAGAAATGAAAAAGTCACTACGAAAGAGAAAAGGCACAACAAAAATTCAGATCATAATTCTTTGCAAAACAATAATTTAGAGATTATGAATGATTACAGATTGAAAAAAACCAGAAGTTTTTCAAATTTAGAAGATTTGTTCTTTTCCACAAAATCTGGTCCATCAATTAATAAAATATCTAATTCTTATATCAATACAATTGACTCATTCCTAAAACTAGATTATGCAAAGAGGGATGCAGATGGAAATAGAATCGATAATATTGTTAATTCAAGACCCTTACCAACTAATCAAAGCATAAATAAAAAGTATCAACAATTGAATTTGGAATTAATCAGACTGCATAATAATCATAACCAGATGGTTTCGAATAAAGTAAAAATCATTGACGAAGACCTATCTGGAAATTTAGATTATAAGATTAGTGATTTAACAGCTACAATTGACCGAATTGTTTATGAAACTAGAATTGTCGTACAAAGAATTAACGAATTAGAAGAAAATTCTAACTTGTTTGATAGTAAATTAAATGATCAATGTATGAAAAAACTAGCTACTATTATTAATCACTTGGTCCGTCTGAATAAATTCAAGAAAGTCTTTGACGACCCAGATGAAAGAAATGAGTTGGTATTGAAGCTCACAGGAAATTCAGAAAGTGAGTTGGTTAATAGAGTGGATAAAAATTCAATTGACAATGAGGGACTTTTCAGATTAATTGTCATATTCATTTACGATATGATTGATTTCATTTTCCAACTCTTCAAATTCGATCGATCCAAAATGAATTTGGATAGGATCAGGCAATCTTGGGGTAAACTTGATCCAAACAGAAAATACATCAACAAAGCATATAGTTACCTTGGTAGGGACCCAACAAGAGGTGTGGACATAGAGGAGTTGAAAAAAGATGAGCCAGAGAATGAATCACCTCTGCATATTAGCCTAGCAAATGAAAATGAAACTACTATGGAATCAAGTAGTAATGACGAACACAAACTTTCTTCCAGTTCTTCCTTGTCTCTGTGACTGCACATTTCTAATTAATGATAAAACTAACTTATTTTTATATTTTCTCGTTTTGTAGCGTAGGATCTGATGTAACATATCGATTAAATACAGCATTCAAACTACTGATCAAGATCTTTAAATTTTTCTGATAATCATCAGAAAGAATTGTTTTGTTCTCTTGGATTATCTCTTCCGATAAGCTCTTATAGTAGAGCTCAAGCTTCTGGACTGCATGATTCATTTCTTTGATATTTACATCTAATAAGGAAATCTTTGGATCCATAATAGATTCATTGAAATATTTCAAACGATCATTTTCGTTAGACTCGTCATCTTTACGCATCTGATTTCTATGCTGTACAAACTCCTGGAAGCTTTCTACAATTCCTGAATTCTGTTCATTCAATTCGAGTAGCTTTTCGGTAATGAAGTCTTGTTTCTGTATATCCATCACCAATTGTATTCTTTCCTTTTCTAGAGCTTGGATACTCTCCCCTTCTTCTTCCGACCTGTTCACCTCATTTTCACTAGAGTCGCTCTCTACCTCGGGCCCCTTTTGTATAAGACTCTCATAATCTCCAGATGATACAAGACCTCTAGCAGATTGTTGTAACGATGTAATCTGATTTGACGATTCATTAACTTGATTGCCCAAACTCTGGATCAAATAGTTCAACGTCTGAATCTCTTCACTGGGTTTATCCATACTTCACCCTTCGTTGTAGCCAACTTTCAAATCAATAGTACTTGCACAGTCGATACTATGGTTTATAGTAGTTCGATATTCAAACGAAATGCTGCCGGGTAATTTTTGTGTAGCTACTACAATCTCACTTGGAAAACTAGAAAAAAAAATCCGACTTAACACGTCTCAATCGAGTATCGATCAACAAATTGATCAATTTGACAACATCTGCCGATACGCCAATCGAAGCATCAAATTCAATTTGGGTTAGGATACAAACTTTCAGTGATAAAGATAATCTGCGAGAAGCAAGAAAGAGAGAACAAGTTTTGAAAGAAAAATAGAAGTTCCAACATTCTTTGCAAGCAAACAAATCTCTGAATTTTCAATTACAACAGTTAATCAAAGATAAATATAGTCAGGAATACAATATGGTCACAATTGGCAATGCACATGATGATTTGATTCATGACGCCGTCTTGGATTATTATGGTAAAAGATTAGCCACTGCTTCTTCTGATAAAACCATCAAGATCTTTGATATTGAGGGAACTCAAGAATATAAATTGGCTGAAACTTTGGTCGGTCATGAAGGTCCAGTTTGGCAAGTTGCCTGGGCTCACCCTAAATTCGGCTCCATATTGGCTACTTGTTCATATGATGGGAAAGCGTTGATTTGGAAAGAGCAACCAGAAACTCAACAATGGTCTATTATTGCTGAACATAAAGTGCATCAAGCAAGTGTTAACTCTGTAAGCTGGGCTCCTCATGAGCTTGGTGCAGTATTATTATGTACCTCTTCAGATGGTAAAGTGTCGGTTGTTGATTTTAAAGAAGATGGTACTACTTCTCATGTTATATTCGATGCACATGCCATAGGGGTGAATTCTGCTTCTTGGGCTCCTATAAATACCTCTGGTAAGGATTCTCAAAATGAGCGTAGGTTTGTTACATGTGGATCTGATAACTTGGCTAAAATCTGGAAGTTTGACTCTTCCTCCAATACCTATGTTGAAGAAGCTAAATTAGAAGGACATACAGATTGGGTACGTGATGTCTGTTGGTCTCCTTCAGTCTTGATCAGAAGTTATATTGCTACTGCTTCTCAAGACCGTACCGTTTTGATTTGGTCTCAAGATAATACAGGCAAATGGCAAAAGCAACCATTAACTTCAGAAAAATTCCCCGATGTTTGTTGGAGAGCTTCTTGGTCCTTATCTGGTAACATTTTAGCTGTTTCCGGTGGTGATAATAAGATCAGTTTATGGAGAGAAAATTTACAAGGTAAATGGGAATCTGCTGGTGAAGTTGACCAATAAATGTACTATATTTGATCTCCAGTAATATGGGAGCAATTCTTCTAATGACTTCAAAATTTAAAACATAAAAATAAAAAAAAAATTGAAAAAAATCAAAATCAAAGATTAAACTACATGACAAAATTCGTAAAATGAAAATTATAAAACAAAAAAAGCATCAAATCATCGTGGTATATTTATTTCAATCAATACTGGTAAAGTTAAGACATGATTGGTGTTGGGAAGGCGTATATTACTGTGCTTTAAAATTTTAAGAAAACCATTCATTTTATTTCTTGATCGTACATATATCTTTAGATGCATATAATTGAATGCAACTTATAATTCATTGATAGTAGCTTCAAAAATTCTTGTAACGTCTTTGGAAGCTTCATCTGCAGCTTGTAAAACTTCGGCATGCGATGCTATGTTCTCATTGAGGGGTTTGGCGTTTTCATCAAATACACTTGGTGGTTTCTCTCCATTACCAGAGTTCGTTATCAAGGATAATGCCAAAACATTGAGGCCCGAATGACGGGCTACAACGACTTCAGGAACAGTCGACATACCAACAGCATCGGCTCCAATTACTCTAAGCATTCTCACTTCAGCCCTTGATTCAAAAGTTGGACCTGAGGCGAATAAATAAGTCCCTTCATAAATATTACGAGTAACACCCAATTCTTTAGCTTTGGTGAAGAACTTCTTCCGCAATTCGTGACTGTAAGCATCAGACAAAGGTTGGAAACGATCTCCAAAAGTCTCCAAATTAGGACCTCTCAATGAATGTTGGCCAGCAAGACCTGGAAAATCAATGTGATCATTGATTATCATTAGATCACCTGGTTTGAAAGATGGATTCACTCCACCTGCTGCATTTGTAACAATCACATTCTCGACACCAAGCTTTTTGCTTACTCTGACTGGGAAAGTAGTTTGTTGGAAAGTATACCCTTCATAGTAGTGAAGACGTCCAACCATACATATCACAGGTACCTTGTTCGATCCGATTAGTCCAAAAACTAGTTTACCGGCATGACCAGGAACAGTCGATGTCTTAAATCCTGGAATATTCTTATAAGATAATTCAATTAGGGACTCTTTGTCTAAAAGACTGGCTATCCCACCTAACCCTGATCCGCATATTATTAATACTCTCGGCTTGGATATAGCTGAATCTGTTGGCAAAACCGATTGGATTTTATTAACAGCTTGGCCAATCAAGTCAATGTATTGCTCTGGGGTTATCAAATCCGACGACATTTAGTTTTATTTGATTGAAGTCCCTTCAAAAGATATCTGTGATATTTAACAAAAAAAAACAACTCCGTGCAGAAAAAAAAAAGGGAACAAAATCAGACCAGGATTAGCTACAGACCGTTAATTTGAGGCACACTTATTCAGCTATATCAGTTTGCTAAGTCCTGCGATATTTGCTAACACCGCGATGCCATTTAACATATCACCTCATCATAACCCCCGTAGTTGAGGATGAAAAAGAATGCAAAAAGTAAAGCCCAACGCGGGGCTCGAACCCGCAACCTTCTGATGATCTCACTAATAAGAGTCAGATGCTCTACCGATTGAGCTAGCCAGGCGCTTTACATCGAAAAATAGGACATGGGTATTCAGGCCTATGCATTTATCATTAATCAAAACTTCTACGTCAAAAAAAAAAACTTCAACATGGGTTTTCTTGAATAACCATAGTCTTTCCCACTCTAGGAGAATATTAGTAAATAGTTATTAAATATATATTCTTATATGTTAAAAAAAAAAACCAAAAAAAAGTTTAAAATCGGTTTTATTTTCTTTTTGGGTGACGACAGAAGTTTAGAATTAATCTTCAGTTCTTAAAAAAGCCTTAAAAATTTGGATTTCGGATTATTAAAACATCCAGAAAGTTCACTTACAAAACTTAAATTTCTATCCAGTTAGTGGAGCTTCGCTGTATACTATGTTAAAGATCCAAGATTCATATTAGTACGAAGAAAGTTTTGAAGCAAAGCTATAAGAAGTATATATTCTTTAATCGGCTGTATCGATATACAATAAAAAGGTATCGAATAAGCTATTTAGTCTAAAACTCTATACCAAATTAAAGCGGGGCGTTGATTCAAAATTTTCTTTTATATTATTAAATGCAACTTGTTTTATGTTAAGATTGAAAGAAGAACTGTCCTTAAAAGTTGAGAAATTATTAGATTAGGACTTAAAGGGGCCAATATGGTGATTAAGAATAAATTTTGAGGACTGGTTAAGCCACACGTGAATGAGTCCATGAATACGTCTCTCTTAAACCTATATTCATTGGCCAGAGCTTCAAAGTAAGCTCTCTTGTCGCTGCAAAGTCCATTTCATATAAAACTTTTCTTGAGCTTTTTCTTTTAAACCTATGTAAACCCATACCTTCACCATTTTATAATTTTAACGAAATAGTTCCTCAAAGGTTTTGATTAAAAAAATTACTATTCAAAGCTGCTTTCAAGTTTCTTTGCATATCGCTCATACCTTAATTTTTTTTTTTTGCAATCGTTCTTTTCTTCGCTTTTTTTTTGCAGCTTTTTCAACTGACATTTTGACTCAAATTTGCTAAGATTTGAGAAAAAGACTTAGAGTAATGAATACATGATATGAGTAGTTCAACCACAAAACCTACGGTCTAAGTAATTCTAGGGAATTAATGCTATTAATGCTAATTGAGAGAAACTATTATACAAATTATTAATAAAAGGTGTAACACCGAAAGTAATAGGCAAAAAAAAAAAAAAAGACAAGAGAAATGAATTGAAAAATTTAGTGATTGAGTTTTTCGTCATTCGAATAGAAGTCACTCAGTGGACTTGATTGTTTGCCCAAGTTGTGATTATAAGACATGACAGTATCCAAACGAGATGCATGGGTTGCAGGAGATGATGAATCATTGAACATCTCATTAGAAACTAGATTATTTACTTCATCTTCTATATTTTCTATGTTAGAGCTGAGCAATGGAGATGAAGGCATGTTAGCAACACTGGCTGCTTTGTCTAATTTCAAAGGAGATGATTTAAAGGTTCTCAACTGAGGTAAATTAGAAGAATTAGTGGTTTTTTGTTGTTGAGCGTTTTGGAGTTGATTTTTATCGTCTTGATTATTCTTTGGAGTAGTTTGATCTTTAGGAGTTGGTCCACCGAATAGTGTTGACCATTCATTGTGATCAGGAGTGTTATTCAGGGTGAAAGATTTTGCGATCATCTTATCAAAATCGTTTTGGTCTTCGTTGTCATCTTCACCAACTGGGGGCCAGTTTTCTTTATCTTCGCCTTCATAATCTTCATAAATATTGATGACACGAGTGTTAGACTTAGTCGCCATCATAGGTGGGGTTATACCTTGTTGTTGATTACTATCTTGAGGCAAAGGATCTATATCAGTTAAGGGCCCACCAAATGAATTTAATTGATTCATGAAATCAGTTAAATCATTAAAGTTGGTTTTATGAAGATTATTATTATTATTATTATTATTTTGAATGACCTGATTGATAGCAGACGGGGTGTGAGAAGGAGTCAAGAATTTATTAGTAGATGGAACTGTTGGTGGGTTTAATGGGGAAGAAGAGGACATATTTGAAGGGTGAGTTAATGATTTCGCTGATGCAGGTGCTGGTAAAGGAAGACTGGAGTCCTTTTGTTTTAAGTCCTTTTTGTATTTTTGTTGTTGTAAGTATTTCTTGACAACACCTTCTGGTCTCATGAAACCTTTATTTCTTAAGAATAAGTAACAGGCATTACACAAGGGACCGAACATTCCTTCATAGTTTTTCTTGTTAAACTCTTTTGCCCTATGAATAGCAAGGTAGTTTGGATGAAATTTTGTTTCAAAGTATCTCCAGGTCATTGATGAAGTGGTTGCACAATTACTATTAGTACACACTAAACCGTGATCTTTTGGTAATTTAGTATCAGGAATTGTATGAGTTTTTTTGCTATCCAAATCTTCCAAGTCTGGTAAAGAATGAAATTGATGATTACCAGAAGAAATTACTGGAGCACTTTTTGGTTTGTAAGGAGGTTGTTGAGGGGTATAAGGGGATGATTCTGTTTGATCTTCATCATAATCATCATCATCTTCATCATCTTCGTCAAGACTGTGTTCATTATTATTATTTTCTTTATTCATGACTTCGTTTGAATTCTCATTATACTCTGTATCATCAGAGCCATCACTAACATCAAATAAAACTTCTTCATTAATGGGGGAAGAAATCATGGGTTGAGTAGACGCCATTGACCTTGTACGAACCGCTCTTTGTGGTAAGTCAATTGGAGTTGTACTTTCATTAATGGTAGGAGTAGTGTTCCGAGAAGCAACTTTTGTATTGCTGTTATAATTTTTTTGACGTATTCTATTAGTGGAAGGATTATCAATGATTTTTGCTTGAAGGAAAGGAGCAGATTTAAAACGATCTTGAACACTTTTACTATCATATTTTGAAGGGGCATTCAATTTATCTGCGTTTATAATGTTGAAAACTTGTTGACTATGAGGATGATAAAAGATGGGTAAAGATTTAGTTCTAGTAGCTTTTATTGCAGAAGCAGATGCAGAGGCGGATACCGAAGCAGATGAAGAAGGGATAACTGAAGAATTAGTTGGCTTATTTGAATGACGTTGTCTTTTTTGAGCCGAATAATTATTAGCAACTATTGACTCATTATTAGGTCTTCTTGAGTTTTTCAGTTGGTTAGTATTGGATGAAACTGCAGGAGCAGAGTCTTGGTCATGATTTTGTTGAGAGCGTTCAATAGTATGTAATTTCAATCTAATTTCTAGAGTTAATGACGAAGAATTTGATTTATCACCAAATAAATAACTAGCCGATAAATTTTGGCACACTCTTCCCGGTATAAGATGTGATTTTGAAGAATTTAGAAGCGAAGACATTTCTCCTTGAGAAACAAACGGTTCATCCGGCTGTTCTGTGATGTCTTTATAATAAACTGCATAGTCTTCCATATTCAAATGGAAATTTTCTGGAGAGTTTTTCAAAATCTGTTGAGTACAAGTTTTCAAGTCAAAGGCACCCAAGGTAAGAAACTCTTGTTCTTGGGATTGAAGCGGGTTTGAAGACAAAGCCATTGGTATTTGAGCAATTTTCACTGAGTACTGAGATCTTGATCTCGACAAAAACACAGTTCCATTATTATTGAAGGAATACAAGACTTTCACTTGCATCCTTCTATAAGTAGGCTCATCTTGCTGACTCATTGGAGAGAATTGGGGGGTAAATGAACAATCAGTAGCTGAACCTGGAGAACCTAGTCAAATCTGGATGCACCTCTAGTATAATCTACTGAAGTCTTTGATTTCAAGCACTACACCAACGGGAAGACAGATGTAGATGAATAGGTATAAAACAAGGAAAAAGAAGAAGAGGAGGTATAAATTTTTGAAGAAGAAGTATAAATTTTTGAAGAAGAAGATTTTTCGTAAAAATCAAAACAAGTTGTATAGACAGAAGTCAAAAACTAAGAAGACAAAAAAAAAAAAAGAGAAACAGAAACGAAAACAATAAAATACACAGAAAACGGTAAACAGGATTAGATATTAAAAGATTTGTTGATCGAGCAATGGAGTTCACGGGACTAAAAAAAACAAACCTATAAGCAGGAGACGTGGTGTTGTTATGGTTAATTGTTTGTGTATTCAGTCTAATTTTTTATTGGTGAGATACTTCACTGTTCTAGTTGCCAATTGTATGGAGCAGCATAAACAAACCAGGCTCCCACAGTGTTCCAAGCCGAGCAAGCAGATCAGCTAAGTCACGTAAATTAACTTTAGGCGGGCTTGGGTTGGAATCTTTACTTGAAACGACTCCAACCTTAAGTGCTTACAATGTTATCTTCCCACTGATACAACGCCAGCCTAATTGGTGTTGTTTACAGTTGTGGAATTTCGGGAGGTATTCTTTGTGTTTACGGCAGCGTCTAAGCACCAATTGCCCATTATTTCAAATCGTTGAGATCTTCTTATAGGCCAATTCCACCAAAAGGTGATGGAAAATGACTTGCAAAAGAAAAACAACGCGTTACGCGATTTGGATGTGAATTTTTCAATTTGCAAAAAAAAAAAAAAAAAACTTTTTTTGCACCTCTTTTTACTATGGGTGCACGGGTGCTTGGCCGCTGGAATTGGATGAACATGCCGCAAAACTCAGTTTCTCGTTATAGGGCATTAGAAGACCCACCGACCAGCCATTGGAGATCGCTGGATCAGAGGTCAACACGTCTCGGTGGGATGTGGTTGGAGAACGCACCACAATCACGTCTCGATGAGAGGGTCGGGGAGCCGGTCGTAAATACGTCTTCAGTACTTGGTGTCTGTGTAATTAAAATACGTATTAAACAAGTGCTTACAATGGAGATTGGACTGATAGATAAGAGATAATGTATTGGTGTCATGAGTCGGTCATAGGTTTAT
Source organism: Hyphopichia burtonii NRRL Y-1933 (assembly GCF_001661395.1). Taxonomy (NCBI): domain Eukaryota; kingdom Fungi; phylum Ascomycota; class Pichiomycetes; order Serinales; family Debaryomycetaceae; genus Hyphopichia; species Hyphopichia burtonii. The sequence continues at coordinate 922,256 of NW_017963729.1, forward strand.
TTGAGTATATACAAGATTATGTAGATGGGTTAATCTAAACCAGTAAGTTTTTTGATATCACGAATGTTCTGGGAAGCAATGGCTCTGGCCTTTTCAGTTCCTTGCTGGCAGATTCTATCGATGTGGGCCAAATCGCCCATTAACTGGTTGAACGTGTGTCTGCTTTCGCTGAACTCTTCTACTATCAAGTCGGTGACATGATCTTTCAACTGTTTATGATCTTGGATCCATTCCAAGTCTGTGACGGTATCGTCAATGGACTTTTGGGTTAATCCGGATATGATATTGATTAAGTTCGAAACCCCCGGTCTGTTTTCAGGGTCAAAGTAGATTTTACCCTGGATAGAATCGGTTTGCGCCTTACGAATTTTTTTAGCAATGCTTTCCGGCGATTCGGTCATGTACAATGACAGACTTTGATCCTTATCTGATTTGGACATCTTCTTCACCGGGTTTCTCAAGGCCAATATCTTTTTCGCCGGGGTTAATAGTGTCTGAGGAAGGGGGAAAAACCCGCTTTGAAATCGGTTATTGAAAGTATTAGCAATATCACGACATAATTCTAATGGTTGACTTTGATCGTCCCCAACTGGCACATGGGTACTTTTGTATAATAAGATATCGGCTGCTTGAAGAATCGGATAGCAAAGCAAACCTGCCTTAGTTTTACCCATTATTTCATCATCAAAAATTGAATCATTCTGTTCAATTTTTGTTTTCAGCTTCCACTGGGTCATTCTATTCAATGCTCCTATACTGGTTAAGCAAGTCAAAATCCAGTTGAGCTCACAATGCTCCGGGACTGATGACTGATGGTAAACAGTACACTTTGATGCATCGATCCCACTAGATAATATCCCGGCTATGGCTTCGTATCTAAACTGCTTTAATTCTTTTGGATCATAAGGTATCGTAATGGAATGCAAATCAGCAGTCCCGAAGATAAACTCAGTTCCGGGAGAGTCACTATTGGAGATTTCTTTCCAGTTACGTAAAGCTCCCAAGTAGTTTCCTAGATGAATTTTCCCGGTTGGCTGAACAAGTGAGAATACTCTGGAATTCGGTGGAACTTGGATGCTACTTTGAATAGACACCGACTTAGCACGCTGACTGTATTGTCGAGCAAGCAAAACACAGCCCTTTCTATCTATCTTCATTGATATATATCTATGCCCAAAAGATGATGTGCTTCAAATAAAATTTTCAATTTAATTTTTTTTTTTTTTTTTCAGAACTTGATGTTGCACTTTTTTCAACAATCTTAACTTCACTTTCAGCTGAACGAGAATATATACAACAGCACATCAAAATGACGAATTTATTCTACTATACATTAAAAAAAAAATAAGATAGATTAGAAGAAAAAGAAAAATATTAAAGTAAAAGCTAGATTAACATTCGTAGAAAAAAGAAAGAATACTTAAAATTCTTATTTATTAGATAAAGTGCTGATAGTAGTGGTTGCATCATCACTGATAAACCCTCCAACAACATTATTCAATTCAATTCCATTATCAGTAAGTCTTTTCTCTAGTTTCGCTCTTTGCAATCTGCGCCATCTATCCAATTTAGAGTACTCGTGAACATCGAATCCAAACACTTTGGGAACATAAGTATCTTTACTATGAATTGGTATGACTTGGGGGAAATTTTGGAAAAACATGGCTGGGAATGAAGTACCAAAATAAGCCCCATCGACAATCGAATGTCTACCAGACTTCGGATTATATAGATCTTCACATTTGGCACAGTATAACTTAACAGTAGTAAGTCTTGGTTGGTCGTTCAATCCAATAGGTAAAAGAGGATGTAATTGACAATGTACTCTAGGACAGTAACCAAAATCACCGTTTCTATATTTTTCAAACATTTTAGTTAACCCCCTGGAAGTCAAAATATATCTCGCATGGATTAATCCATATAAGATTCTAGCATTATGCTCAAGTGTGTCTCGATGTTCTTCCGGGTGCAGTTCTATATCAACAATATCAGTTATTATATCTATCAACGTTGGTAATTTACTAACTTCTTGATTTAAACCAGTTAAATTGAATCGATCACGAATATATTCGTCATCAATATCACAAAAATATTCATTACCTTTAATTCCCAAAAACAAATCTATCCAGTACTCCGTGAAATCAGAACTGGAGTCGGTAACATAGTCGTCTCGATTTGTACTGGCCATCCTTGATTGATTTATGCTAGTTGGTTATATGTACTCCTAGTCAGCAGAGAAAAAGAAAAAAAAAGTATCCGGGCAGACCTTCTTGCTTCTTATTGGTATCCAATGATTGCTGTATGAATAGTTCAATACGGTTGTCCCTATGGAATGAAGTATTTCTTCAATATATCCATCAAGTTCGGTAGGATGTTTTTTTTTTTTTTTTTTTTTTTTTTTGGTTCAAAGAACCAAAGGACACTCGGTCCTGCATATTTCGAAATATAGAGAAAAAAAAAAACCCAGTGAAAACCAGGTCTTTGGGAAACAATCTTCAACTTTAAAGACTTAGATCTAGTCAAGCTTTTGTTTGTTGATAGACTCAAGACGAGTCTCGTTGCTAATTGATCAGAGAAAAATGCATTTGTTAGTGCTTCCAAGTCCACTTCACGACGGAGAAGTCCATTCAGTTGACGTTGATAGTTCTAACTGCAAACTACTAACGGCTGGTAAAGATGGATCGGTTGCCATATGGTCATTGCCTGATTTGGTTAGCTTGAAAGGTAAGGAAGCAATAACTGGGTTCAAGAGCTTGAAAAGCTTCAAATACCATAATGACACTGTCACCATTGCTAAATGGTGTCCTACAAATAACCAGATATTTGCTTCTTGCGATAGATCTGGGAACATTTACATTACGGACTTGGAAAAAGATACTCAAAAGTTAATATATCCATTTGAGAGTCCTGAAACTAAGTCAAACAACGTCATTGATGGATCTTGGTCCTTCAATGGGAAGCTATTCGCATGGAGTACTTTAGATGGGAAGGTTCATATATATGATTACCAAAAAAATACCTATCAAGAATTAACGAAATTAAGCAAATCAGAAAAGCCACTTACACAGAGAAGTATTGCATTCGACCCTACTGATAACTACCTAGTAACCTTGGGTGATGATACTTTGATATACGTTTACCAATTCCAAGAAGAAGGTGGTAATTATAAGTTTCGTTTAATTCATAAAATATCCAAGCTTATTAATAAAACTCCTTTGAATGTGAAGTATAAAAGGATCTCTTGGTCTTGCGATGGGGAGTTTGTATCTGTGCCTACTGCAATCAAGAATCAAACTTCATTAGTTTCGTTAATCTCTAGGTCTCAAAATTGGACAAATAAAATCAGTCTTGTTGGTCATGACCTTAACTGCGAGGTTGTAAAATTCAATCCCAAAATATTCACTTCTGCGACCGTAAAAGAAGATTCAAATCAGGGAAAACCCGAAGGTGCTGAAAACGTTTTCAATATTATAGCGACTGCAGGTTCTGATAAAACACTCGTGGTATGGAATACCTCAAAGGCTTCCCCCATATTTGTTTTGAAGGATCTCGTATCAAAAGCAATTGTTGATTTGTGCTGGGATAAGTCTGGTAGTCATTTGTTTTTGGCATCATTAGATGGTCTGTTAGCAGTTGTTAATTTTGAACCAGCAGAAATAGGAAGCGAAGCCCCTCCAGAACTATATAATCAATTAAAAGAATTTGAGAAACAATCTTTAAAACCGTTTGATCATAAATATGAAGCGCAGACTTCAGCAAGGAATAAAGCCGATCAACAAATTGAAATCTTGGACCAGAAAGATGCCATCCAAGTAGACAATATTTCCAAGACTCCCGCAAAGGAATCAAAACCACCACTGCCAAAGATGGAGCAGAAAGAGAAGCCCGAAAACAAGAAAACCGATATCGTTCCTCAAGTCATTGCTGCTCCGTCTGTTGACGAATCTTCAATGGAAGTAGATGACATATTACAATCGACAATGTCAAATAGACAGGCCAAACCATCCAAACAAGTTTCTAAGAAGACCACAGCAAAGCCGATACAAAAAGAACAGCCTACGAGTGAACAACAAAAAATAACAACAAAAAATGGTAAGAAACGAGTTCAACCATTGCTTATATCCGAAAACAACGAGACTAAAAGCCCAAATCCAACAAAGTTAAATGGAAACAGTACGTTTTCTGAGCCCTCAACTGCCACTGGGAAGTCTCTAATGGAATTTGATAAACCTAGCTATTCTGTGCATGAAGATGTCTTCAAAGAAAAGAAAAGGTTAAGAGCAAACCAAGAAGAACAATCCACTAAAAAGATTAAAAGAGATTTGGAACCCATCAAATTCGTGGGGTCTATCATCGTTAATCCCAATACTACTTTTGCCAAAGTCCGTTTATCAGTCCCAAAAGTTCGGCTTAACATTAGAGTGATCAGCAAAACAAACCCAAACAGCGATGATCCATTTATTTTAGATATTAGAAATGGACAAGGAAACGAAGCAACACCTACACGTATAACCTACTTTAAAAAAGATAAACAACTATGGTGCGATTTTGTACCAAGATATATTCAATTAGTGACAGAAGGCTCTAATTTTTGGGCTCTAAGTACTGCTGATGGCCAAATTTTGACGTATTCAAGTCTTTCTGGAAGAAGGATCTTACCGCCTATGATCATCGGTACCCCAATTTCTTTCTTGGAAAGCCACGGTAAATATTTAATGGCCGTCACTGCAGTTGGTGAATTGTATGTTTGGAATATAGAAGATAGAAAAATTCATTTGAAATCTCCTCTGTCGTTGAGTCCCTTATTAGATTTATCCAATAAATATCAGGATGATGGTTTATCCAAGGCAGATAGCTTGACTATGTGCTCTATAACGTCTCGTGGTATCCCCTTGGTCACCTTATCGAATGGATCAGGTTATCTTTTCAATAATGATCTAGGAGCATGGCAAACAATAACAGAATCTTGGTGGGCATTTGGTTCGCACTACTGGGATTCATTGGGTAATGACGACTCCTCAAATAAACCTCAAGCTTTATCTGTATTGGGAGGTGAAGATGAATCTTCAATTGTTGGTCTTCTTGAAAATAAGACCAACGAGGAGATTTTGAGGAAGACCCGTGCTGGACGAGGAAAATACTTCAATAAGATATCGAAAAATATGATAATGAAAGAAGGGTTTGAGAATTTAGAGAATACTATATCTTTAAGCCATTTGGAGAACAGAATACTTTGTTCTGAATTATTAGGGGAATTCAAGGACTTCAAAAAATTTCTTATAACATATGCGAAAAGAATTTGTGAATTAGGATTTAAAGCAAAATTATTTGAAATATGTAATCAATTATTAGGACCAGTCTCCGATGATTCAGAAAATGAAGATGCAGAAGACCCCGAAAAGCTCGATCATACATGGAATCCTAAAGTTTGTGGGTTGGATAAACATGAATTACTTAAAGAAATCATTCTTACATGTGCTTCAAATAGAGATGCTCAGCGGGTACTTATACATTTTGGAAGAAAAATTGGTATTCTAGATGAGCTTTCTTATTAACCTATGTACAAGTATATTTATATAAACATCTATATATAATAATTTGAAACTGTATTTTTATACTTCATTATAATTTGAAAACATTTTCGTTAGACCACTTTCTGTTCCCCAACAAACCTTTAACAGGACCTTGCTCATTAGTAGCATCGTATCTCTTTCCAGCAACATAATCTACATATCCATCAGGGCCGCAAACAAGTGCTAAACTTGCATCTTTCTTAGCTTCTTGACGTGTAACGAACGCTTGTTCAAGAGCATTCTCATATCGAGTAGGACGTTCTTTCGTCGAGTCAGAATTAGCTGCATCAGAGCGACCCTCTTCGTCAAGAATCTTCATTCTCAATCTCAAGGATTCTTCTGGAGAAAGATTTTCCGATTTTTGTTCTGACTCTTGACGCATTGGACTAACATAAGAAGGTTTTTCGGGTGATTTGACATTAGAAATAGCCAACCTTGATTTTGGATTGCTATCATAGTGTTCATGTAGTTCTATACGGTCAAGTTTTTCGAGAAAAAACAAAAATCTCTCCAAAGGTTTGATTTCTCCAGGTTTTTGAGCAGAATAATGAAGATCAATAAAGCCTCTGTAAGGATTTCTTGATAACAACACTTGAAGAGCCGGTGCAATACCCGTTCCCGCAGTGAAGAAAGACAAATTATCAAAATCAGGAACATTATTCGCTTTCTTTATGTTTTCTAGAAGTAGTTCAGGTTCAACTTTCGAAGGCAAATCTTTGAATACTGGTCGACGATGTAATGGCTTCAAAGGATGATATGGAAACTTATATTCAATGTTAGGGCCTCTCAATTCGATTTCATCACCGACATTTTTGTTGACAACGTACTTGGAAACTTCACCGTCATCGTACTTTTTGATATAAAAGCACATTGTACCCTGTTTATCGTAATCATCAACTTCATTGTCAATGACTTTAAGAAGTGGCTTTTTCTCTCCACTATACGTATATTCAGATTTCATGAAGTATAAAGGCAATGGTGTATACTGTCTCACAACCATTATTTGTGGTTGTTTAATATCAACTGACCATACTCTATCCCCGTTCCAAATAGACTTAGTTTCATAGTTGGCGTAATAACTATACTGCCATTGGGTAGTTGTCGGCATCACTTCTATCAAGTAGTGGTCATCGTCAATCTGCTCCTTATGAGTAATTCTAAATTTGTGAAATTCATTTGGATCCAAAAGGTCATTCTCATTGGAATATTCATTATCATCATAAACCCAAACTTTGATTGTATAAGCACCCCAAGCAACCACAAGAACAGTGATTATCTTAGGAACATACCTAGACCAACGTGATCTAGTCTTTGGTTGTTTAGCGGCATTGGAATGCTTGGAATAATCGTCTTCATTTGGTAAACCTGGATATTCGTACGTCAATCTTTTATGCTTCATTTTGGGGATATATGGCTTGTTATCGCTCTTCATAAGTTCTTCAACACCGAGATCATGACTCATAGGAGCAGGAGCAGACCTTGAAGTTTCCTGGTTGACACTATAGCTCGATAAATCATCATTATTCTTTGAAGATAGTTCTTTCTTCTCGGAAGACTTTTTCGTGGAATCATCCTGTTTAGAAGACTTGAACCTTGTAAAAGCCAACTGCTGGACACGAGAAGGTCGTATAAAAGACTTCAATGGCAACCTCAAAGGGGACCACGTTTGGCGAAGCATTTTGTATTTACTGAATCAGTTTTCAAGCCGTTGAATCTTTCAGTAATATTCAAAAACTATAAGAGAACGAAAAAAAAATACGCAGTGCACATCGATTAGGTTTCGAAAAAAAAAAATGTCCATATCATTGCAAAAAAGAGATATATCTATTAATTGACAAGACTTGAAAATACTTCACGATTAGTGGAAAAATGGTTGAATTGCTTAAATCTCTAAATGCCCATAGCGATAAGGCTTGGAGCGTTAGCTCGCATCCTACTTTGCCGTTATTGGCAACTGCGTCTACAGATAAGACATCTCATGTGTATAATTTATCAGCAAAGAGAAACTTCCCATTATTGGCAAAGTTAGAGGACACACACAAAAGATCGGTGAGATCAGTAGCATTCAAGCCACCTTTAGGTGGAGCATTGAATCCTGTGACTGATTTCTTGGATTTACCAGCATTGGCTAGTGGATCTTTCGACTCAACTATTTCAATTTGGGGAATTGATGAGCCAGAGGAGTTAATGGACGAAGATGACGAAAGTGAAGAGTTAGATCAAGCAAAACAGCAGGCAGCTCTATTGACTAGCAGTAAAAATGAATGGAATTTGATGGCAATTATCGAAGGGCACGAGAATGAAGTTAAATCAGTGGCCTGGAACCCTCAAGGGAACTTATTGGCATCATGCTCTAGAGATAAGACTATTTGGATTTGGGAGACCGATCCCGAAACCTTAGAAGAATTTGAATGCATATCCGTTTTGAATGATCACCAGCATGATATCAAACATATAACGTGGCATCCAACGACCAACTTGTTGGCCAGCTCTTCGTATGATGATACTATACGATTATATAAAAACGATGACGACGGGGATGATGAGTGGGCCTGTGTGGGATTATTAAATGGTCACGAAGGAACTGTATGGTGTTCAAGCTTTGAGCATCCACTTAGTCCTACATCGAAGAAGGGAATCATAAGATTGGTGTCAGCATCGGATGATTTAAGTGTTAGAATTTGGTCGAGCTCTTCCGTACCAGACGAGGACAATAAATCTGATGGGGACAATTTACCAAGCTCAATCAAACATACTGCGGAAGAAATGATTTGGGAAGAAGAAGTGATATTACCTTCGATTCATAAATATCCAGTTTATTCCGTTAGTTGGTCAGCTAAAACAGGGAAAATTGCCAGTGCTGGTTCTGATGGTCAATTAGTTGTTTATCTGTATGATGATGGTTGGAAGATTGAATCAAACAAAGAATCTGCTCATGGGGTATATGAAATCAATTGCGTTTCATTCTGTACATTGGACGATGGTGCTGAAGTACTTGTCACTGCTGGAGATGACGGTAACATTAACATTTGGTCACTTTGAAAACCCTACAATTAATGTATATAACTTACAAATAAATATATTTAAAAGACTAGCCCTATAAATACTATGGAACCCAAAACACCTATTAAGATCAAAAGACAACAAAACATTCTACCACCAGCACGTCTTTGATACCTTTCCGCACGTCTCAATTCATTAGAAGCCCCATGGGTATTATTAGCATAATTTATGATATTACCTTCTATATTATCAATAGAGAATTGTTGTTCATGGATTATATCTTGTAAATTTTGGAATATTTCATTAATTTCAGAAGTATCTTGGGTTATTTGGTGAATTTCCCGTTCACGTTCTTGGATCATTAGAGATTGTTGTTCGAGTTCTTCAGCATTTATCGGTTCATACGTTATTTGAACTTGTGCCGAAACCTGTTGTTGTTCCTGTTGTTGTTCTGGAACGCCTGATGCATTAGTCTCATCGTTTAATGCCGAGTTTCTTACCTGACCAATTTTATTGATATATGATTGTTGCAAAGATTCGTATTTCTTTTGATATTTTCTGAATTGATTAATACTTGATTTAATTAGTTTGATTAGAATAGATTCCTTTTGTCTCAAATAACGTAAAGTATCTTCATCTTCATGGTTATTCTCACATTCATTAAGGTATTCATTCAACTGATTAGTAGTTTTATTCAAATTTTTGAATGAATCATTTGTTTTTTTGAATAACTCACTAATTCTCAAACTTAGCTTACTGGCATGATTTGACTGCTGTGTTGATGGAGAAGAGATTTCGGTAGTATCGTAATCATTAAGTAAGGATTCATACTGCTGTAGGAGGTTTTTTAATGATACAAATTGATTGTTATTTATATTATAGAGATTATTGTCTAGAGCCTGGGATAACGAATCGAATTCGGGAAAATCCTTGTAATTATTCGATCTAGCATCTGCAGCATCACTCTCTAGGTCGTTCGCGAACGAGCCCTGTTGATTGAAAGACATTTTGATGATAGCAGAGTCGATATCAAGTAAGACCTGGTTGATTAGACTTCAAAATAAAAATTAGAGTTTCTTGTGATAAAGCCAGGATGTACGGATGCTTCGTTTAGGGGGATCTGGAGGACGACTCCGAGAACCGGGATATAACCAACCTGATCGATTAGATAAGCTACAACTATAGTTAATTAAACGTTTTATTAAGACATTGTAAATCTATAAGAAAGGGTAGAAAAGAATCATAAAAAATCTAGATGTCATGAAATTATTCGACTTCTTCTTCATCAAAAGCAGCAAGACAGTCAAGGGCAGCCATACAACCGGTACCAGCAGAGGTGATTGCTTGTCTGTATTTTTTATCTTGAACATCACCAGCGGCAAAGACGAAAGGTTTAGAAGTTTTGGCAGTACCTGGGGTAGTTTTAAGGTAACCAGTGTCATCGGTGTCTAATTGGTCAGCAAAGACTTGAGTAGCAGGAATATGACCGATAGCATAGAATAAACCGTTAACTTTCAAGTCGGATTTTTCATTAGTTTTGTTATTTTGAATTTCCAAAGCTTGCAATAATTTACCATCACCTTTAGCTTCAACAGCAGAAGTATTCCATAAAATTTCTAATTTATCATTTTGTTTAGCTCTTTTTTGCATGATTGGAGAAGCTCTCAAGACATCTCTTCTAACTAATAAGTAAACTTTAGAAGCATATTTAGTCAAGAACAATGCTTCTTCACAAGCAGAATCACCACCACCAACGACAGCCAAAGGTTTGTTTCTGAAGATTGGAACCGCACCATCACAAACAGCACAAGCAGAAATACCTTGTTGCCAGTAAGTTTCTTCACCAGGGATATGCATTCTTTTGGCAGATGCACCAGTGGCCAAGATCACAGCATCAGTAGTGATTGGTTCAGCATCTTCGTTCCATTCGGTCCATAATTTGAATGGTCTTTGGGAAAAATCAACTTTTGAAATGGTTTCAGTGATAATTTCAGTACCAAAACGTTCCGATTGCTTTCTCATATTTTCCATTAATCCAGTTCCTGAAATACCTTCTGGGAAACCTGGGAAATTTTCAATATCTGTGGTAGTAGTTAATTGACCCCCAGCAGCAATACCGTTAGCCAACATCCCTTCATAAAGAGTTGGCTTAACTTCAGCACGGGATAAGTAAATGGCAGCAGTGTGAGCAGCTGGACCAGATCCAATAATAGTAACTCTGTGGTGAACCATTCTTGTTATGATATGTCTTGATAATATAGTCTTAAGTGAATTAAACTTAGTTAAGTTATATAACATATAAGAATCCAAAGATGTGGAAATCAAGCTTATATATATTCCTAAATTTTTCTTTTTTTTTCAAATCGAACGAAAAAAATCATTAGAAATTAGTGTGAGCTTCCAGAACTCTTATAAATTAACTATTTAGTCTAGCCCGTTTACCGAGGGTAGGAGTGATGGTTTGGTGAGGTACGGATGTTTGCCTATTGATTGTCATAGAAATTTATAATCAGAGATGGCCAGACTTGACATTAGTAACAACCCGGTAGGAACACCGTAAGAAGCTTTATGATGGTGTATCTACTTGCTGACTATATGAGTGGTTTATGGGGTGCGATCTAGGCAGATGTCATGAGATCAGATGAGGTTATTAGATCAAAGGAGGTTATGTCAAGATGAAATCAGTAACCGTACGATTTTTTTGAAATTTGGGGTTCAATAATGCATTTGTCATAAACCACTGGAGGCCCTTGCGTCTGACCTCGAGCCATTGGTCGGCCATTAGCACTCGTTGGATGTTGAACAGATCTTTGGGAGGTAGAGGAGGAATATCTTCTTTGGGGAATTGACGGACTAGGCTGGCTCTGAATCTTTCAATGTCGCTATACCTGCGGTAAACCACTATGGAGGAGAAGGATGCATCGTTGATGATCACTCTGATTGCCCAAACCAAGTACTTGCTTCCATTCTCGCCTTGAATTATATGGTAATCCCCGACCAAGACATCAGTGATGTGGCAAGTTTTGCTGAGGTCGTTGTTTTCTAGTGACGCCGACTCGAGCTCAATGGGCACCGGTAGCACCTTATTGAGCTGGGTTATGGTATTTCTTCTGCGGCCGGTGCTTGGTCCATTTGCAATACTAGTCTTGGTACCACCTTGAACGCCCTTGTTCGTCGACATTCTATTCCATGGAGCAGTTGCTGTAGTACTTTTCTTATTCCTAATAACAATTAGAGACGATCGGTTTGACTGGTTTCGAAAGGGTTTAAGGGTTTGTTAGTTGATTATCCTCGAATGATAGCTTTTTTTTTTTTGTTTTGTTAGTGCATTCAGTTTTTTTTAATTGCAGTTCCTTCTTTTTTTTTTTTTTTTTTTCGTTTTTCACGTACTTTTATAAAAGCATCTTCATCTCTATAGATTAAAAGGTTAGTCCAACATGGATCCTCTTCGTGGGAAGTATACTTATTTCCAGAAACTACTACACCGGTTCAAGGCTCGTCGTGATATCCCGTTTCGCCGTAGCTTTTTTGTGGGCTATGATCTTCACGGGAATACTTACTGGGAATTCACCGTTGATGGTAATATGCAAAGGTTAAGAAGGAAATTAGAACCATATGAGCCAAAGTTATTTAAAGCAGATTACTTCTCCACAATCCCGCCGCAATGGTTATCTTGGTTGAGAAGAACCAGAAGAGAACCCCCTACGTTACAGGAATTGGTTAACGATCAAATGAGACAAGAAAGAATAAAAATTTTGGCTCAACATGCAGATGAAAAATGGAGAAATGAAAAATTAAGACTTGAAAATGAACAAGCATTGAAATTAAAAGGCGAATTGAAAAGAAGTCAAAAGGAATCGGAAGAATTCGAAAAACAACAACAGGAAGCCATTAATAGAGAGAAATCTCAAGATGATCCGTGGGCCAAGGCCGATTCAAATAAGGACTCGGATCCAATTGAACCTGCAAACTTAAAACCTAAAAATAATGATCCTTGGGCTGAAACTGATGCAAAGTCTAAATCCAAAGACTCGCCAATCGAAACTACAAATATTAAACCCAGAAAGTAAAACTACTTTCAAATATTTTATTTCCTCTTGTATATATGCTAAATACCACTTATTTATTTAATGAAAGCCGTCTTTCTTGTTAAGTTTTTCCCGAACCATTTCAACTAATTTATCGCTATATTTTTCTAGAATATCATTTTGCACATAAGCCGATGGTATATTTTCCTTATTGCTTATCTTGAGCTTATTCATGCTTTCAGTGACGTTTTCCTCATCGGATTCAACATCCAAATCTACTTCGTCAATATCTGCTTCTTCATTAATAAGTTCGAGTATTCCCAAAAGTTCGTTCTTCAATTTTCTTTTATCATCATTTGTCAATTGTTCTCTGTTAACTCGACTCTTAATAATGGCTAAATATGCTATGGATCTTTCCATAAAGTCTTCGGCATGGGCATCAGCAGTACCAATGGCTGCTCTGTGCATGGCAAAATCGGTTTCACTCGGTTTACGAGATAAGTTCCGCAATAAATCAATCAGTGGCTTCTTACTCAAATGACCAACCCCTATAGAACCTGAATCATGTTTAATGGGAGAGACCAGAGCATTGGGCCTTGGTGGTTTTGATGGTGAACTTTGGATTTTGGATGGTGACAAATGAACCCTACTTGGCGATCTTGCTCTTGTGGGAGATATCGGACGCTGATTACTAGCTGCCTTATGTGGTTGTAATGATAAGTGTGAAGGCCTTGATAATCTTTGAGATTGCTCGACATCCTTTGTAGGTGATAATTCTCCTTGTTTCTTTCGAGCTTCCATTCGTTTCAACGTAGCATTAGATAACTTAGGACTTGGTGATCTACTTTCAGTATCCGCGTGAGTATCCAGATTAGAGAAGTGAAAACTGCGTCTTTTGGTCGGGGTTTGAGTAGAACTTATAGATGGAACTGTTGGAACTATTTTTCTAGTTACCTTGGAATATAAAGGAACGCTGTCTTGAACAGGACTGTTATTCGCAGTAGTATTATGGGTTTCATGGCTGATAGAGTTCGCTTTTTGTTGATTTTCAGCCAATTTCCATTTAAACAAGCACCCATCAGCACTAATAGAATACAACTCATTTTCTGATTCACTACTCATACAGAGACTAAGGATACTTTCCAGATGCCCCCAAGCAATCGAGAGCGCTTTACCGGTTGAATAGCTGAATGATCTTAAAGATTTGTCCGAAGCCAGAACGAAAATCACATTATGGTGAACCACATAATTTTCAACTAACAATGACTCATTCCGTTCGTTATGTAATTTCAATGTTCGTTGTAATTCGTAAGTATCATTCGCCTTGTATATTAACATGCTGCGGTCATTTGTGGATATTATAAGATCATCTCCAAATATTTTCATATTCAACGGACTATTCTTAAACGTAATGATTTTTTCTTGCTGAACTTTTACAGATCCGTCTTCTCCAATGGCAACTTTATGGATAGATACAGTCCTATCAGTTGAACAAACGAAAACCTTAGAGTCTTTATATTCAACTTTAAGTAAATTACCGGTGTGTGTAGGTATTGTTTGGAGAATTTCCCAATTTGATTGGGGTGATTTGTAAAAAATTTGAATCATACGATCTCTTGCAACACTGCAAATGAATTCGAAATTTTCAACTTCGAAGTATGTGATATCATTCACAGAAGAAGAATGAGCTTTGGTTTGAAATTGAACAGAATACAGCTTTTCGTTTTCGAGCTTCAAGATGTATAATTGACCGAACTTATCACCAAGGTATAGGTTCTGCGTTATATTTGACGAATTAGCAGCAGTCAATCCATTTTGAACAACGTCACTAGAAGGTAAGTTGAACTGTAAGACTTCATCAAGACAAGTGTAATCATTTTCCGAAGACTCGTGAATTTTTTTGACAACACCATGGCTTGAAAACGCAATCAAATTTCTGGAGAAGGTTTCAGTCACACCCGATATATTTTTCAATAGCGATGGGACCAATTTTTTTTCGCAATCATTTTGAAATTTATTTCGAAGTATTATTTCTTCTGAGGTCGTCATATAAATGAAATAGTCTTCGTTATAATCTATCATGCAACTTATTTGAAAATTGTTGTCGTGAAACGTAGATTTATGAGGAGAAGATGCAGGGTTGGCAATCATCATGTTCAATTTAGAAGGCGAAGAAGGTGTTTGGCTCACATCTTTATTATGGCAGATATCATGAATTGGGATACTGTCTATTTCTGTACCAGTGGATGAGAACCAGAGCCTCAGCAGTTCGTAATCCACGAAAATATTGTTGAACTCATTAGCTGGTGGTTCAAGTGGAACGACGTTCAAGCTATCATAAGTAAGTTTCAATAAAAGAAATTGATTATTATCAGTAATTAATAGTACTTCATCATTGTTAAGAGCATGACCACAGATGAAGTTAGAATTAATATTAGAGCCTAATAAAACATTTCTTCCTTTTAATGCCAGAGTCTTGGGTGGCCCGGTTGATCCATGATTTGCAGCATCTTTTTCCTCGGGTTCATAATACCAAACTTTTATCAATCTTAAACCTAATGTTATGATAAAGTTTTCGTGCCAAAGTAATTGATTAATGACAGATGAGCACTTGTTAGTTGCATGGAGATATACGAAAGATGAATTGTACTTCCAAACATTTAAAAATCCGTCATTGACCATTCCTAAAGAGCAGAAGTATTTCAGATCTGGAGAAAATGCTATAGAAGTAATACCAAAGGTATGTTCATGAATGATAGCAACAGGATTACTGGACAGATCTGGTGCCAATGAAAAAAGCAATATCCTGGGCTGATATCCAGCTTCACCTACAGCTAATACCTTCTTATTTGGAGACAAAGCAATACAACTAATTGACCTTACACGATCCTTTAATTTAGATCCATTAGACTGAGAATTGTTAGAGGTATCAGCGGACAAGGTATCATTCTGAGGAACATTGGAACCGGCAACTATAGCGGCAGTTTGAGAAACTGGGAATCCAAAAGAATCTTTTTTATTTTCGGCACCTTCAGATGCAGGGCCCAATTCATTGGGGAATGCCATGTTCAAATAAGCATTGGCAGACGAGGTGGACGAAGTATTTGAATTATTAGTGCTAATATTGGCGCAAAAAAATCTTTGAGATACTATTGACGGATTATCTGAATCAAGGGTGCAAACAACGACTCCTCCACTAGCCGTATAAGCTAATAAATTGCCTCTTACAGCGATCTGATGTGCATTTTGTGCTGACGTTCCAACAATTTGACCAATTTTCAATTGACTCGCTAAATGAGTCTTAGTTACCTCCAGGTCCAGCATCCTGACCGATTCGAATTCTGTCTTGAAAAAGAAAAGAGCAAAAAAATCTTGAAAATTACTTTTCCCGCTTTTTAAACGGTGTTTTATATTCCCTCAGGCTAAATACTACCGTGTCCTTGTGCTTTATCAGTAGCTGGAGTCGATGTTGGTTCTATGAAATGTTCAAAAGAAAAACAAACGATCTAAAAAGTAAACAAAAATCTCTTTAGTTTCAATTGATGCAACTTTTGAAGGATTGGTCTTGTGCAGGATCATCTACATCACTAGAACAAAAAAAAAAGAGTAGATAGTGTTTAGTTTATAAGAAACTGTGCTAGACCCTTTGAATCCCTGATAAAGATACATACGATGCCAGAGTCGATAGAGTTGTCGATTGCAGAGACGAACAAGCTAAGGGCTAAGATCGGGCTTCCACTCATTGCAGTCGAGAAGTCTGCAGCCACCGAGAACCTGGAGTCATCATCGTCAAAATCGATGCAAAATAATAGAGACAAGTCTGACGGCGTGAGGAAAACAGAGCTTTCTATTGAAGAAACTAATAAGCTAAGGCTATCGCTTGGGCTACGTCCTATTCCTGTTGATTCTAATTCAGGGAGTGGTGGTGTAGCCAGTGGTGAGTCCAGGGAGAATAATTCGTCTCAGTCGAATGAACTCGAACAGAGAATTAACAGGTTGAAAAGAAAACC
Source organism: Hyphopichia burtonii NRRL Y-1933 (assembly GCF_001661395.1). Classification (NCBI taxonomy): domain Eukaryota; kingdom Fungi; phylum Ascomycota; class Pichiomycetes; order Serinales; family Debaryomycetaceae; genus Hyphopichia; species Hyphopichia burtonii. The sequence goes on from NW_017963729.1 coordinate 938,870, forward strand.
AAAGAACGAGGAAAGCGAAATCAAGAAAAGGAAGAAGGCAGTGACTAGCTTGTTGTGGGAGGATGCTGACAGTTCGGAAGACACTAGCTCGTGGTTGAATAAATTAGGTAAAGATACTAAAATACAATCACAGACTCAACGCAAGCAGACTCCAGAGGCCGCCACCGATCCTGATATGGCAATCGGGCACTCATCGAGAGAATTGGCTTCTATAAAAGATGGAGAGATCTTAACACTCAAAGACACAGACATTTTAGATACTGAAGACCTAAAGGATCTGCTTGAAAACGAAAAGTTAAATTCAGCAAAGAAATTAAAGAAAGATATGAGAGAGAAGAAAAGGCAGAATGATATATCATTCAATGGGCGAACGAGTTATGAGGAAAATGAAGGAGAAGCTGAAGAAGAGGAAGAAGAAACTGCGATTACTGGATCTACTATCTTCTTGCCATCCAAAGAAGAGCCCGAGGAACGAGACTCGAAACCGCAAGGCCACACTATGAAGCTACTGGGCTTATTCGATGAGGACGAAGACATGCACTTGGGTAATGATTACAGTAAGCCTAAGAAGCCGGTAAAGATGAAGAAATTACTGAAAAAACTGAAGCTGAAGCTGAAGGACCGTAATAAAACAGCTGAAGAAGTTGAATACGCACCACTACAGAGAGTTGAATTGGAAGGCATGAACGAGAAGGAGACATTTGAAGAAGAAGATGAGTTGCAACTGATTCTTGCTTTGAAAAGAAGACAAAAGCAGCAATCTAGATCAAGACTCACGCCTGAACAAATAGCACAAGAAGTGAAACAGAACAAGCAATGGGAAATGATGAATGAGATTGAGGAGAGAAGTAATTTGTCGAGTTCCGGTATGGTTTTCGATTACACTACTGATTTTCTAAATACTTTAACCCCTAATGAGGAGCCAAAGGTGAACTCTTCTGACGAGATAAGAGTGAAAGAGGAACCAAGCAGTCTGGTGAAAGAGGAACCAAGCAGTCTGGTGAAAGAGAAACCAAGTAGTCTTGTGAAAGAAGAACCAAGCAGTCTGGTGAAAGAGGAACCAAGCATTCTCGTGAAAGCAGAATCAGGTGACTCTATAAAAGAAGAACCAAATTCTACAAAACAAGAACCCACTTCAAGCGCTCGTGAACAGACACAGTTTAGTCTGGGACTTGCTGGCACATTAAAGTTCTTACAATCAAAGAATATTATCAATAAGCCTACCAGTGAACAACAAGAGCATAACAAAAAACAACGAGAAGCAGTTAAAGAAGCCGAATTGCTAAAATTGCAATTGTCAATTGAGGAAAGAATAGTCACCCAAGAACTACAAGCAGATAAAAAGTTCATAAACTTACCAAAAGAAGAACGAACCATTAAGATACAAGAAGAAGTTGAAAATAGACTACGTGCAAAGGGTGTATTACCACAAATCGAAACCAACAAAAGAGGAAGATACAATAAACCAGCCGACAGATTGTCCGGATACAACCCCCAAGTCAAACTCGATTACCGAGATGAAGAAGGCCATGAGCTCAACACTAAAGAGGCTTTCAAATTCTTATCGCATAAATTTCATGGTGTCGGTCCTGGTAAAGCCAAAACTGAAAAAAAGTTGCGCAAACAACATGACTTAAACTCGTCCAATACCACTGAACGAATCATAGAATAATATATATACCCCTAATACATTAATTTATTGTATAATTTATTGCTCGTAAATTTTGTTAGGCGTTTGTCTTCTCTTAAACTATTTTTTTTTTCAACCATTTCCATCTCAATTGTTCTTATTGGCACGTCAAACCTGTCAATATTTCACTGGTAAATGAAAATTATATCTACTTTACAACTACGTCTCTGGGCAAACTAAGTACACTTGATAGTATTGAGTATTTGCTAGTAGGTCCGACCCTTACTCTCTAGTCCAAACCCATTTATATTGTCATCCGATCTTCGGATGTTAATTTATCCTGCCGTTACACATAATTTTTTCTTTGATGGAAAAGATAGTACTGCAGGTAAATCGCCTTATTAATTGTTAGATTTTTTTTTTTTTTTTTTTTTTTTAAAAAAAGCTTTAAATATAAAACAGCGGTTAATCCTTTATTCATCAATACCTCTTCCATTCATCTTGGTAATAGCATAAATTATGAGTAGTGAAGTCATTTTGTCGGTGTCTGGGATGACCTGTGGAGCGTGCTCTGCGTCGATCACCGAGGCAGTATCTAAAATCGATGGGGTATCTCAAGTTTCGGTATCCCTTATTACAGAAGAAGCCAAGGTCAATTACGATGAATCCAAAGTCAGTGCTGGTCAGCTTATAGAGGGAATAGAAGATTGCGGATTTGATGCTAAACTACTGCCGAATCATATACAGAAGAAAGGAATTCTCAAAAATACTGCGCCCGAAACCTTGGTTACGACTTTTAATATTGAAGGCATGACATGTGGAGCATGTAGTGCTTCAATCACTGAAGGAGTCCAGGCTTTGGATGGGGTCTTGGAGTGCTCAATATCGCTTCTTACGTCTAGTGGGTCTGTCAAGCATGTAAGTTCACTTCTGGCAGAGTCAATAAAGAATACAATTGAAGACTGTGGGTTTGACGCAAGTATAGAGTCGTCCAGAATAACATCGAAATCGACTCACCAGTACGTAACGTTAATATCGGTTGGCGGTATGACTTGTGGTGCTTGCAGTTCGTCCATCACCGAAGCGGTTCAAGCTATGGATGGTGTGTCCGAAGTATCGGTTTCCCTAATAACAGAAGAGGCTCTTATCAATCATGAAGAATCAGTGACCCCCGACTTAATTAAACAAACCATTGAAGACTGTGGGTTTGATGCTAATGTCAAATCGTCGAACCCTATATCTAATGACCTAAACTCTAATAACGATGATGATAATGAAGATGAAACAAGCTTACAGATTTTCGGAATTAAGGACGATACCGATTTGGTTCACCTACAATATAATATCGAAGCTGCTCTTAATAGTCTCCCCGGTATAGCTCACTTTTATTTGGCTTTCAAAAACGACCATTCAAGCAATGGTTCGTCCTCTACTTCGGTTGGTAACTTATCAACTCCTGAACAACCACTTTTCACCGATTCAAACTCGAATGGGATTCAAGCTATACGTCTGCGCGATAATCATGATTATCTGGAAAATGAAAATTTAATAGATGAGTTAAGTGTTATCTATGATACGCAAGCTTTGGGAGTACGTCTCTTGGTCGACACTTTAAATAATATTGATGATGATATACTGTTTCTCATTGTTAATTCTGTTGACCAGTCTCTGGCTTCTCAATTACGTTTACTTACTCGTATTGCCGATATTAAGTATTGGAAAAATAATCTCTTAAAATGTATTGGATTTGGTATTCCTACCTTAATTCTCACCCATACAGAAAAAATGGAGTTTTGGAAACATACCCTGTTATTCCCAGGTTTCTTTTTAGTCACTTTAATTGAATTAATCATTACTACACATGTCCAGTTCAATTTAGGATCAGTTTTCATCAAAAAATTTATTCAATTTATCAAACTTGGAGGGAAAAACGCTACAATGGATGTCTTGGTTTGTATATCTACAATGATTTCATATATGTTTTCTATTTTGGCAATTGGTTTAAATGTTTGGTCTGGAAATAAAGACGGCCCACCAACCGTGTTGTTTGACACTAGTGTTATGTTGATAACGTTCATATCTTTGGGTAAATGGTTAGAAAACAAGGCCAAAGGTGCTACTTCTAATGCCTTATCCAAGTTACTTTCTTTAACTCCTACCAACTGTACTATAGTAAGTAATCTCGAAGAATATGAAACTTTTTTGAAATCTAAACAGATTAATACTGAGAAGAAATTGCCCCGTGAAGAGAATAATCTGTCTTCTTCAACTATGACTGATTTACAGACTAGGAATATTGGTATAGATTTAATTCAAACGAATGATGTGGCTGTTGTTTTACCGGGTGGTAAAATCCCTGCTGATGGTGAAATCGTTTTTGGTGAGTCTGAAATTGATGAATCTTTAATCACTGGTGAATCATTGCCTGTTTTCAAGCAACAAGGTGACCATGTTATTGGTGGCTCGATAAATGGGCCTGATTTAATCCATATCAGAGTATTAAGGTCTGGTAGAAAATCTCAACTTCAGCAAATTATTAATTTGGTTCGTGATTCTCAAGTTCATAAAGCACCAGTTCAGAGATTTGCCGACTATATCGCTGCTAGATTTGTACCATGTGTTTTGATATTAGCCACTATTACATTTGCTTTTTGGTTATTTATCTGTTATATTGCCCATGTTCAATCAAATTTACCTTTAGCTTTCCAAAAAGAGCCTAATGGAAAATTTTTTGTGTGTTTGAAATTAGCGATATCAGTCATTGTTGTTGCTTGTCCCTGTGCTCTTGGGCTAGCCGCACCTACTGCCGTTATGGTTGGTACTGGTGTTGGAGCTGCTCATGGAGCATTGATTAAAGGTGGTGATGTATTGGAGAAGGCAAATAATATAAATGTTATCCTTTTTGATAAAACTGGTACTTTAACCACTGGAGATATGACTTTGGTCAATCACAAAGTAATACTACTGGAAAACTCTAAATTAAACTGCGAGGATTGGTGGAATTTGCTGGGATCTGTTGAATGTAATTCTGAGCATCCAATTGGCCGCGCTATCACTAAAGAAGCAAGAGATAAATTGGGACTTTCATTTGAAGAAGATAATTTCAATTCCATTATAAGTGATTTCAAAGTTTTGACAGGACTTGGAATCAGGGCAAGTATTCAATTGTCAAATAGATCTGCTGAGCATAAAGTTTTCATTGGTAATGACCGAATGATTAATGAAATGTTCAGTCATTTGAAGCCAGTCTTACAAAAGTATTTAAATGACGAGTTAGACCAATCAGTTAATACTTTGGCCCATGTAATCATTGACGGTGAGTACAGTGGGTTTTATGAATTTACTGATTGCTTGAAGCCTAATGCCAAACAATTGATTGATTATTTGACTAGTCAACAAAATTATATAGTTGGGATTGTTACTGGTGATAATAAGGGTGCAGCCATTAAGATTGGCCATGAATTAGGGATCAATGAAGGTAATGTTTTCAGTGAAATTTCACCAGTCAATAAAGACAAAGTAATCGTTGATATCAAGCGTCGTTTCGGTGGAGCAGCATATAATGAAACTGGAGATAATTCCGTATGTAACGTTGGGGTTGCATTTGTTGGAGATGGTATTAATGACGCACCAGCCTTAGCACAAGCTGACATTGGTATGGCCATTAGTTCAGGAACTGATATTGCCATTGAATCTGCTGATATCGTATTGATTGGTCAATCACAGAAATCAGAAGTTGGTGATTTATATGGAGTTCCAATTGCATTAGGGATCAGTCATGCTACATTCCAAAGAATTAAAATAAATTTTATATGGGCAGCAGTTTATAATTTGATTATGTTACCATTTGCAATGGGATGTTTCCTACCATTCAATGTTATGTTACCACCTATAGCAGCCGGAGCTTCGATGGCGATGAGTTCAGTTAGTGTTGTTATCAGTTCATTATTATTAAAAAATTGGAAACCACCCAAGTTTGGATCATTTGCAGAGCAGTATTATGATTTGGAATCCGGAATGGGGGTGAATGATAATTTCACGTTGAAATATTCAAACTTAGATGATTTTGAAACAATTAAAAGAGGTGGTTTGGGAGATAAGTTCATGGGGAAAAGATCTCGTACTGGAAGAATTTATAATGGAGTTAAGCGCAACTTTAACTTTTTCAAAAAAAATGAAAGAAAGCTTCATTTGAGAAATGAGAGTGCCGACTTTGAACTATTGCCAAACCAATCACCCGAAGCCTCACCATAGATATTCGTATATTTTCAATTCTTGTTAACTATTCTACATACTTTAATTTTGCAGTCGCACTAGTGAGGGTAAATTTTTTTTTTTTTAGCCTTTTGTTTTTTGTGGTATTTTGTCAAATGACTTATATTTATACCGTATTCAAGATATACTGTAATTAACATATTGTATCCTGATCATATAGGAGTGTATTAGGCTTGTAGTAGGCTGATGATTTCAGTATGTTTAGCTTGACTAGGCTTCGCTTGAATTCAGTAAGTCACTTTGAATTTTAGCAGCTTGCTGCAAAAATCCCAGCATACCGAGAAAAGACAAAGTATTAAAGCAAGCCAACCTGAACCAACACCAGCTTTCCCATTCACCAAAACCAAATGAAAGTGTCAAGATTGATTTTCGCAGCCTTAGTGGCGGTTCCAGTTGTATCGTTATACGTACCTGCCGTCAATGAAGTAGCGGTGCTCGCCAACAGTAGTATGGAATGCACCACGGTGCAAGACCCAGTTGAAGCCTACGGGATTAAACACAAGCTCAAGCAAAAGTTTGGCAAGGCAAAGAAACAAGCGGGTAAAGTTCAGGCGTTGAAGAAGATTCTTGCCGATATCAAGGAGATTGCAAAAACCAGCAGTGAGCAGTTTCTTATAAAGAGAGATTTAGTGGATGATTTATTATATAGAGTATTTGTTGCATTGAAAAACAGTGGATTTGTCAACTCAATTGTTAAATTCTCTCTTACCGATGATGCTACAAGACACGGAGTCGTCGAGTTGACTGCCGACTTATTGGAACGAGAAGTCATACCCTGGGAAGAGATTTTCGAAGCTTTGAAAACCAGCGGATTAGCAGTTGACGTTATCAAACATGCAGTCACCGATCCCGATACCAGACAAGGAGTTATTGATTTAATTATCGAATTAATCCCTCAATTGATTGATAGTGGAGTGCTTGACTTGAGTGAGATTTGCAAACCAATCCATCCAATTGGCCAAATTCCACCTGGCAAGACTCCCATGAAACCCCCCATGAGGTTTTTGCGTCCCACAAACACGACAAAGACCCAATAAACCAAAGTGGCTCCGCTAACAAAAGCTGTTTGCGCACTAGCGAGCTTTCAAATGAGACTACATTCACTGTGCTAGCCCAATAATTCAAAATTACATTTTATGAACTCCATATGGTTTTTAGTAAATTATAGTAGTTTAAAAAACCCGCACGACATCAACAAAAAAAATAAATTCCATTGGGAGCCCAGCGGCCATCGTTGTCGACGCCAACAACCTAAAATCTACACTTGCAGCAAAATAATAAATAAGTGTTGTGTATTATACCATGCTATATGATGGATTTATAAGAAGTGAACTAATTAAACTAAAAATACATAAAATCTACCAATAGTAAATCAATCAACTTATAAAGCTAATAAAGCACCAGCAGCTAAAGCAACACCACCAACAGCAAATTGTTTAGCGGCACCAGCTTCGTAAGCAGAAGAAACATTAGCTGGAGCAGTGTAGTTACCAGCAGATGAAGTAGAAGCAACTGGAGCTTCAGAAGATTTGTGGGCTGGACAGTCAGTGACAGTGGAAGCACAGTCAGTAACAGTGACCAAAGTAGAAGAAGCGTCAGTTTCGGTGACGGTAGCAGCGACGGCAACGGCGGCGAATAAGGCGACAGTGGAGAATTGCATTGTAATTATTGAGCGAAAGACTAAGTTAAGAGTGAATAAAGAAAAAAGAAGGAATAAAAAATTAAAACCAGAAATATCCATCCATTTATATACTTTTTCGATAGGTCATTTTTAGCAGATAAAAAAATTAAAAAAGAATTAAAAAAAAAATCTGGCGGTAAAAAAAAGAAAAAAAAACACAACAAAAGCGGGCGCAGACTAGCAATGCAACAATTAAAAATAAAGGCAGTTGTTACAGCGGGAAATTCCAAACACTGCTCGAAATAGACTATTGTAACATGTTTTATTCTTTTAGACAGGCAGCCCCTGCAGATAAGACAGCTTTCTTCTTTCTTTTTCCAGACTTTCTTTTGTGTTGTGCGTTTCTCACATTTACGTCTCTGCTGCCTCGCCTTCCCCTTTGGGAAGGCGTTGCGTCAGCCAGTGCTTAAAGCTGGATCAGGCTCTGCTGGGAGTCAGCCAGGTGAGCCAGGAGAGTTGGGCGGGCCAGGAGTATGGGGGGAGGCCGAGGAGGGAGGCCCGATAGTAGTATGGTGGCGTACATTGAGTAAGGTTTCGACTAATTATTGACATGGTGATTAGCTTGGGCCAATGGCCGGATCACAATATATGCATTGAAAATCTGGATGCTTGATTGAGACCAATGGAGTCCGTTTTGAGCGGCTCCAAGGCTCAGACGCTGACGAGGAGTGCTCTTTTCGGAAGGCGCGCTACTATTTTTTGATTTGGGTTGCCGGGCGGCCTGGACTGGGAGTTACGCAGCAGGGCGCGTGCGTAAGTGTCAGACTACAGTTATTTTTGCAACAGGTACCGTTCTATTATTATAAACCTAATGTTCTAATCTTGGATTGACATTTTTTCTAGAATACCAATTAATGAAGTCTTTTAACGAAGTTCTTATCCTTTTGGTGTCTTTGTTTGGAATTGCCACTTGAATAACTTTTATCAATTTTGTAATTTCCCGTTCGTTAACGTTTGGCAATAATTTTATAACGGAAGTTAACCACTCTACGGATAAAGTGGAATCAGGAATCACCGTTAGTAATTTTATTAATAAATCATTGGCGTCGATTTGAATATCGTTGGGGAACTTAAAAATTGAACCATGTATCAAGACTTTTAGTATTTCACAACCTTGATTTTCAAAAATCAAAAATTTTTGAACAGTTTCCTTGATGAAAATTGGGTTTTCTTCGAAAAATGAAACTGGTGGATTATCAAACCCCCAGGATACAAGATCAATTAAGAAATGTAGAGTGCTTACCAAAGGTTCGAATTCGTCCACTTGTTGTAAAACGATTAAACTTGATTCTTTAACTGATTTTAATAAATCGGATTCTGGAATTAACTTAAAGGGGAAATACATTAATAAATCACTCATCATCCGGAAATAATCTTCAATGACATCGGGGATTTCGTTCATATTGATTCCTTGATTGATGAATTGGAAAAATGAATAACTTTGTCCAATACCAAATTTATAAATTTCTTGTTTAACTTCTTCGGTTGTATACTCATCTCCGTATTCTCTGATTACTGCACCAGAAACCCATAAGTAACATCCAAAGGGGGTGGTTTGGAATCCTTGATGTAATAATGATACTATTTCTCCCAAAATTGGATTTAAATAGGTTGAAAAACTTTGTATACTTGATTTTACTAATTTTAATCCTCGTTCACTAACTTTCAAAGATTCCCCATAGTTTTTCAATAGTATTGGTATAATAGGCCATATTTCGTCCATATATAAATTAGCAATTGGATAAGTCTGGGCTTCATAAGTTTTACATCTTAAAATACTCATGAAAATTGTCAAGATTTCAATTTGATCAGCAATTAATACATTTGAATCTTCTGATTTATTAAATTTTTCAATAACTTCTTTTAATTTAATAATTGTTGGATTTAAAAACATCTTAGTTGTTTCATATTGATTTTCAATTGGTAATTTTTGTAATACATGGGCCAATCCATCAACTAGTTTATAAATTGAATCAGTATCTAATTTTGAATGTACCTGTCCATATAATAAGTACAACTGCTCCAAATAATTAATTAATAACTCCGAACAATCTTGGCAGAAAAACATTAACGCATGAGATGCAGCAATTAAAATATCTTTATTCAATTCATTATTTGATTCTTCAATTTCAAAACCTTTGATAATATAATTTAATTGAGGTTCCAAAAATTCGGGATTTTTAGAAGTCCATTCGGTATACCTACCCAAAACTAATGTTGCTGCATATCTAACTTTTGGATGTTCTGGTAATTGAATTAATAATTGCATAATGGTTGGTAAAATTTGTTTTTCCTTTTTACTAACTTCTTTTGCCATGGCTCTCATTGAAAATAATGGGGCTTCTAAATATTGCCAATGTGGTTGTTGAGAACTATTTAAAAAATTTTGAATCTTGTCAAATGGTATTTTTAATGCTCTAGTACCTCCAATAACAGCACAACAGTCTTTCAATACATCACCCATTTCATAACGGAATTCTTTGAATTTATCTTCTTGTTCTTTATCACCATTAAATAAATCAGTTGAATCACTAATTGGATAAGTTAAATGCTTAATTATGATTTCAATTAATTCAGAATAAATATCTTGGAATTCTAATTTCGAATTTTCAAAATTTCTTAATTCAATTAATTGTCTTAAAATATACCAAAAATTAAAAGTATATTTAACAATATCTAAATCCTCATCGTTTTTGCAACAATCCAACAAGATTTTAACTAAAGGTTTAAAATGTTGAGGGTTTTTAGCAATTAATACATGCCATGATTCTCCTGATTCAACATATAACCTTGTTAATCCATCAGTGATTTCAATATCATCAATGAATTTATTGGTTGAAACCATATATTGATGTAATTCTAAGATTTTTTGATATAATGCATCAATTAATTCATGGTTTTCAATATCTCTGGTTTCTCTCATTATAGTACATAAACATTCAATTGATTTATCAAAACTTTCATCATTTGATAATGATTGGAAAATCAAATTTGTTAATGAAGTAACTTGTAAAATTTGTTCAATTGGACATTCTTTTATCCAACTATTAAGACAATCTAATACTAAGGAATTGATTACAATATTTTGTGATGATTCACTCAATTTAGATAATAAAAATACAACTTGTTCAACATTATTAGATATTAATTCTTGAGTCCTTGAATTAAATTCATCATCGGTAAGTGATGTTTTTTTAACATCACTTAATTCTTCGGGTAAAACTTTTAAAAATTCTAGTAAACATGGTAACTTTTCATTATCATTTGAGAATTTATTGATTATTTCATGCATGGCATTATGCCACGATGTATATTGTAATGCAAGATGTGATAATGATATACATAATTGAGTTCTAATCAATTTATCACTGCTAATATGGGAATACTTTAAAATCATTTCAATCACAGAATTCTTCAATTCTTCCAATGATGATTGAGGTAACTGGGTGAAGTCGTATACAATTTTTGATCTCAACGTTTGTGAAGCAAACAATTTAACTTCTACTGATTGATTTGAATCATTCAATATATCATGCGTTGTTTCCCATGCCAATGGTGATTTTTGAAAGTCTTCCAAATAACTGGTTGCCTCCTTCTTAACACTAGCGTCAGCATTACTATACATAGTACTCAATGCTTGTACGATACGGGATTTCTCATCTGACATGGTGGATCTATATTATCTGCAAAAAAAGAAAGTGTATTAAAAATTAAAATAACCAGCAAACGGAATCGACAAAAACAAAGTACTATTAACAGGATAACAAAAGAAACGGCAGGGTCTTTCCAAAAAGTGTTTTCACCAAGATTCGAATAGATTGTCCAAAGAAGTAACTGAATTCAACCTGGCGGCTAGCTTAGTTGGTTGGCGCTTAGAGTTTTCTTCACTAGTTTTTTTTTTCGTTTTTAATGATTTTGGTAAAACTGCACGACCAGCCCAGGGAGTATTGATCGATCTCCGGTGTACGGGTGTGCTTCTGGTGCTTGCTTCTCCGATGAACAACATAAGGCTGTCAAAGTTAGCCTACAGACACTTAAAGCTATGCAGGTGGATGAGCCATGTGAGGATACCCACCTTAGATCCCGAGTCACGATGATCGGATTAGCAAACGAAAAAATTAATTAGAAAACAATTGAAGCGAGAAGAGCGTTTGTTTGGTATTTTGGTATGGTGTTCCTGAATCTTGTCTGAAATAGAAAAAAGAAAAAAAAAAAAAATATTAGCTGTTCTTCTCTTCTTGAACAGTGTTTAAAATTTCATTCATTCGTTCATTTGGAACTCGTTGGGCTTCCTTGAGATATTCACATCAATACAGTATGGTAAATAGACCTTTAGTTATTTCTGGACCAAGTGGTACTGGTAAATCTACCTTATTGAAAAGATTATTAGCTGAATATCCAGATAAATTTGGATTTTCAGTTTCCAATACTACCAGAAAACCAAGAGAAGGCGAAGTTGATGGAGTTGATTATCACTTTACTACCGTTGATGATTTCAAAAAATTAATTGAAGAAAAAAAATTCATTGAATGGGCTCAATTTTCAGGTAATTACTACGGTACTTCTATCAAATCAGTTAATGATGTTGCTGAAAAAAATAGAATTTGTATCTTAGATATTGATATGCAAGGGGTTAAGTCAGTTAAAGACTCTGATTTGAATGCTAGATACTTGTTCTTGAGTCCACCTTCTATTGAAACTTTAAGACAAAGATTAGAAGGTAGAGGTACTGAAACTCCAGAATCTCTTGAAAAAAGAATCGGTGCCGCTGCTGCTGAAATGGAATATGCTCAAACTGGTGCTCATGACAAAATTGTCGTTAATGACGATTTAGAAAAGGCTTATAAAGAATTTAAAGAATTCATTTTAGATGAAAACTAAGCATCTCTCAATTGACTTTAAATCTGGGTGGATCATGTTGGGTCCATAGTTTAGCTCATACGAATCACTTTTCTCTACGTTGTTTTAATCTTTCTCTAAAATTTTCTTGCATCCTTTTAGTGGCCCTTCACCCTCTTACAATAGCGTATGACTAACTACTTCTTTAGAATATACCAATAGAACTCTTCAATACTATTTTGTAGTTTCGCAACATCCGTACATTTTTTCATGATTTTTTTTTTTTTTTTCTCTTTTATGGGGAGATATCACCGGGCTTTGGTTTCTTACTTGAAAACTACATTATTCTTTGGGTAAATAACTTACTTCTAAAGCTTTACCCCTTGATATCTTTAAAATGATTAGCAAGTTGCCATCCTCCTTCGATGGAGCTGCCCAAGATGAAGAGTATGTACTGAGAGAAGTTTTAGCAATCATTCAGTACTAACAATTGATTTAGAGAAATGGATATAATGGAGAAAATGATCTTCAAATCCAAACAACAACCTTTGGTCCCATTGGGATGTCTTGCTACCACTGGTGCAATTATTTTAGCAACAAGATCAATTAGACGTGGTGAACGAGTTAATACACAGAAATATTTCCGTTATAGAGTTGGGTTTCAAGCTGTAACTTTGGTTGCCTTGGTCGTTGGTGGTTGGTACTACCAAAAGGAAACTAAAGAGCAAAAGAAGACTAAAGACGATAAGTTAAGGGAAAAGGCAAAATTAAGAGAATCCCTTTGGATTGAAGAATTAGAAAGAAGAGATGCAATTATCCAAGCTCGTAAAAAAAGATTAGAAGACTCTAAAAAAGAATTATTAGAAGTTGCCCAACAAGGTTTCAATCAAGAAAGAGTGATTGAAAAAACTGATGAGCTTCAAGAAAATCAAGCAGATTTGAAGAAACGTAATAAAGAACTTGAAGATCAAATTAAAAAGAGAGAACAAGAACTAGAAAATTCTAAATAATACGTTTATTGCCCGTAACGATCTTTTATCAGACCAAGTACATAAATCATCTATATATATATATATACGCTTATGACATTTCAAGATAGTTGTTCTCAAATGCTTCAAGTAATTCCTCTAATTCGACCCCATTTTCATCGTAGGTTAATTCAAAGTCCCTGAAATCAAAGGCCAAAAAATGGCTATCTATATCCTTCAAGAAACCTTTATTAACTGAGATGCCCAATTTTTCGATTGCTTCACTATTTCTTTCAAAATCTTTTTCCGCTATTTTAAATGAACATATGCAGTTGGTTCTATACCTTGAAAGTTCAGGCAAAATCTCAAAAAAATTTTGTAAATATTCATAAACAGTATTTGTGATTAACTTATACTGTTGTAATTTGATATCGAGCGTGCTAATAGATTCCTCGTCCCCAATAATCCTTTTTAGTTCGCCAAATAATTGGGAAAGTTTATCAGTATCCATTTTTTTGGATTCGATGTGCCCGAATCGCTCGATAAAAGTTCCTGATAAATATATAATAGATATCGTTTTCATTTCCCCAAAAACAACATCTGACTTCCATTGTTCTGGTTCTATGGCCTGTGCTCCTATCGATGATGAAACATCGACCCCCCGCAATGTTTTAGGGCTCACTTTACCGATGATTTCATTGATTCTTTTTATATCTAGCTGAATACCAATGTTCATATTAGTGTGGGTTATAATTGCTAAGGAAAACTTCTGGGATGTCAATATATCTTGAAGTAGATATCTGTCCAATTTATGGCCAGATTTTACCTTGAATACCATAAATTTTGAATGGAAGTTGTCAAATTCAGCTTTGCATTTATTAACAAAATCACTTACATCTCCACTAGTAATGAGCAAAACCTGTTCTGAAGGGTTCTCTAAAGCTTTTGATACTATTTTCGTCCAAGAATTTGTGTCTTCATCAACAATTAATTGACGATTATTTAAACCAGATATTTGGTAAAGTGACTCTATTTGTTTGGTGAGTCCCCTCGATATTGCTTCATTGTCGTCAAGTCTGATAAGATTTTTTGGTGAAATCAGTGACGTATTGTGAAAGGTTCTGGGTGCCTTTAATTCACTTTTCAAATTATTTGCACCAAATTGATGGGTAGATTTCATCCTTATATTAGGTGGAGAAACTCTTTGAGCGAAAAATTGATTCCTCTCATTTACTGATAGCATAGGAAACATTGGTTGTATCTCTGATTCATTTCTATGTAGTATGTGGCCATGGAGCATTGCTAGTCTTTCTCTGGGGTTTGTCATAGCTTAGTTGATTATGCTGCTAAAAAAAAAACGGTAGTCTTCTAAAAGGGTTAATAAAGGATAGGTGAAACTTGTAAGAAGTTGGATATGTGAATATCTTATTTCGAAGCTGTTGAATATATAAACTTTCTGACTCCTTCAACGAATCAACTGAAAATCAATTAGTCTTTCGTTTATCTGTCATAATCCATATCAGATCAAGGTCCGTAGGTCGCAAAAATAAGAGGCGATTACGAAAAATTTTCTATGTAACCTTTTGTGCGATGGCACGTGACGCAACTTTAAATACTGCAAAAAACCATAATAAGCACTTAACTACATTAGTTAATAAAAAAAAAAACTTATCATCAAGAAATTAAAAAAGCTATAAATTAAGCAAGAGTAGTGATCTAGAAAGGCGTAAGGCCAAAAATTTTTTGAGCGTAGCTCGTAGATTTTAAGTCGTAGCTATGCATCGAAAGGGGAGAACATTAGAGTCTCTAATTGTCAAAACCCAGGGATTCATATTCTTTGAAGAATGTATATAAGTCATCCATCATATCAGTAATTCCATGATTACCGGTGTTGTCAGATGGGTTTATATTGTTTGAGTAAACTGCTTGAACCAATGATTGAATTTTGATTAAACCTTCTTTTGAAACAAGATCAGCTAAAGTATTTATCAAGGTTGGAGAAAAGTCGACATACCATCTATGATTCCAAACCAACAATTTTATACAACTTTCCAAGATTCTTTCGTTTAATTGGTTAACGATTTTAGTATAATTATGAGTGTAAGTTGATGAGTTATCATTAGAGGATTGGGATGATGAATTATTTGAGTTTTTCGATAAGATCTTACTTCTTTCCATTATATAGTATTTCAAGATTTCTCTTTGTGATTTGGCAGAAAACCGACCACTTAAAGCGTTTGCGAAAGCGATAGATCCTTCTTTAAAATGTTTTAATCTGAAGGCTATTAAACCTAAAATTTCCCACTCTAATGTTGTTTTCTTGTACTCCATTTGTTGAGCTTGGAAATGAACATATTCGGCTTGCCAAATGGTATATGCTCTTAAGTCTTCGTATAATAACATAAATAAATTATCTAACCATCTTTCACACAATCTTTTCTTTTTAAACTCATTTTCATAAGACTCATCGAGTTTGGTTGAAGCATCACTCGGAGAAGTTTCACTGGTACCGTTGATTTCTTTCTTTGGAGATTTAATGGCCACGGTGGAAGATGCATCATTTTCTGAAGCATTACCATTCTCTGAAGCATTTTCTCCGCCATTGGCTACGGAATTTGTTGAATTTTTTCTAGTATGGCCATTTGCGTGTTTATCTTTACGATACTCTTCTTCCATAACGAAAACTTTGGCACGATATTTCAATAGAGATTCCCAACCTGTTTTCATTACGATTTCAGTCAATAAGTCATAAGCTTTCGCAAAAGTTGATTTTAAATTAGCAGCAGGTAAATTAACTAATTGAGGATCCAAGTTTCTTTGTTCATAACTGATTTCATTACTCTGTAAATTTGAAACTTCATCTAAAGTGACATCAACAGGTGAAGGTAAGTGTAAATCTTCGTTACCACCTCTAAGGGGAACAACTCTTTTCAAAGAATATTTTTCTTTATGAGAATTCATTGGACAGGAATTTAAGGTCAATAAAGCATTTTCAAAATCATTTAATTTTGTATAGGCTTTCACAAGAATAGCCCAAGTTTTAAAATCCGAAGGAGACGATTTAACCGCTTGTTTCGCTAAGTGTAAAGCTAAATCGTATCTTTTTTTATCCATACAAAATTGAGCTTGTAGTAATAATAAATCAGCATCACGTTTGTTTTTTTCAATACCTTCATTCATAAGTTGAACGGCTTTTATTTCTTCATCTTTTAATAACAAAACTTGAGCAATCAAAGTAATTACACTTGGTTCTCTTTCTTCTAATCTTTGTAAAGCTTCAAGAGCCAAATCATAAGATTGCGTTAATTGGATTA
This sequence comes from Hyphopichia burtonii NRRL Y-1933, assembly GCF_001661395.1. Taxonomy (NCBI): domain Eukaryota; kingdom Fungi; phylum Ascomycota; class Pichiomycetes; order Serinales; family Debaryomycetaceae; genus Hyphopichia; species Hyphopichia burtonii. The sequence goes on from NW_017963729.1 coordinate 955,577, forward strand.
CTTTCAAAAACCCATCAACAAGATAATTAGAAATCAAACTTGGTTGAGGAATTTCCACCCCACAACCTAATTTAGGACCATCCCAAAAAAACTTCTCAAATCCTTCGATAAAATATTTTAATAATTTATGAGAAGCTTTACCATTATTGAAAGGATTAATTTTACGAACTTCAACCAACCCACCAACTTTATTGGCATCGTCATCATCGGAATCAATCATACATCTGACTATTGAACTGACAAAAGTTTCCAACCATAAATTATCCAATTCTTCATCACTAATCTTATCATGAACAAATTTGCCATCATTATTCACAACATGACTTTCAAATTTCCCAGGAATATGAACAGTGACTCTCATATCAACTTTTGAGAAAGCATTATAAGTACAATAAGTTAATTCGGGGACTTTCCAATGTTTTTTCTCTCCAAACCAATATTGTGATTTAGAACCTATTAAAGTGGCCAAACTCTGTAAATGAGCTGCAATTGAAGCAGAATTCGAAGTATCAACCCCAGTAAAATATAAAAAAGTCCCAATCTCAGTATTTTTCTTTGAAGTCGTAGACTGCTTATGTATATTACATAAATCAGCAGGACCTAAATCTGCAAATGAGTGTAATCGACTAGTACGTTCAACAATAGATGATCCAAGGTATTCCTCTTTTGCTCTAAATTTCAAAAGGTTAGTATATCAAAAAGGAGAATAAAAGAATTGTTCTAAGGATACGTACTCAGGAATTGAAGCCACAGTAGCCTGAAGCATTCTCTCAATTGACTTTTCTAATGGGTTAAACAAATGCACTTGCCTCTGGAAGGGATTGGTTCTTGATCCAAGTCGATGTTGTGTTGTTTTTATTAAATCTTCAAAGATTTCGTACCAGTGCGTGGAAAGACAAGACTGAAGAAAAAACAGTAAAGTGGCTACGTAACACAAACCTAGTAACGATCTTATATTATGGATTATGTAATCAATATATATAGATATATATAGACATATATATACATGTATATGATGATACAGATTTAACGACGCAGATCACTAAGCACTATAGAGTGGTATATGATAGAACAGAGTAGTGTATATTGTGGATACACAAATAACTAATGTACAGGTGGAGAGAACAAGCAATTCAGTAACTACTTTGACTTTTGTTTCTTCTTTGAATTGGAAGAGTCGTTGGATTCGTCTGGTTCGTCGTCCAAGTTGTCCCAGTCTCTGGCAGTAAGACAGTATTTTTCAGGAGGCAAGTTCAACCCCCATTTTGGAATCACCGGTGGTAAACTTTTTTGGTTTCTTTCTTGAGCAAGCTCTAACATCAACTCTTTTGGAGGAGCTGGTTTGAATTGGTAGTTGGTTCTTGCTGCTATGGCAAGCCTTATGTCATCGGTGTTCACCGTAGCTGGAGCTGAGGAATTCAAATTAGCAGTGGCACTGGCAGCTTTGGAGTGATCATTATAAGTAACGGCATCTTTCAAGATAGACGTGGTGTATCTATGGGCAAAGTCCATGAGCTGTAAAGGTACGTGATCCTGGTAATTCTGAATCCCTTGGGTAGCAAAGATTAAATGTAGTAATCTGACATCTCTGGGAACTATAGTAGTAGATGCTTTATTGTTTGGGTTGGCGTCCGAGCTATTGGAAGCCGAGCCATTTTGTTGTTTCTCGAGTGAACTCATCTCTGATCGATGAACGATGGCGAATGAATGATGGATCAACCTTCAAGTATTGGATGTTGATGATGAATGAATGATAAGTCAAATTTTTGTTTATGAGTTTTTTAGTGTCAAAATTTCGCACTGGTTGAAAAATTATGGTACGCTTTCAGAAACACCCTCAAGCAATTAACATCAACCGATATATTTGATATTGCTTTTCCCCCAGCAATTCCAATTTCTTGATTATCATGCTGTATACGGATACCCAGAAGACCAATGTGGTCGAAAGACCCGACAATTATGACTTTGAAGTCGGGGGTGAGTCTCTGGATCACCAGCTACGTCCTTTCCAGATATTTACTGATTCCACCAGACAAGAAAGATCCTGTTTATTGTTTTTGAATACCCCGGTGCAATCAATGGACTTGAAGGTGTTCTGGTCCCGTACTCAATTACATATCTGTGCCGACGGCGCAGCCAATCATCTCTACGAGTATTTCAATTCCCACCCAGAAGATCGGTCTCGTTACGTCCCCGATTTGATCATAGGAGATTTTGATTCATTAAAGCCAGAAGTTGCAAAATACTATTCAGGTTTAGGTACGACTGTCATCAAGCAAGAAACCCAGTGGTCTACTGACTTCACCAAATCTGCGTACGCCACTATACTATACTTTGCTGGTCCCGAGCTTAGAGCCAAACTACTCAAAGGCGATGTAGATGGATATGACGGGTTGGGTGAGTTGGCACACCAGCTCCTTGAAACCCCGGGCTTGAGCGATATACGAATCTACGCATTGGGGGGAATCGGTGGCAGATTCGACCAGACAATCAGCTCAGTGGCTCAACTTTATAAATTGAAAAACACATTCAACCATTTACATACCTTCTTCATAAGTGACTCAGATATCATCTTCCTCCTTCGCAAGGGTAAGACCCTCATCCAATACGCCAACAAGCAAAGCTTCAACGTATCTGATACAGCACCTAAATGTGGACTATTACCATTTGGACGTGAAACCATATTGAGTTCCCAGGGATTGAAATACGACATGACAAATTGGAAATCCAGCATCCAAGGCAACATGAGTACAAGCAACGGTGTGGCCGGGACAAAAGGCTTCAGCGTGCAAACCAGTGATGACATTGTAATGACTATTGAAGTTAGCTTCAAATAGAATATCTTTTTAGCAGTTATAGATTATATGGATTATGTAACATTTGGAAATTATTATGTAAGCGCTTTTTTTTTTTTTTTTTTGTTTTTTCCTCAGGTTTTTTTTTAGTTTGTTCAATGGACAATAATAGGTGAAAAAATTGATTCGTTACAGTTTTTCATCTAAAGCACAAGCCTTACTATTTGAAAGAGACTCTTATCATGTTCAGAAGTGTCTTCTCCCGAGGGGCTGCTGCATTCGGTTCCCGAATGTACGCTAGTATAGCCAGACCGGTTTTAAGCAAGCCAACTTTTTTCAACTTGAACCAATCCCCAGTCTCAAAATCATTCATAAACCAAATTCAATTTCCACAATCATCTATAGCTTCTAATTTGAATGCCTGGGAAACCCCGGGTTTAGAAGACACCGATATGTCATTAGAAAACGATAATACCATGTACATGGACTCCGTGTTGAGAAAGAGAAGATTAAAGATGAAGAAGCATAAGTTAAGAAAAAGAAGAAGAGCTCAAAGATCGTTGAAGAAGAGATTAGGTAAAATTTAAGCATCCTTTTCAAAAAAGCACGGAACTTCTAATCCACCATATCGTATTCGTTCATGTCGTGTCACTTCCTATGAAACCCAGATATATCATTTTCTCACGTCCTCAGAGTAAGTTCTCTATAAAAAACAATTCTGTATATACTTTCTATTCATTTATCTAATACATCGAGTCATTTGTACCTTTGGAGCTGGACTATGATAGTCCTTGGAATCGTAGTTATTATGATGAAGTAGTTGTGTTATGACTACATTTAATTCGCAGACATCAAAAATTGAAAAAAAAAAAAAAAGGCTAATGAATCATATTTTTCACTTCATTAGTTTCTTCATCAGCAATGTCAAACACCATTACTTTTGTTACTGGTAATGCCAACAAATTGAAAGAAGTTGTCTCCATTTTGTCTTCTGGAACCCCTTCTGAAGACGGAACGTCAACTGTTGGGAAATTCTCAATCACTAATAAATCTTTAGATCTTGATGAAGTTCAAGGTACCATTGAAGAAGTTACAATTCATAAAGCAAAATCAGCAGCCACCATCCTTAATGGCCCGGTGTTGGTTGAAGATACCTGCCTTGGGTTCGAAGCATTCAATGACTTGCCAGGTCCTTATATCAAATGGTTTGTAAAATCAATTGGTTTACAAGGGTTAGTTGATATGTTATATAAATTTGACAATAAGGGAGCTCACGCAATTTGCACTTTTGGTTATTGTGAAGGTCCAAATAGCGAAGTTAAATTATTCCAGGGTAAAACTAAAGGTAATATTGTCGATAGTAGAGGGCCAACTAATTTTGGCTGGGATTCAATTTTTGAGCCAGAAGGATTTGATAAGACTTATGCTGAATTGGATAAATCAGTTAAAAATTCAATTTCTCATAGATTCAAGGCATTAGATAAATTAAGAGATTTCTTGACTAGTCAGTAAATATATAAATAGAAGAATATGTACTACTAGGAGTATTTGATCGTAACGAAATTAAATTATGATTAAGACAATAACTAAACAATACATGAACTATTTGAAACAAAATGCAATGCTGAACATTGATCTCTCAACTGAAATACTCTTTGATTTTCCCCAAGAACCCTTTCTTCTTGGATTTATCTTGATCCCCATGACTACTGATTGCCATTAAATTAACAGGCTGATCTTGAGATTTATTACTCTGTTTACTAGAATTGGATTTTGTTTGACTAATGACATTTCCAAATCCTCCTCTCCCAATAGAGAACGATTTATTGGATGCAACAGCATATAACTCATTTTCTTTAGCCACCGAAGGAGGACCATCAACATCTTGTAATTTACGGGTCAATTCCGGATTATCATTCTTCAACATATTACCGTATCCTCCTCTACCGGTCGATACATTCTTAGTATGTAACTGAGGAGTATTTGACCCTTGGGGTACGAGCTTAGGTGAAGGTATTGACGATGAGGAATGTATGTTGCCTGCCCCTCCTCTACCGGTGGAATAGTAGAATTTCTTATCATCTCCCTCTTTTTGCTGTTGATTCGATACTTGAGGTGCTATTGGATTACCTGGTGATTTGACTGGTGTTATGTGGTTTTCATGGGATGTAAGGCTTGGATCATTCTGTATGTTTCCTGCTCCTCCTCTGCCTGTTGAATATACCATCTTGTCTTATACCCAACTCGAATTTTGTTTAGAACTGATGAATAAACTAATTAGTTTAAAAACTTTACTTTTAGAAACGATAGAAATATTTGAATATTGGCAACTGTTTTATTTTTTTTTTCTTTACTATTTCTTTTTTCAATAGTGACCCACACTCTGCCGGGTTTTTTTTGTTCTTTTGGCTATCTTCCACCACTGTTCGGTGCGATTTTTATCTAAATCCTCAGCATAAGCTCCGTAGCTCCACAAGAAATGAATATGCCGTTCATTTCGCATCATAACCAAGTCGGCCCCTCTAGTCACCACAAACAAAATGAAAACTAAGAAAATTCCGCTCATTGGGTCACGTGCAATCAAACTATTACCATAACCGTCGGAGAAATATTACCGCCATGAGCATGGAAACGGTCCAGGATTCTTAACGTTAGTTGATATCCACCGTAGTAGCTTGTTGTGGCCTACTTTTCTGAGAGATCCCAAACATTTCAAGTCTCCTCAGTAAGTCGAATTGTTCAGGATCTTCAGTTGAAGATAACGAAGGAAAAGACCATTGTGATTTCAAATTTCTGAGGGAAGTTTGTTTTGTGATGCTGGAGATCGGACTTTGTTTCTCCAAGGGAGCAGCAGTGTGAGAGGAGGCAGGGGCACGAGTCCCATAGGGCCAATCGTCTTGTAAAGCTTTCAGAGAGTTTCTGGAAGTTTGGTGTACTAAGACATGCTGGGTGTGGATTTGGCTGTTCGCATCCAAATTCGAATTGCAACCAATTGATTCCTTCAGACTCGCACCATGTGAGACCCCAATGGCTCCGGAATCGTTATCATAGCTTGCCCTGGTTTTATCTGTCAACAACCTGCTGGTTTTCTTTATGAAGCTTTTCATTCTGCCTTTTGTCCTATCAACAACAGTGGACACCGTCAGGTATATACTGTCAACGGATATCATGGAGCTAACATCATCGATCGACTTGTGGGTGCTGAAACTTCCAATTCGTTGCTTAAGTTTAGCTGAACCACTTTCCGACGGAGGGAACGAATCCTGAAGAGGAGTGGCTGGAATAGAAGACGTTTTTCGTTTGGTTATCCTGAGAAACAATGGTCTTTTATCTGCAGCAGACATTGACACCACACTTGGTACTCTGGGGGGTTTGATTCTTGGACTAAATGAACCTTTGCTCTGAAGCGTGTTTTCCAAAGGCCCCGAAGTATCCCCTTTCCAGAATCCTAAACTAGTGGAAGTGCATACGGGTGAGGAGATTGGACTTGAGCTTGAGGTATCATTGAGTCTGTCAAAATCAATCATTGCGTTTCTAGCTGAGGTTTGCTCTCCATAGTCGGCGTACTTCACCTCAAGACTTGTTATGTCTTCTTGAAACATCATATTGCTCTTCATCTTGCCGCTCGTGGAATTTGTTGGGCTTGATAATAATGTCGAATTAAGTGAAGTTTTAGATATACTTCTTTTCACGCCTTTAGAAGATGCACAACCGTTCAAACTACTATGATTTGAGCGACTCTTTTGATAATTGACTGACTTTAAAGACATAATTAGTATCAACAAAGGAAGTAACAAGGAGTATAAGCATCCATGAAATAAATATGTTTCAAATGTGTAACCTCAAAAGAACAGGAAAAAATATGTAGCCTCCTTTCAAGGCTTGATACCCCTAATATGATGTATCACATTTCATTATTGTTTTCTTCATCCAGTCTGATACTAACTGGCTCATAGCTTATTAAACTTTTCGCTACAGCTAAGGCTCGGGGAGGCATTATGTGTTTTATCCTCATGTTCTTTAATTGATTTAGCAGCCAAATTCAACGCTTCTGTTCTAGCCTCAATTGCACCAAAAAAAATTAGGGACCCATAACATATTCTATCCTCATTCAATCTTCTCGTGATTAGACTACGGGCTATCCAAAGTAGTAGGTGTCTTAATTAGAGGGCATTTGGATGTAAAAATCAAAAAAGAAAGCCCGATGCGGGGGTCGAACCCGCAACCTTGTGATTAAAAGTCACACGCTCTAGCCATTGAGCTAACCAGGCTTCAATCACGTGTGAAATTGTTTATGGTTAGTCATACGAGTGAGCTCTTCATTGAGGAGGATTATTCGGGTTTCAAATTTTGTCTGGCTTTTTAGCCTTATTTCAGGTTCAGTGAGTTGTCTATTCTTTAATTAGTCTATTTGGAGAATTTTACTCCAATTCAAATGGATTTAAATAGAGTTTTTAATGTGAAAAATTATTAATATACTATCTCGGCTTCCCTCCATATATACTAAGAAAAAATAGGAAAATAAGTAGGCATGAATCTAGTGAGTCGCTTCAGCTACATAGATATTCCTTCTTGGTTTTAATTTAAGGCCCAGCTTAAAGGTTAGGAAGTCTGCAATCGATTTTGAATTGAATCTTGCTGCAAAATAGAAAAACGTGAACTGCTCGACGTAGCATCAACATTAATCAAAAAAAGAGAGTTGAAGGTTTGGCTACTTTGTCATGTTTGGTCCGGTATGATTTTGATTTACCTGATACCAAGCGTCCTATTCCTAATGCATTTCAAAGGTTAATCTAACTACTTTATTTACTTCAAAAATCGTTTAATAAAGTAACATGTACGGATCTCTTTCAAGAGGCCTTAGGCTTTGGTGGTGTTGTCCTCGGCTAATTGACGGTGTCTTCAGCTTGGATCAGAACAGTTTCGCTTTAGAGAGCTTGGATTGCTAGAAACTTCCAGCGTCATACAAGCATATTTCATTTAAATGGTCAACTGTAGTATTACTAAAATAAAATACTATAGTAATAGAGTTGCATTTTTTTTACGAATTTCTCAATTAAGCAAGAACGGTGTTCATATAAAGGATAAACCTTAATTAAACGATGTTGCAAGTGCTGTCTCTTTAATCTTTCGATAAAATTCAACAATACTTTCGAGTTTCAGGGTCTAAAACCCTTTACAATTATGTCACGATTTCAAACGAGGCAAGCAAATTGTTATTTGACAGTAGCTGTCAGCATAGAGACTGTATAATAATGTACAGGAACCGTACTAGATAAGGATTCGCAACAAAAGTCATATCAACCAAGCGGAACCAATGATAATCACAAGCCCTCAAGCTTGCTGCTTATAACAAATAAGCCTTGAAATTTTATATAGCCGACAGGTGTGAATGAAATGGGTAATTCATGTGTTTTCTACTAATGGTTAGTTTCGAAAATGAAGTCAAGGGCAGTTAAACCGTTGGAAATAGGGCTATAGGGTCAATATCAGATAATACTAAAAATAGGGCTGTAAATTTGGGTAAAAAAAAATATTATCCTGACGTGACGCTAGCTTCACTTCCCATATTATATATTTCTGAACTGTTTGGATGAAATATTGGTTCGCCTTATGAAAAAGATGTCAAGGCAAACCCAACCGCAGTAGAATGAAACGAAAAGAGATAAATCATTTTGGTGGTCTTATCAAAATGTTGCTCTATTGTGCATGATATACAATGTTTCACCAAAGGTTGTTGTACTCGAATAACTGGCTATTGCATATTTACAAATTGCTGTTGTCATTCGTTGACCATTTTCATAATTCTTTGGAAAATATATAAATACAGTGAAAAGTTCCAGGTTTATGAATTGTTTTCTCCATATAACAAATTAAAATACAATGCAAGTATCTAAAATTTTCATTGCTGCTCTTGCTACTTTGACCTCAATTGAGGCTTCAAACTCTTCCTCATCAAGTTCCTCCTCCAGTAATGGTGTGATGGGTGTTGATGCTAGTACCGGTATTGTTGGGGCTGGTCTTGCTGCCGCTGGTATTGCTGCTTTAATTTTTTAATTAATTTGTTTGAATTAGAGATGACTACAAATTCTAATAATAATTCTAATAACTTTTCTAATAATATTTATAATAATGCTCTAATTAATATATGTTAATCTCAGTCCAAAAAGTAGAACACTCAACGGAAGTCATAATCTGTAGCCGAAAAATCCTCATCGGTATCACTTGTATTTGAGAGTTTATCCAACTTCTCTTTCACTGTTAAATAATCAAAAAGATTTTCTAACTGGTCTCCAGAAGGTTGGTGAATTTTAGAGTTAGATTCAGAATTTACTTTCGAATTTTGTAGGTACTCATCTTCATTTATCAACAGGGTGATATCTTTCAATAGGATTTTTTTCTTAACCTCATAAAGATCTAAATTTCGTTCCATTCGATTAATTTGGTCGATTAAGTCACTTATTAATTCAAGTAGTGAAAAATAATTTGCAATTTTATTCCCATCAACCCTTAATGATTGTCTAAACTGCAGTTGATAGTTCAATGACGAGTCGAATTTCGGTAACGATAATGCTTGTAATTGGCACAAAACTTCATTTATTCTATCCATTTGTTGTTTGTTTCTTACTTTGACAGCTTTATTTTTCAAATTTGCTTGATATTCCAAAGTATTTGAAGATTGTTTACCATACTCTTCATCAGGGACAATGATTGAACCTGTTGAAGAGGAAGTTTTATCAAAATGAGTAAACTTATTCTTATTGAGTTGAATACGTTTAACTGGAGAATTGTTACAGGAAGATAGGTTCAAACAGTCTGCGAGAAGGAACCCGTTTTCCTTTTCTCTGGTTGTATCCATGTCTATATAAAAAGGTCTGGAGTAGAGTTTGTGAAAAAGAATCAAATAATTTTGCAACAATTTGCAAGAAATGAGGGAAAAAATTTGACTGGTTGAGTTGCGATTTTCTAAAACAGCTTATAATTAGCTTATAATTAGATTACATTAAGACTACAATAATCAGTACTTATGCAATTTTCATTAATTGAATACTCATCAAGAGAATATAATATACACTGGCACACAAACCATTAAAATCAAAAGACATCAGGTAACCTTTCAATAACATAACCATGACCCCCAACACTCATGATGGGAATACCGGGGACTTTTCTTATTCTTCTTTTTAAATCAGCATCATTAGAAGCTACAATATAACATTTATGTTGGATGACTCTATTAACAAGACAATCATCAGCATAAGTTCCCAGATGAGAACAACTGATTCTTTTAATTCTTGGATCCTTGGCTAATCGAAGAGCAATTCTAAACTTGGGGCCTAATTTTTCTAATTCTGCCATTACACAGTCAGTGACTATTGGTACACATTTTGCATAAAGACAATCCATTAATCCACGGTAAATATCAATTTTTTTTTGAATTGAAAAGTTGAAAAAATTAGTATCTAATAAAACTTGATAAGGTGGCTTGATGGCTGAGTTATATTGAAAGAAAAGTGCTGAAGATACTTGTGGAACTGATTTAGTTAATTCTGGATCTTTAGGTTTATTATTGGTTTGGTTATTAGCTGGTTTATTTTGTCCTATACGGGGATCCTTGGTATTGAGGGTTCTTTTCTTCAAAGCGAACTTCTTGGTCTTTTTAGCTTTACCCATTTTAAAGTTAACAAAAGAGTAAATAAATCAAGTTAATAAGATGAATAAGATGATAAGTAGTAATTATTTGAGATGCGATGCTTTTTTTCTATGGCAATTTTTTTTTTTCTTTATTTTTGTGCAAAATTGACCCGTTCATCTCGTTTTTTTTTTCTACAAGCAATGGCTGCAACATAATAAATAGAATTAATACATAAAGAAGTAAAGACATAACAAATAACAGATAGTACAACGAGTAGATAATACAAGGTTTAGAAGGAAAAAATTTTTTGATAATCGATGGCCCCTGCGTCAGATTCGCCAACTTTCCAACTTAATAATCTTTTATTTTCGGAATTATCAGCAAGATCCATACTAAACATTCTAAGTTTTCTTTGGTAATCATTATTTAAATCAGTTTGGCCGGAATCACCAGTGATACTATTGTAGCAAAGCCAAATCAGTTTAGAATCATCATTATCCAAGTAACTTAATAGACAAGCATCATTTTCATGTTCATGACCAACGGAAACGACATGATAACCCATATTTATAATATCATTTTTAAATTTTGGATTTGAAGCCGAATTCAAATTACTTTTCATATTATAACCACCAATTAGTTTAAATTTACCTTGAGGACGGAAATTGGGTAAAGGATAATGGAAAAAAAGTAATTTAAAAATCTTAGAAGTAGCATCAAAATCACCATTAAGACGGTATAAATAATTAATTTGAGAAGAATCAATTTTTTTATTTTCCGAATCTAAAATTGCAATATGAGCATTTGGTTTATTTAAAGCAAGATTGTTTATATCAATATCATTATTTTCAACATAATAAACGTTTAAATTATAATTTGATAATCCGTGTAAAGAATTATCTTCAGGTTCAGGTTTATTATAACAAAGAGGTAAAGAACTGATGAACTTTAAAAATCTTTTTTTAGTAATATCATTATCGATATTATAATCCGATTCACCAAAAGTGAAAACAAAGGGAATACGATTTTTCAATATTGGAGAAAGTGCCTTCAAAATAACTGATTTAAAATTTTTCAATCTTCTGAAATCAATTAAATCTCCAGTGATAACCACCAAATCTGGTTTATCGGCTTTTATAGCCAGTTCCATGAATTTAACTGTTTTATAATCAGATTTACAATTAGAATTATCACCATCAAGACACAATCCTAAATTCTGGCCAAAATGTAAATCACTAATTTGCATAATTTTATAATTTTCATGATTGCTCAAAATGATATTTTTCGCTTTCAAATCATTAAATTTACTATCGACCTCCTTCAAATCATCTTGACTAAATTTCAATAAAGATAAATGAGGAGGTATTGACAGAGTAAAGGGGAGCAGAATTGGATTTGGCTGGTATTTCCAATATGGACGATCATCCGAAAGATCATTATGACCGAAAAGAACATCAATATCCCTAATCATTCTTGTTTGATGGGTATTTGGAGAGTAATATAACCAAATATTAATGTTAGAATTGAACTTATTAGAAATCCATTTGCCCGGTTGATTGGCTGGGGTTATTGGATCTTTACCATTTGGTAATATTTGGATATCAGTTAATACATTTTCAAGATCATCAGTTCTTTCATAAACCATATAAATATGATAATCAAACCAAGAACTCGAATAAAGATTCAACGGAGTCTTATATTCAAGAATTGATTTCTTAGCAGTTGGTTCCGGAATGGAATTACAAGTGAAATATTTCAAACATCTTCTTATCTCAATGGAGGTGATGGTTGCATTAACCGCAAGAATCTCTTCTACCGAAGGATTTTCCAAATGGTCGGGGAATAACCTGGTTAAGTCTTTAGAACTTGACGTTAGTAATGACTTATCTATCGATACTTGGAAATGGTAGTTCAATGAATATATTATTAGTCCTAGTAACGTTAGGATGATTACTAAAAGGTTCACTTTGCGAATCCTAAAGCACCGTAGCGGTTTCATTATTGGTTGATAAGTAGCTCCCAAGGATGGATAGGTTGATGATTTGGTTTGGTATTTATAAAACAAACCTCCAAAAAGAAAAGCGAAAGAAGACTTTTCTATTTATAAGTATTGACAAAAAAAAAAAAAAAATAATAATGAAAAGAAAAACTTTACCAATTTACAATTAACTTTACAATACAATTTACAATTTAAAGTACAATCTAGAGTACAATTCACAGTACAATACCTGCAAAACACAACAAGATCAAAGAAAACTCCAATAAACTATCAGAATACGAAAGGGTAGGCCAACAACAAAACCTAATTTAGATTTGTAACCGAATGGAACTATCATTTTTCTCAACTCCAACGCGTTGATGATGGAAAACTCCAACGCGCTAACTTGCTTAGACCGCCTTCTTGCAATTCTTGGGCGATGCTTCGTCTAAAACGCTATTTCAGATTGAGCGTTAATTTATCTACAAACAGCACTGGTTTAAGGTGCCGTACATCGATTTTCTCTAAATTACCCAACGTGAATCCAGAACCACATATCCCGTATATATCAATGGCCCGTGATATTTGTTTGCTTCGTATTTATACCCAACTTTCCGATTGGCTTGCAAATGGGCTTTTGTTGAACCCACCCCTATGGGGGTATAATCGGTCTTCAAGCGGGAGGAAGGCTTCTTTTTCGCGATTATTTTATCCATCTTGTTCTGTGCTTTAGATCATAGTATTGTCATTGCAATTTAGTTCACCCAACTGTCAGTCCGGGCTAGTATGCTATTCCTCTTGTAAACCGTATGGGAGATCCGCCTTTTGGTTTAGCAGCATGTGCGTTTTGTCTCACGGGGCAGACACCCGTACACACGGGGAAACTGTATGGGCATGTATATCGTGTATTTGCAATGATTATAAATCTACTAATTGGTTGGATGGAAGATCAGATGATTCTTCGATTGGCGGGCTTTTGCATTCTTGATACTCTTTATATTTTTGCAAGAACTTGTGTTCTTCGTTTTCGAATCGGGTCTGCAAGTAGTTGACTTGGGGTAAACTGGAATCGGCATTAGAGTCTTCGACGTAGATTAAGGTCAATCCGTTAATTGAGGAAGTGGTGTGGTTGTAGACTACTCGTTGAATTTTTTCAAAATCTTCCATTTGCACAATGTTATAGTCAGTAACCTTATTATTGTTCAGAAACTGCTTACTATACGCTTCATAATAAAACCAAGCATCTTGTTGTTTGAAGAAATAACGAGAATCATCTAGAATAACTCCCTTTAGCTCGTATTTGGCTAATGGAGGGTTTCCCAGTTGATTATAATGGTCAACTATATTTTGGTAATTTCTAATGTCTGTTTTATTCATCAATTCTCGAGATTCTTCTTGTTTAGCCCCATTTTTAGCCCGTTCATCTTCCATATTAACCCGTAAGTTCTCTAAATCTTGATATATATCTTCATTCACCAGTTTTGCTAGATAATTTAACGATTGTTTCAAAACCTGATCGATCTTCTTCCCTTCGAAGAAGTTCATTTGCAAAATCTCTCTAGTCAGGTTTTTACGTGCTTCTTCATGCTTAACTTCTTCTGCTCGTAAATCCATTACACTTGATATACATTGGCTCAGATATATCTGCGGGTAAAACCATTCATCCAAGTGAATTGGTTGGCTTGGTAATTCATCAGCCATATTAATATCGTCGTCATCCCCATCTCCAACTAAATGGAAACTAACCACTGGACTGACTCTTTCGTATTGCATATACCCTAATTTTTTAAAATTAGCTTCCCAAAATAACTGATTCAAAGTTCCATATAGCGTTGATGATCTGGAATCATTATCAATTTCAACTAAGTATAATCCACTCTTGACATTATCAGCAATACTCTCAACCATCGACTGTAATAATTCTTCAATCTTATTATAATTTGGAGAGTCTTTACCAACAACTAAATTATAATTATAATTAAGTGTTTCGTATATTCTCAATACCACTTCATCAACAGTTTCAACCTCAGTAAGCTTTTGCTTGAAATCTTTAGGTACGTTCTTAATCAATTCATCAAAATTAATATACTGACGTTTCCCATCTCGATGATTTATAACGTAAAGTAAATATTGAACCTCTTTCAAAAAATTATACGCTTGTTCAATATCGCCACCATTCTCTTTATCTTCTTCATCGTGTTTCTCTTCCAAATCAATCATAATCAACGAATAGAACTTTTGACTTTGTCCCAATATTACCAAAACCGGGATCAAATAATTCTCCAAGTATTTCTTCTTACTCAACACTATCGCAGTAGGGACCCCTTCGTCCTTGGTTTGCTCATACAACCGTTCCTCCAACATATTGGCTTCTTCCACTTGCGGGTTAAGCGCTGGTATGGAGTCATCCTCGATATATTGGTAACTTCCATATTCTTCCACCGGTACTTGTCTATATTCATTAAACTGGGGAATATCCTGTGCATTCTTAACATTGACCGTGTCCCCCATATAGTCATCGGCTTTCTCATCTCCTTCTTCGTCAGTTGGTGAGTTCACCAATTGCTTTCCCTCCTGAGTGGTTTCCGGTGCTTCTGTCTCAATGGGATCTCCAAATAAGTACCCGATTGCTCTTGATACGTCCCCTTTAGTAATATCGAGTGCTTCTTGTGCTTGCTCGGGGCTGAACCCCATCTCGGTAAGTCGACTGATATTCTCCAGCATATTCACTAATTGATCCTTCTTTCGATCCTTGACCGCAATTGATCCTATACTTTATCTTCACTGAAAACCTCCCTTCAATTGGTTTTTTATCGTGATGGGTTTTTGTAAAGTGCACTCTTTTACCAAATACCATCTTGCGTTTGACTACTTATAGATGCTATACACGGACTACATTGCAATTAAATCCAGAGCAAAAACCGGTCAAAGTAAAAACAATCCCACCCGCTAAGGGCCCAGTTGCAAAAATTATGACTCAACTACGAACTGAGCATAGCACCTGCTTTTAGTTTTGTTCATTCATTTTGAGAGCGAAAATTTTTTTTTTTTTTTTTTTTTTTTTCAGGTATCATTAGAAAAATCTGCTATCTCATCTTGAAGATTCGTTGATGAACTATATAAGACACCAGGCTTACTATAGTTTAAGAACTTCATTGTTGTGTGCTCGCCCCGTCTTGTATCGTCGTCACTTACTAGATCACTCGTCGTTGTTCAGAATGTCAGCTGCTGCCATCCATTCTACTCCTTCAGTCCAATCCATAGCTGAAGGATTATCAAAATTAGGTTTGGAACAACCAGAAACTATTAAAGATTCCAATCCAGACTTTAACATCTTGGATGTTTTGAGAAACTATATTACCACTGAATTGCATGCAGTTAGTGGTGTTGATAAGGCCATCATTTTTGATGCTTTAAACATTCCTGCAACTTTAGATAAAGGGGATTTACTTGTTCCATTACCAAGATTGAGATTGAAAGGTATCGATTTAAAAGCTAAAGCTATTGAGTGGTCTGAAAATTTCAACAAGGGTAAATTTTTATCAGAAGTTAGACCTGAAGGTCAATTTTTGCAATTTTACTTCAATAAATCTCTTTTATATAATACTGTTATTAGAGATACTTTATTGAGAACTACTGAATATGGTGCTTTACCTTTAGGCGTTGGTAAGAAAATCATTGTTGAATTTTCGTCTCCAAACATTGCTAAGCCTTTCCATGCTGGTCATTTAAGATCAACCATTATTGGTGGGTTTTTATCTAACTTATATGAAAAAGCTGGTTGGGATGTTACCAGAATCAATTATTTGGGTGATTGGGGTAAACAATTTGGTATTTTAGCAATTGGTTTCTCTAAATACGGTAGTGAAGAATTATTAGCTAAAGATCCAATTAATCATTTATTTGATGTTTATGTCAAAATTAATAAAGATATCACCGAAGAAGGTGAAGATAAAGAAGATGGTACCAATGCTAAAGCTAGAGACTATTTTAAAAAAATGGAAAATGGTGATGAAGAAGCTTTAGCTATCTGGAAAAGATTCAGAGAATTATCCATTGAAAAATATGTTGATACTTATGGTCGTCTTAATATTAAATACGATGTTTACTCTGGTGAATCTCAAGTTTCTCGTGAAAGTATGCAAAATGCTACTCAAATCTTTGCTGATAAAGGTTTAATTCATGAAGATAGAGGGGCCAAATTAATTGACTTGACTAAATTCAATAAAAAATTAGGTAAATGTTTAGTTGAAAAATCAGATGGTACCTCATTATACTTGACTAGAGATGTTGGTGAAGCTATTAAACGTTATGATCAATATAAATTTGATAAAATGATTTATGTCATCGCCTCTCAACAAGATTTACATGTTGCTCAATTTTTTGAAATTTTAAAACAAATGAATTTCCCATGGGCTAAGAATTTAGAACATGTTAATTTTGGTATGGTTCAAGGTATGTCCACTAGAAAAGGTACCGTTGTCTTTTTAGATAACATCTTGGAAGAAACTAAAGAAAAAATGCATGAAGTCATGAAAAAGAATGAAGATAAATATAAACAAATTGAAAACCCTGATAAGATTGCTGACTTAATCGGTATTTCTGCTGTTATGATTCAAGACATGCAATCTAAACGTATTAATAACTACGAATTTAAATGGGATAGAATGACCTCTTTTGAAGGTGACACTGGTCCTTACTTACAATACGCTCACTCCCGTTTGAGATCAGTTCAAAGAAAATCTAACATCGATGAATCTAAATTAGCTGATGCGAACTACGACTTATTGGTCGAACCATGTGCTGAAAACTTGATTAGGACCTTGGCCCAATACCCAGATACCATCAAGAAAGCCTTGAAAAATCACGAACCATCAACTATCGTCACCTACTTATTCAGTTTGACCCATATTGTCTCTCAATGTTACGATATCTTATGGGTTGCCGGTCAAACTGAAGAATTGGCTACCGCTAGATTAGCTTTATACGCTTCCGCTAGACAAGTCTTATATAACGGTATGGTCTTGTTAGGTTTGACCCCTGTTGATAGAATGTAAGAATGTATATATATATATTAATTATAAACTTATTATCTAAAGTATTATCTTCATTTTCGTAGTGCCTCCGCTTACAGAGTTTTCCACCTTACATAGATCCCCGAAATACCCTGCTGGCTTAACACATTCTAAATTCATGAAAATGGTAAACCACTAACCGTACGCTGTTTCCAGTGAACCAAACTAGTTAGACGGTTGTAACGAAAATATTGCTTTCGAACCTCCTAAAAATAAGTGAAGATAAACCCTACAGCTGAACTAACCTGGAGGACCCACAGCAAAGTGATATTTCATGTTTCTTGATGTGTATTTCCTTGGGAATCTTAAGTTTGCAGCTCTTTTATCTAGAAGAATAGAAAAAAAAAAAAAAAAAAAAAGAAAAAAAAAAAAAAAAAAAACAACAGAAGACAAGGAAAGAGGAAAAAAAAAAAAATAAAATCTGAAACATTAAGTGGTTGGCAAACAGACGTGAATAACTTCATTGAATAGGTATTTTACTAACGTCACATTTCACTAGATCATCAAGGGCAGTGGTTCTATTTGAGTACGCCTTTTAATTTTCAAGCTTTTATATGAATATATTGTCATCAGTCCAAATTCTTTCTCTATTGCACATCACGTATTGATATTGGAGTAAGATGAGTACACCAGCGATCCGGCAACTAGCGTTGTCAGATGCTGAGTTCGATGATACCAAGAACTTGTTCTCCCAAATGAAATTAACAGAATTGAAGAAAATGGCTAAAGCGCTTGGTCTAACCTTGCGAGGCAATAAATCCGACTTGATGGGGAGACTTAACACTCACTTTGATGGCGGGAAAGAATATGGAGATGGTGTTCGGTTATTGGCCATGCGGACCATGGCCTTGAAGGTAGTCAATGGGGTAGACATTCCAGATTATAATCAACTAACTCAAGCCTTAAAAACTGGCGCATTTAACTATACAAATATTCCCAATCAATATTCGAATAATCCACCTACTAGTCATCGTAATACCCAATCACAATCACAGCCAACTGAAAAGCCTAAGAAAGCATCTTCTTCCAAGTTTACAGGTCCTGTATTACTATTCAAGCCAAGCCCATTTTACACCCAGAAAAGATTAATTCGAATAGACCCAAATTACGTTAACCCATGCGTGCCAAAATCTCAAAGAAGCACATTCGAATCCTCCTTTGTACTTACCAGTGAAGAACAGGCGATTCTAAGATCAAAACCATCGATGAAACTTTACTTCTTTTCCGGTATGACTACACAGAGCAATTCCGATATTGATGTTCAGTGGCCTCCTCAGCTTGAAATACGCTGTAATGGGAACGTCATTAAAAATAGTGTAAAGGGGTTCAAAAACACAGTGGGTACCGATTCTCCAGCCGATTTAACGCCTCTCATTCACTCTGGATCTAAAACTAACAATATATCCATGCTTTACAATGGTGCAACCGAAGGTTTTCTAACGTATCTCTATATCGTTGAAACAAGAAAACCCGAAGACATATTACAGACTGTCCTTAAACATCCACATATCCACAAAAGTAGTACGGTGTCAGAAATCAAGAAAAGTTACCAGGATGCCGATGGTGATGATTTGGTCATAGCTCATTCTTCATTGCCCTTGAAATGCCCTCTTATATATAAGAGACCAAATTTTCCGTCCAAAGGTATATTTTGTCAACATTTGCAATGTTTTGATTGTCTTTCCTACTTGCAACTTCAAGCAACCATTCCCTCGTGGAAATGTATTATATGCTCGCGTCCATTACACCTAAAAGATTTAGCCATTAGTGATTATCTAATGGAAATTTTACAAAAAACTTCCGAGGATGTGGAACAAGTTGATTTGAAACCTGATGGCTCCTGGGAAGCAATTCATGAAGGAGATGAAGATACCCAACATAAAAGCTCGAATGAAAATAAAGCTGCCTCACCTAACAATGTTGAATCCGTGAGCAATGAGCAAAAAAAACAACTATCTCCCCCTTCCCCAATAGTTATCGAACTATTGCTGGAAACAGATGATGATGATGATGATGATAGGGATGCTATGGCCGCTCCCCAGACCATTAATAATTTTATTCCACCAGTTGCTGAGCCTAACCAATTAGATGCCCCTGCTGCTGCAGGAATAGTAACTGGTCTGAATGATACCACCCCTCGTCAAACTGTTCCTCTGACTTCTCACATTGACCAAATGATGGATTCCGGTCCAAATTTGGATCAAGACGGAACTAATTCTATACATGATGAAGCTCCCACATCGACTCATGCGTCAAATCCTATTTCTAATAATGAAACCCAAGCTCTTCCTATCCCATTTTCGGACTCAGCAATACTACAGGATATGGCACAGGATATGGCACAGGATGGGACAGAAAATGAAAGCCAAGCAGAATCAAACGACAATATTCCACTAGCTGCACTCCATCTGGCAGATAGAACTCGGCCCCCTTCTACTCGAACCAGCTCGACCAGGCCAATGTCGACTGAACTATCTTCCCAAACAATTGCCAGTGTATCCTCATATCCGACAATCGCTAGTGCACAATCAGATCAAACAATCACGAGTACAACATCAGACCAAACTATTTCGAGTGATCATACAATTTCAAACGTACCATTGAATCAGCGAAATACGAGTGGGCCATATGCAGCAAACAATAGTAACCCTTCAGAGCCCTACAAAGCATCAGAAAACACCATTGCAAGTGTTTCATCAAACCAGCAGGCCGATTCAACAATGCAATCTGAGAGATCTGTGGCTTCAAATTCTCCTGAAGAAATACCACTGAGAATTCATGAAAGCTCAAGGGAAACTTTAAGAAGATCAGATGGTCATAATGGTGCCAGTTCATTACAACAAAACCAAATACCAATGGTTGAGCCCCAGCCAACAATTCCAAGGTCACAATCAGTAAGTAACTTTCGCGAAGCTAATCCACATCAGGATCTATTGGTGCAAAGATCTAATACAACACCGCAAAACCAGCATAAACAGAGGGGAGTTCAAAATGTGATTGAAAAAAGTACTTTAACTGGTTATGGCTCTTCGCAGCCTTCAAGTAAGGAAACATCAAATTCAAATAATCAAACCTTTTCCAATACTAATGTTCATCACCAGAGTACGAATATCAATGCGGTTAATTCAAGCTCTTTTAATAATGTTGGTAACAGTCACCCAGTGCCAGTTCATACAACTTCATCACCTGCAATGCTGCCATCGGATTCGAATCAATTTCCAAACCCAATAAGGACATATGGAAATAATCAGTATTCAGACTTTCCTTATGGTCAGGCTCAAGCTGTATCGAACAATCTAAGAGAATTCGAAGATTTTCGCAAGCTCGAGGAACGAGCTGCTCAATTGTCAAATACAGTCAGCAAATATGCTCTGGAATTAGAAAGCACGAGACAAAGAATGGCATTTTTCAAGGCTCAACTCGAAGCTAGGAAAGGTTCTTTGCCGCAAAACAATCCTGCCCCTGCTATGCGGTCTCCAACAACCTATGATCAAGCGTATCAAACGGAATATAATAGGTTATTAGTGCGACTGGAAGCAGATCACCAGAGAATGCTAAATGAAAAAGCTAGATTACAACTGACCTTCGAACAAATAAGCAGAATGGAACAGGTGATGTCACACCCTCAACAGGCGCTGTTGGCATCAAACAATAATGTCTCACCTAATCTTTTTCCAAATAACATTGCTTCAAGATCTTTTGGGCCAAAAGCTTTAATTGAGAATTGGAAAAATATCGAGCTTGGGTCTATTGAATGGATTAACAAATACAAAGGATGGGTACCTCAGGATGATACGACTCGGAAAAACTATCATACAGCTTTACAACAAGTAGTACAACGTTTGATTTCCGTACGTGCACAATTGTCATCTCTAAACGTGCCACTTGTTCCAATATATAGAGATACCTGGTTATTCAAAGTGATGGAACCTGTATCAGTTCAAGCAAAAAATCGGACAAATACCTTGAATGAATCATCTTTACTTGCGCAAAGCCAACATTCCCAAACCCAAAATCCCCAAACGCCAACTGCAAGCACAACTGCATCTTCAAATTCAGTAAGTTATAATGGTCAAGACTCTCCGGTAGAGCACCAACCAATCCAAAAACAGTCTCTTAATGGTAGTCTGTTGTCTAATCATGAGACGATTCGCTCGGAGGAAGCTTCCGTTAATACTGATAATGGAGCAATAAATAGTGGCTCTCATACGCTCCAAGACCCAAATAGAACTGCTGAAGAAGGGCAATCTAGACCTACTGCTCTTGATCGGCCACCATTGGAAAATGTATCGAGCCTGTCTTCACCTCAAATAGTACCGGCTCTGACCAATAGCCAGAATAGGCCAATGCCCGTCTCCACTGATTCGGCAGCTTCGCTAAATAGCAAAAATGATAAAATACCTGAAAACAGAGGGCTTCAGATTTTTGCCCCACATTTACGAGAACAAGAGCGCCGGAAAGAGTTACTTTCTAGGCAAAAAGAGGATTATAACAGGATGAGAGAAAATGCTTTTGGAAGAAACAGATCAAGTGAAACCATCGTAAGTCAAGCTGGCTCTCCATCGATAGCAGATAGCACTACTGTCTCTCTGGGAGCAGATCAAATTACTGCGACTCCAATTTCGTATGTAACTACAAATAAAGATAATTCAGCTCCTTCGGTTGTTACAGAAGCGGGATCTCCAAGTAATAATGAAAGGATGACGGCACCAGAAAAACGAACACAGTCAAACGATGTACCTCTCTCTGAGCCATCTGTTATGAAAACCCCGAACAAGCCAACTGCATCAGAAGATCGCTCAAAGATTTCCGAGAATGAAGCACGTTATTCACAGTCTGCTTTTGATCTCATGCATAATGCGATTAACAAGCAAAAAGCATCTAGTAAGATTAAGGGCATGTTGAATATTGAGGTTTATGATAATCTTGTGAACTCGTGTGACCAATCTAAAGTCCAGGCAACATCAGTGTCACCATTAAATTTCAAAGTAAGTTCAATGACATTGGAAACACCGAATTCTAAGAAGCGATCATTGTCAAACCCGGATAAGATTGACAAAGTGTGGAACAAGCGTATGAACAGTGATGATAACAGATCCGGGGCTAATTCGAGTACGGCCAGCGTTAGAAATGACTCGACTGTGGCTAACAATGAAAATTCAAATGACCAAGAGAGTGAGGTACCTGCTCGAGCACCTAACGGAAACCAAGAAAGAAGAAGAAGCAGCGATGCTAATACAAGCTCTTTTGGTGGTGGCCAGACTCTCGATAAAACTCTAGCACGTAAGATCAGTAATTATAAGCTCAAGTTTGATCCTAAATTAATTGATCAAGATGAGATTATAGATCTCGACTAATGAGAAGTTCTCTTGTATATATACAATGTAAAATAGCATTATTATGATTCGAAAATTAATGTATTGATTTTTTACTGAAAGTTTTTTGATCTGGAAAATATATATAGTACATAGTTTTGTTTTATTATGATTATTTACATAGGACTTGGGCCTAAATAATCTTCTTTGATACTACCAATGGCATAAATTTCGTTAACATCGGTTCTTGTACCTACTATCTTCAATCTAACTCTGGATCCCTTTTCTATATTTTCTTCTGCACTCACATAAGCCGGGGGGTTAGCAGATGGGTTGAATCTCATATCGGAAGGAATCAAATGAGTACTTACAAATACCGATAAGGGACCTACGTCAGCGAAAAATCCCATTTTATTGACTGTTGTAACAACTGCATCGACAACTTCACCTTTAAACGGTTTCCAAACCACTGCTCTATATTTTACTTCGAATTCAGCCATACCGGAACCTGGAATGATTCGACCTTTACCCACGTCAATATTCATGCAATCTAAAACACATACTATATATCCAAATTGACCTGTACATGTTCCCTCCACATCACTAAGTAATTTATCTCTTAAATATTGATTCATCTGTGGACCAAAATACGATGGATGCAAAGTTAGATTTAACGCTAAATCTTTCAAGAAAAACATGATTCTTGAACTCTAGTTATGATTGTTATGTGTGTGAATTGTTCTGATGGTTTCTAAAATACCAAACTTGTGTGTTATCTCGTTGATGATAAATGATGGACTAAAGTCAAAACGAGCAGTCTTTTCAATGAAAAAATTTGAACTTAACACTCTCCCCAAATAAGTATTAATACGAAGCTTGCAAAAACAGTATGGATTACCCCCAGCTAATAAAGTGTATGTATATATAAAGATCGCCGTGCTTTCATGGAGTTGGAACTTTTCAAAATTATCAACAGTTCATTTTCCATGCGAACGAAAAAAAAAAAATTTAGAAAAAATGGGAAAAACGCGACATTGTAGATTTTTGCGACATTGTGCGACATTATCTCAATTTTTCACATCGTTCTTCAGTTTTTTTTCACTTTTGGCTTTAATTTTGATCAAAGAAACAGGCTATTTTGATTTAAATTAAGCATAAGTGATAGACCATGTCCCAGAGAATAGGAAATTCGGTGGTGGCCATGACAAGGGTGTGGCACCACGTTGATGTTGCTGCAGACCAAAGAACTTTAGGTCGTTTGGCTTCTAGTATAGCTACTACCTTGCAAGGAAAACATAAACCAACATATTCCCATAATAACGATCACGGTGATTACGTGGTTGTGACTAACTGCTCGCATTTGAAGGTCAGTGGTAATAAAATGAAAGAAAAGACTTATTGGTCTCACACCGGACGTCCAGGGTCTTTAAAATTAGTTCCTATGGAAACCATGATTTCAAACAAAGGATTTGGAGAAGTCTTGAAGAAGGCTGTCAAAGGGATGATTCCAAAGAATAAGTTAAGGCTTGCTAGATTGGACCGTTTGAAGGTCTATGACGGTGATGATCATCCATATAAACAGAATTTAATTGCATTTGCAGATGAAGTACCGGATATGAAGAGGAAATTAGCTAAACTTAACGAGCAAGAAGCCCAACTTAACGGTCTTCGTGAAAAATTTGTTAAAAACTAAAATATCTTATGTATATAATTAAATAATCTTTGTAAATAAATTAAATTAGGTTAATTCGTTAAACTTTCAATCGATTGTAACAGTTTGAAGCATAAGTATTGCAAAATTGTTTTATTACAAAAGATATGTATATATATATATATATAGGTTTTTAGATACTTTTGACTCTTCTTGTTTGAAGGAATCAAGAAACGAAGGAAAAAAAAAAGATTAACAAACATTAAAAATTATAGAATACAGATAGATAAGTTTTTTTTTTATTTGGATAATTTGAGTTCTCTCAAAATATTATCTCAATGTCACCCCCAGGGCCAACGGTAGTCACTAAACACGTATACTTACACCAGATCTTTCAGTGTATAATCTTGGTGATATATTCATGGCCATTAATTCTTGGAATAATAATTTAGCAGCATAAGGAATATGTATTTGATAAATATTGGTTTTATTTTTACAAGAACGACATTCAAATTGATTCTTTTTCAAATTTGCAATAACAGACATTAAACCACAAATACCACAGACATGGACTCTAAAAGCATCTGATGCTTCCATTAATCTTTCCTTCAAGAAACCTGCTGCCCCGTGAGCAATCATACAATCTCTTTCCATTTCCCCGAAACGTAAACCACCATCTCTAGATCTACCTTCTACCGGTTGTCTGGTTAAGACTTGAACTGGACCTCTTGCTCTGGCGTGAATCTTATCGTCGACCATATGTCTTAATCTTTGATAATACGTTGGACCAAAGAACACTTGTGCCATTAACTTCTTACCAGTGTGACCATTATACATAACTTCGAAACCTCTGGATTGATATCCATGTTCTCTCAATAATTTAGAAATGGCTTCGGCAGTAACATCAGTGAAAGGTGAAGCATCACCTTCAAGACCTGATAAAGACGAAACTTTGGAAAGTAAACATTCAATCAAGTGAGCAACTGTCATACGAGATGGAATAGCATGTGGATTGATAATTAAATCTGGAACAACACCTTGAGCTGTGAATGGCATATCTTCGTGCCTATAAGTAACACCAATGGTACCCTTTTGACCATGTCTAGAAGCAAATTTATCACCAATTTGTGGAACTTTGGTGGTTCTCATTCTAACTTTAACAAATTTGGCACCATCACCATTAGTGGTTAACAATACTTGATCAACAATACCAGATTCAGTACTTCTTAATGGAGTGGAAGCATCTCTCTTGGTATGATATTGAGTTCTTTGACCTAATTCTTCAGTGTCTGGAGGAATTGGAGTAGTCTTACCAATAATAATATCTTCACCACTAACTCTAACACCTGGAGCAATCAAACCATCGTCATCTAATTTTTCATATGTACCATGTTTTAATCTCAAAGTGTCAGATCTTGATGGTTTTTCGAAAGTTTCTAAAGCTTTCATACCTTGTCTTTTTTCCAAATCCATATATGATCTGAAAAACAAAGATCTGAATAAACCACGATCGATAGAAGATTGATTCATAATCATAGAATCTTCTTGATTATAACCCGAGTAACATGCAATTGCAACAATGGCATTCTGACCGGCTGGTAATTCACGGAATTTCAAATGTTCCATTGCTCTTGTAGTAGCCAAAGGTTTTTGAGGATAATACAAAATATTAGCCATGGTATCCATTCTAACTGCATAATTGGTCAAGAAAACACCCATAGCTTGCTTACCCATAGCAGATTGATAAGTATTACGAGGAGATTGGTTATGATCAGGGAAAGGAATAATTGAAGCGGCCACACCCAATATCATTGAAGGATGAATTTCACAATGGGTAAATGTATGTAAACTTCCACTGAATGTAGGTTTAATTCTTTTAGCAGGATCTTGTTCTTGTTCTTCTAATTGTACTTCTTTTTGTTGAGTTTCTGATAAAGAAGTCTTACTTGCTTCTAAATCTTCTGGAGTCATTGCAATCATAATAGTTTCTTCTTCTTCTGCATCAACATATTCAACAATACCATCACTAACTAAAGACGACCAAGTGTAAGCGGAATCAGCAGAATCTTCATCATATTCATCGTATTCAGAATTAATTAATTTGTGAACATGTTCCTTTTGTAACTTAAGATCACCTTTAGTTTCTGAATCTGGATCATCATCAACAATAAATAATGGACGATAAACACGACCAGCATCAGTGAAGATCTTGAATTCTTTTTCTCTAATATCTCTAATAATAGAAACTTCAGGAGAAATATCACCTCTTCTTCTTAAATTACGCATAGTATCAACTAATTGTGCAGGTTCTCTGTGAGTACCAACCCATACCCCGTTAACGAAAACTCTTGTGGAATCGGGAGAGTTGGAAGGAACATAGTCTTCCAAAGGTTCCATACCCCATTCTTCTAAGAAATATGAAATTGGTTCTGAAGGAGTACCCACAGAAATACAAGTCATCAAAGATAAATTTTTGACCAAACCACACGCTTGACCTTCAGGGGTTTCAGCAGGACAAACAAGACCCCAATGGGTATTATGTAATTGTCTAGGTTTGGCTATTTTACCATCACGACCAATTGGAGTATTAGTTCTTCTTAAATGGGATAAAGTAGATGAATAAGTATAACGATTTAAAACTTGAGAGACACCAGCACGAGAACTCATTGCCTTTTTCTGTTCACCCCAGTTACCGGTAGCCAAAGAGTAACGTAAACCATCAGTAATGGTTTGAGATTTAACAGCTAAAGTTAAGTTAAATTCTTTATCATTTTCAACACATCTTTGCATATAATTATAAATATCCTTAGTTAATTTTTTGAATAAAATTCTGAACAAGTTTGCTAATAAAGGACCGGCTAAATCCAATCTTTTTTTACCAAAATGATCTCTATCATCAGGTTCTTTTCTTTCTAATGCACATAATAATAATCTATTGACCATATAACCTAAAAAGAAAGCTTTTCTTGTTTCAAAACCTTCTTCTTGAGTAATATTTGGTAATAATTCTTTTTGTAAGATATCTTTAGCATATTGAATACGTTTTTCTCTTCTAATACCCAAGACACCTCTTCTACCAATAAAATCAAGGGCAACTTCACGTTCTTGAATCACGAAACCTTCTTCAACACAAGGTTTAAGCATTTCTAACATTTGCCAATCATTAGCATCATAACAAATGTGTTCTAAAATATCACCATCAGGAACAACACCCAAAGCTCTGAAAACAATAACGATTGGAATATCTTCTTTAATATAAGGTAAAGTTGCCTTAATGGTTCTACCAGAAGTACCTTTATCATCTCTACCATATAATTTGATTTGCATTGAAGAAATTAAACGAGAACCTTTTTCAAGAGCAGATCTAATTTCGGCAATATGAGATATTGGAGAAGGAGCAGCTTTTTTGAAAACTTGAACAATATTAGCAGCACTTCTTTCTTGAGCAATTAAAACTTTTTCAGAACCGTTAATAACAAAGTAACCACCCATATCATAAGGGCATTCTTTCAATTCATAAAATTCATGTTCTCCTAAATCACGTAACATACAAAATTTAGATCTCAACATAATAGGAACTTTACCTAAATAGACCTTAGTTTGAGGTTCTTCATCTTGAACTTTTTCTTCTATCCACTCTAGTTCATTCTCTTTTCTATTATTATCATCTGATTTGAATACTTTCTTGGTCATATCAACGTATAATGGTGATGAATAAGTCAAATTACGTAATCGGGCTTCTTGAGGGAACATTGGATGAGTAGTACCGTCACCTTCAGTTTGGGTTGGTTTAGAAATATAAATCTTACCAAAAGTAATCTCATAACGTCTATTTTCATGATCATCTTCCGAAGTATGTTGAGCTGGTTGATCTAAAATTAAATGAGAATCTTCCCAAACAAGTTCTTGGATTGTTGTTTCAATAAATTCATCAAACGAATCTAGTTGTTGTGACACCAAACCTTTTTCTTGGAAAAATGATGATATAACAGTCCAACAATCTTCTGGTGTAATGCTATTGGAGTCATCATCATACATATAAGGGTCTTCAACCGCTTGATCTTGTGACATGATCAACGTATGGTTCTCTCTAAACTAGGGGGCGTTGGCGTAGCTGACTTAAAGAAAGAAATGTGGATGATTCACCGATGGGTATACGGATAGGGTGCAAAGGTTAGATGGATGTGGGTTCGTTAATGATGTTTTGCCTTCTGATAATACTAATCTTTTCATTTTTTCATTTTTTTCCATAACAAAAACACCTCCAAAAGCGAACAGAAGAAGAAAAAAAAAAAATCAACAAAGCCGGTGCTTGCACGACATTTCCACTCACAAAATTTTCAGACTAAAAAAAAAAATGAAAAATGAAAAATGAAAAGTTCATCTTTTTGAAGTTTACCACGGCTTTTGAAGGGGTTAAAATGAATAGAAATATAGGTGTGGTGAAGAGCATATGGAGTGGCGTGTCCAAGAGACTTGTGCATTACAAAGTCACTCCCAAAAACTATCCAAAAGTGAATATAAAAGACGTTGAACTTGAAAAACCAAGATACGGATTCAGAAAGGAGAGACCAGCATTACTTTCACAAGAAATCACCGATACTTTATATCCATCGGCAGATATCAAGCAGGCGTACCTTGAAGCCGGAAAGCCTGTTCCAATAAGATACAGAAACAATAGTGATTTGATTGCCAAAAGACATTATGAGAATTATAAAGAAGCTATTGCAACTGGAGAAGCCCATTTCAGAATCGGTGAAAATGAAGTTTATTTACCAAAGGCAAGGGTTGTTTTATTGAAACCAAGTGCCAAACATACCCCATATCAAGCTAGATTTTTAGTTCCAAGAAATTTCAATAAGATGGATTTAAGAGATTATTTATGGAATCTTTACGGCTTAAGAGCATTGAATGTTACTTCACAATTATCACCGGTTAAATTAAGTAGAACTGGGGCAGATTACTCTACTTATAGAAGACCACAAGTTAAGACCATGACTATTGAAATGGATGAACCATTTGTTTGGCCAGAACATGCTAAAGAAAAAATTGATCAATATACGAAACAAGCCAAATCTCAAAAAGATGCTATTAGAAAGAAGGCACTTGGTGGTATGCAAGAACTCAATGAAAGTAAGGCATTTGACGGGTTATATAAGAGACCAGAATTGGTTAACACCTTTGTTCCCAAGAGACTTAAGAAACAAGGATCCTCAATTGTTCAAGATTATAAAAAACACTCCGAATCCAAACAAGATAAAGAACTTCTTTCTAACTATCTTGGATTATAAATTTCCTCTTCATGTATATAAGTTACAAATATAAATTTAGATTTAAATCGACCAATGTATCAAAGAAAATATAAAATAATAAGATAAAATAATAATATAAAATAATAATAATAGATAAAAGTTTAAACAACCATCAGAGAACTATAAGGAAATAAATATCATACCATAAATTTGACGATAACATAAGAAATAGAGAAAGGGAAACTGCTTTACCATAACCAACCACGTTTGACTTCCGCACCAGAGGTAGAAGCACTTGATTTCTTAGAATCGTCATTAGGTTTATCGATAACATCGTATTCATCTTCGACATTTGATTCCGGAACCGGTTTGGCTTCTTGGGTTGCCGGGGCTTGTAAAGAAGGCACATAAGACTTCACCGAGTTGAAAACATTGCTGAATTTCAGAGCTGCTGGAGTGTTAGCATCCGTAGAATCCTTTTGAGCAAGATTCAATAATAAACTAAGATAGTACATCAAAGTACCGGCATTTGTTTGGATTACTTGTTTCAACTTATCAAAATCAGCCGGGGTATTGTCCTCTTCCCCCAACCAAGAATCAAGCAATGGTCTCAAATACAGAAAGTAAATTAGCCCACAACCATCGTTGGTGAATTTTAACCATTGACTTTCAATATCAATCGAATTAACTTCAATTTTTTGAAACTTGCTTGTCAATATTGGCACCATTAACCAAATTGAAAATCCTAGGCGAATCAAAGAATAGCCAGGCAAGTAATACAAAAAAAAAACCGTTTCCACCAATTGGGCTGACCCAAAAACCAACCAGTACACTATCCATTTCTGTAAAGTGATCAATTCATATTGTAATAATCGTTCTTCGTAATCAATTGGTTCGGCTTGTTCTCCGGTGGCCTTCTTGAACAAACTGTTTATGGGTACATTAAACCCAGCAATATTGACATTTGAGGCTGCAATCCGATTGGAATGCGAAGTATACTTTTCAAAAGCACGATAAGTACAAATTATTGGCAATAACAATCCAATTCCATTACTATATGGTTAGTACATACCCATTGGGCTAAAACAAATGTAAAACGTACTTGATCATTCCAAACACCATGGCAAGAAAGTTGGTAGTCAATCGAGTGAGAGTTCAAGTATAACAAGTAAATAGTTCAAGTATAACAAGTAAATAGTTCAAGCAAATAGTTCAAGTAGAGGTAGTGGTGATAGCCAGTAGTCGTCCAGACTAAGTAAAAGAAGTAATTGGAATTCGATAAGAGATTATCTCGTTTCTAAACCCCATACTACGCAATCTTTTTTTGACCTCGTTTTTTTTTGTTTTGTTAGTGGTTCGGAGGGGGCAAAATCAAGGGGTGTTGCGGGTTGCGATAAACGTTTACTTACAAAGATAGCCACATACACGGTTGGTGTATGGGTGTGTTCTTGTTGCAAAATATTCACTTATATTCAACATTTAGACAACTGCTCAATTATATTCAACATTTAGACAACTGCTCAACTATTTATATTCAACATTGAGACAACTGCTCAACTATATTCAACATTTAGACAACTGCTCAACTATTTATATTCAACATTGAGACAACTGCTCAACTATATTCAACATTTAGACAACTGCTCAACTATTTATATTCAACATTGAGACAACTGCTCAACTATATTCAACATTTAGACAACTGCTCAACTATTTATATTCAACATTGAGACAACTGCTCAACTATATTCAACATTTAGACAACTGCTCAACTATTTATATTCAACATTGAGACAACTGCTCAACTATATTCAACATTTAGACAACTGCTCAATTATATTCAACATTGAGACAACTGCTCAACTATTTATATTCAACATTTACTGCTCATCTATTTATATTCAACTGTTCGTGTCAGTAGAGAAAACCCTTGTTTTCGAGTTCCTCGATGGTCCATGTGTAGAGTCTGTCGGTGTAGTTCTTGTCGTGGGAGGCCTTCAGGGATTTTGCATCGGTGCCTCCGGTGCTGAAATACCTACAATTGTCATTCTCGATGGTCAAGCCAGGATCCATGGCACCCCTCAACGTAGCCAAGGCACCTTGTTCAGTCGAAACCCCGGCAACTTTACCAATGGCCCAGAAAGAAGACTTGAATAGAAACCCAACAACCGGAACGTTGGACCAGTACTGGTATAAATCAGTAATGATGATCCCTGGATGAACGCTCAATCCCAAGATGCCGGGATTTTCTTTGGCAAACCGCTGGATGAACTGAATCTCGGCCATTTTGGATTTACCGTACCTGATCCAAGAATAGCAAGCCTCCGGCTTCTTCTTGATCAAGTCGCCCGGTTCGTATCCGTTCGTGAAAGACGCATGGGCCAAGGAGGAAACAAAAATAACCCGGGGTTCAACCTTGCCTTCTTGTGCAACTGCCTTCAATTCAGCAAGTACTTTAAAGCTGAGTAACGCATGACTCAAGTAGTTGACCTGATACTGAACGTCATAGCCATCTTTGGTCTGTTCGAATGGTACCGCCATAATACCAGCGTTATTGATTAAAATGTGTAATTTGGACTCCTTTGCTTTGAACTCCTCTGCTCCCTTGACCACAGTTGATAAGTCTTGCAAATCCATCTTAATAAAATGCAACTCTCCGACAATTTTTTTGCTAGATTGCTCTGAAGAGTTTTCAATTCGTTTCTTAGACTCTTCCTTTATATCCTCCATTGCCTTTAACACCTTGGATTCAGTTCTTCCAGCAATGTATACAACATACCCATGTAGGTAAAGATGCAACGCAGTATAGTACCCGATACCGGAGTTGGCTCCGGTGATGAGCACAACCCGGCGATCCACTGAAGGATCAAAATATTCTCCGGTGCTTGGATCAAAAAATCCCATGATCTCTGGTTAGTCAGTACAGTAGATACCTGGCTCAGAAGTGAACAGAGCGTTCAATCCAGAGAGTTCAACGACTTTAAG
Organism: Hyphopichia burtonii NRRL Y-1933; assembly: GCF_001661395.1. Classification (NCBI taxonomy): domain Eukaryota; kingdom Fungi; phylum Ascomycota; class Pichiomycetes; order Serinales; family Debaryomycetaceae; genus Hyphopichia; species Hyphopichia burtonii. Next base: position 988,264 of record NW_017963729.1, read on the forward strand.
TATCGCACATTTTTCGTTTTTCCGACTTCTTATAAGTGCATGTGGAAATTTTATAAATCAAAGCAAGACTCCTTGAATGCTTACATATTACTTTAAAAGTTTATTCTAATGTATTCTAATTTATTGCTTAGTCTGGTTATAAAGATACTCCAATTTCATGGAGTAAATCATCTAGGATGGCAACCGTTTCTTTAGGATTTGCAATCCAAACCGTACAGGCACTCAATCTTGCTTTGAAATCGTTTGCACCCAATGAAGCAAATTGATCCCCGATGTGCAAACTTTCACTTTTTTGAATTGGACAAATGTGATTATACTTTTCGTCTTTGCATAAATATTTTTGCAAACATTCAACTCCGAGACTTTTATCACCAACATCGACCCAAACATCTCTGCCCCCGTTAAAAGCACAGAAATTGATTTTGGATCCTTCATTTTCCGGTTGTGAATCAATGCTAGTAGTCGGGACTCCAGAATCGCTTTTCTTGCGCAATTGGATTGGTATTAAATTATGATCGTACTTATTAGAAATCTCGGTCAATTTTAAAGAACACGATAAGACAATTTCTTCTAATTGTTCACGACTAATTTCAAAACCGGGTGCTGGTATAATTCCGATCGATCTTTCTTTCTTTATAATTGTAGTCTTTTCGTCAGAATCTAAATTAAATTTTCTACGAAGGTGAATCAAATGTCTGTGGATTAAATTCATAATAAAGTTAATTTTATCTTTACTCCAATTCTCCATAACTGATAAATACCACTCATCACCTTCGATAAACTTTAAATTCTTCATTTCATTGTTATAACGAAATAAGTAATTGGATTCTCCTCCCATAACCAAAAAGTTTTCCTTTTGATGCGGACTCAATACTTTTGACTCAGTTACTGCATCTATTAAACCTTTCAATCTTTCGTAGTACTTTGGTACTCCTTCCTGGCCGGGATACCCGGCAGCAGTAACAATTGCAACAAAAATGTCTAACTCAAGTAGCTTAAGTAATCTTTTAACCACCGGTTCATTACCAGTTGATAATGATTTTCCATCGTCATATAGGGTCACATCCCCGTCAAATGTAATCAATTTCAATTTTGTACCTGAAACGTCTCCATTTTTATAAATTTTACTTAATGCAAGTATTTGAGCAGTACTTAAAATCGATCTAATATCATTAAAACTTGGACTTACCAATCTTCTCTTTGATATTTGTTTTCTGTCATCTTCAATTAAAAATGCTTTTCTCAATGGCAATCTAGTATAAAACCTCCCAACTGACGGTACTACTTGTCGTAATCTACTAGCTGATACTTGACCAGATCCCTTCTCAATTTCTAGTCTATCAAGTAATATGGTATTATCAATTAATAACTCAACATCTCCAAATATCTCTAAATACCGTTTTTGGCATTCTTTGGCAATTTCTTCCTCATTGGATTCGATATACTTTTCGTATTTTTCAAAATCGTTGTAAATTGGACTGATCTCGTCACCATAATTGTTAACATCGGCATGTAATACAAATGGAACTGCCAAAAGACCCTTGATCCACTCAATGAACTCGTCTCTTCTATGGCTCTTAAGAGCATACTCCACTCTATATCTTGATGTCATTTCCAATCAATTGAAACTCTTGATTCTAACCTCAATTGAATACTTTAAAGCAACTTTATCTTCGAAAAGTCCAATATTAATACAAATACAAAACTCCTCTCGCACGTTGATCCACTACACACCCCGACAAAACTAAAAAAAAAAAAAAATCGTTATCAATAACTACATCATCGAGTTCGATAAATTATTAAGTCTATTGTACAAATTAGAGAAATCGTTAGAAGGATAAGATTATATATTCATTAGCTAGTTAAGCATGCAAGAGCCAGCTTATAAACCTTGTTGAGCTCTTCTTCTGTCACGTTCTTCAGAGATGGATAATTTAACACCTTTACCCTTTGGTAAAGAAACATGAGGTCTAGCGGCTTCGTTACCAATGATGAAAACGTTACCTAATCTAGTGACAAAAGTGTTTTCCAAAGAATCTTTGATGTGGACTAAATCGAAACCCCCTTCGTGTTTTTCTCTGTGGGTGATAACACCGACTCTACCCAAGTTACGACCACCAGTAACCATAGCTAATTTACCGGTATCGAATTTCAAGACATCGGTAACTTTACCAGTAGCCAAGTCGATTTTAACGGTATCGTTAGCTCTGATAACTGGATCTGGGTATCTGATAGTTCTACCATCGTGGGTAACAATGTATGGAATACCTCTTTTACCTAAAGCAACCTTCTTAACTTTACCTAATTTGTAAGAAGCTTCTTCAGCGGTAATTCTGTGAACAGCGAATCTACCTTTAACATCGTAAACTAATCTGAAATGTTCGTTGGTAGCTTCTAAAGTGATGACATCCATGAAACCAGCTGGGAAGGTAGCATCGGTTCTGACTTTACCATCGACTTTAACGTGTTCTTGCATTAAAATAGCTTTAACTTCTCTACCGTTTAAAGCATACTTCAATCTGTTTCTTAAGAAAACAACCAATGGTAAGGATTCTCTCAATTTGTGTGGACCAGCAGATGGTCTTGGGGCGTAAGTACCGGACAATTTGTCCAACATCCAGTGGGATGGAGCTGCTAATCTTTTCAAGTGTTTTTGTCTATTGGTTGTTAGTATATTGTTACGGTCTACGAGGTATAGATAAAGGTAGCATGATAATCGATGAATAGGTGAATGGTTAACCTGGGCAGAGGTCTTGACAGAAATGATGTTATATTTTCAAAAATCAAGCCTCTTCTCCACTGTACGAAGCTGACAATTGAAAATTTCAAGAAACAACTTCGATGAAATGAACATGCCGCCGCCTGCTTGGGGGAACGCTGATTCCTGCACCAACAGACAACCACTCAACTATCCAAACAAATTATCATGACAAGGCTCCCATCCAAGCCAAACTTGATCCGAAGAAAAAGATGACTGGTGTCGATTTACAGAACATAAAGTTCAAACGATGATTAGAGTTTCCAATAAACATTGTACTCCTCCTATAGTTTTGCCTTTGCTAGCTACCATTATCCTTAACCTCTAGAAGTTAAATGATAATAATAAGACATACGGGCCTCTTGCCATTTTTGATAATAGTTTGTTTAGTTAATTAAGAGAAGAAGGTGAAAATTGAAATTTTAATGGATGCGCTATCATTTATATAATAGTTGAAAAATGCGAAAAAAAAAACCTTTCAAGACCCAAACGGTCAAGAGAAAAGAAAGTGCGTGTGAGTGCACGTGACATATAGGGCACAAGCCCTTGTTTTGTTCGAAGACTGTAAACCACCCAAACACTTGTCTAAGAGCATGATCAAGTTGAGTAGCACATTAGTTTTGCAGTAGTAAGCTTTATGCAGCCACAGGTTTCGGTTGATTCCTTTGTCTGTGGGGTAAACCAAGAACCTTTAGTGTAATTTCGTATAACAATTGAAAGAATTGGGAGTAAAGTTGGGAAAACCATGACTGATTGTGCACCAAGTTATTTTCAATGTAAGATTAACCAAAGGTGTATTATGAAAAGGATAGAAGACCTTATTGATCATATTGTTCTCCACATATTTGGAAATTGCTGTGAAAAATGCAAAAAATAATCCTCAAGGGTAAGTCGCAAATTCACTGATAAGCAGACAGTTTTATTATGTACCTTTACTCCTCACTACAGCATAACCCTCTTTATCTTTGTCTTGTTTATTGTTACTGCATCAAGTATAGAGTCTTTGTTGATACCGTAAATGTACAAATTATAGGAGTGCTACACTAGACAGTACTGATCAAATTTCATTTGTTATAGTAGAAAATGCAAAAAAAAAAAAAAGCATAAGAGAGTCAATTGTCAATTAACACTATAGACTTGAGCTGATCTAGTAGTAGATCAGTGGTTCAGTAGATAGCCGAAGAGACTCTAAATCAGCTGATAAAGATGGCCAAAAAAAAAAAAACAGAAAAAACAAGTCCTTTGTGAGCTGATTTTAATACTTGTGGAACCGTAAGATAACCAACCGATTTGATCATGTATGCATATGACTAAGTTTAAAAAACGGTATCTTTTGGCTCTTGATGTTTGGTGGTGTTCAAGGCAGAGCCACCATTACCAATTGGAATATCACTTTCTACCCCGGAATTATTTTCATTTTCAGAGGAAGACAGGATGGATAACCTCTCGTGTCTTGATTTATCGGCAACCTTCTCTACTTCTGCGCCGGTCATCACCTTGATCCAGTCAACATCAAGAGAATAAGGACCGTATTGTTTATCTAATAACCCAATTCCAACAGTTTTAACTTCCAGTTTATTAATTTCCGAGCCATCTTGAATAACCCCCCAATTAGTCATGACAAAATCATTCAATGGAATAACCACCGTTTCCCACTCTCCTGGATGGTTTAAAAACAAACGATGTTGGAATAAATCAGTGACCAAAGGAGTATTGGCCTGAATATTGACCAAGTACTTACGACGATCACCACGAACCCTTAAAACCAAAGATTGGAAATTTGACCAATCCCAAAACACGTTTCCCGAAAGCCAGGATTCTTTTTGGTCTTTGGTTCTAAACATGGCGTAGCCTGAACGAGTAATTTCTGGATTATTCTTTGGCAAATCTAAATTCAAGTATCCATGGAAATGGCCCATTTTCCGCAGTTCGTCGTAATCAAAATTAACCGTAGAGTATCCTCCCATTTCCTGGTCACATCGGGTCATTATATTACTAAACGACTCTTGTGGATTTTTTTTGAAATCAAGTATAGTTTGAACTGATTTGGTCAAATCGTTTGATTTGGCGAAAAAACGACTCAACGTAGAGTTTAATCCTAAGGTTCTCAATGACATATTGTATGGTGTCTACTTTTCTTCCAAATCCAATACAAGGGAGACTCCTATCTGATATATATACTCTGATTTGAGGGGTGGCTTACTGATCAATCAGCCTATCTATTTTGTTAGGGGAGAAAAAGATATGGTGCTAGTAAAGCTTCTTTTTTTTGGCTGCACCCACACGACTCGCTTAAAATGACTGCAACCCAAATTGTGTGACAACCTTTTGCAATACAAAACAAAAAAAAAAAAGAATAAAGGAACAAAATGTGAAAAAATCCAAATGGGTGGGGAGGATAACTGTTTCTCTTATCAATTGATTCATAATCTGATTATCCCCACCAGGGTGGAATATGCTTGTAGAAGACGTTCCAGTATGGGTATGTTGAAGGCTGAGGGGATCAGTGCCATTGCTGGCAACAGCAATAACCGTTAAGGGAGAAGTCAAGACTGGAGGAGAAGTCCGAAGGTCAACTCCGAAGAACATACATTAATCTAGACACATATATATATATATAATTAGTTGATTGGCCAGTAGCCAGGGAATAAAAAGTGCATTTTCTCTAACAATTCCTTCTTGACCCCATGGGGACTGGTACTGACCGAGTACTTCATCGAACCTTCTAAGCTCGTACCCAAATTCTTTTCACCACTGACTAACTCGGCACTGACAATGTCAATTAAATGGGCGGCGACTTTGCAGGCATTGGCCAGGTTTGCCTTTAAGTTACCAACCACGGTTTCCACGGTGACTGGTTCTTCATTTTCGTTCCAGGAATCATAATCTGTAGACATGCAAATCATTTGATAAGCGATTTCTGCTTCACGAGCCAATTTTGCTTCTGGCAAAACGGACATATTGATAACGGATCCTCCCCAAGTACGGTAGAGTTTCAGTTCTGCTCTAGTACTAAATTGAGGGCCTTCCATACAGATCACGGTCAAATCTTCGTTTTTATTGGTGTGTTTCTTGGTATGTAATAATGGAGTATGTTCGGTATCAAACCCTTCTAAAAATCCACTGGATGGTAAACTGTCACTGATGATTTGATTCAAGGTTAAATCAAACGGTTCCCCAAACATTGCGTGGGCAACAAATCCTTTTTCGAAAAAGGTGGATGGTCTGATCCCCTTGGTTCTATCGATAACTTGGGTTGGAACTACAAAATCTCTTGGTTTGATTTCTTGTTGTAAGGATCCAACTGCTGAAAAAGCTATAATGGCTTTAACCCCTAATTTCTTCAATGCTGCTATATTGGCTCTAGATGGAACATCCGATGGTAATAAGTCATGGTGTTGTCCATGTCTGGCCAAAAATGCAACTGGATATCCTTGATCGGTCACGGATATAGTGATTGGTGCCGATGGGAACCCCCATGGTGTTGAAACAGTAACTCTTGCAACTGGTTTCAAGTTTGGTAAATCATACAACCCAGTACCTCCAATCACGGCTAATGGTACTTGTTTATCAAATGTATGTGGCAATTGACTCAAGTCAACTTTCTCTCCTCTGTGTAATGACATCCTGAGTAGTCTGCTTATGTTGTTTTTGGCAATATTGATCCTTACCATAAACTACTACGAATCTTTTCAGTATTGACTTTTTTTTTTTGTTTTTTCGCCGACAAGCTTCCATCGTGGGTACCAATTACGCATTTATCTTTGATCCACGTTAGTGTGGCTTACATTCTGGTCAATTATAGGCCTGTTCTTAGACTCACCAACAAGAGTACTTCATCTAGGGAGCTTGCTTGTCCAGGGAAAGCTTTCTTAGTACTTATACTGTTACACTATACTGGAGGTTTTCTTTTGATGTACGGGTGAGATTATTTTCAATTTGATGTACGGGTGTTGTAGTCGAGCGAATACTAATCCGTCATGTATAAAAAACGGTCCCTTTACTTAATAATCAGATATTCTTCTTCTTAGTACCAAACCACGTTATGCTTTCTATCAAGCTAACATCAGCTTTAAAACAACCTGCTCTAAGACCTTTGGGGTTGGGTAGATTGGCACCCTCGATTAGGGCTTACTCGTCGAAATCGCCTCCCAAATCTGACCATGATTTGCTCAACGATGAAAAACATCCAACTCCTTCTAAAAGAAGACTAAATCCCATGGCAGCTAAAAGTAAGACCAAGTCCAACGACTCTGCTTCGGTTAAATCCAAGTCTACTTCTTCGAGATCGAAAAAGGCTATAAATGCTAAATCACAGGTATCAAATTCTGCATCTAATCTTGTAAATACTAAATTTAATGAATCCACGAATTTTAAACAAAAACTCAATTATATACCAATAACGAAATTCCCAAAAGTTCCTGAAAGCATATTGAATCAGTCTGCTAAAGATTTATATGAAAGTATCGGCTTGACACCTCCAGAAGAAGAAGAGATGAACAAAAAGAAAAACACCTTTGTTGATTTTAACATTCCTGATGATCATTTAAAATCAACCATAAAGGCTAGGATCACCGAGAAAGATCGTGCCATAATTGATGGCCTTGATAATATGGTCAAGTCAAACGATGATCGTGAAATCAGACAATTACATGCTAGTGTTGTTAAACTATACTATGATGAAGATACAAATACTTATCAACCATTACCTGAACATAGTTTGAAAAAATCATTATCCGGTATGATTAATCTCAATCCGCATTTGGAAGATATTGATGATGAGTACTTGTGGGACTTATTTCCTCGTAATAAGCCTTTTGGTAATCCACCTTTTGAACAAAAATGGAATATAAACTCTTTCAGAAATTGGGAAAATTCTCAATTAGAAAAACTAAGAAAAGAACAAAGTATCAAAGAAGATCATAAGAAAGAGTATAGCGATTTTCTTAACCAGTTACACGATTCAAAATCTTTATTCAAAAAAACTGCCGCTCATATGAATCAGCAAAAAGAAAGTAATGCTTCGGTTAATAGTAAAGGTCGTAGAAAATTGGATAGGAAATTACTCAAACAGTATAAAAAATTGAAAGAAGAAGGAAAGATTCCAAAAGATGATGATGATAATGATAAATTTTAATTTATATATTTTAAATACCCTTGCACATAGTACTAATTCTCAATCAAGTTTAACTTACATAATGTAGATATTAATGTATAAACAATTATATATGCTGTAAAAAAACAATGTGAGCCATAGAAAATGATTAAAAAAAATTATTTAAAACTGATTAAATGTATGCTAGCATGAATGTCGAAATAAATATTAAGAAAGCCAGTCTTAAATATAAAAAAAGAAAGAATATATACAATTCCAATCCTGGGAATTATAAGATTATTCAATGATGCACAATTCAACATCACCATATCCATATTTGTGTTTATTTTCCTCGTAAACACGCTTTAATTCATCAACGTATAATCTATGATAGTGATCTAAAAGTTCTTGTGGAATCTGTGTTTTACTTTTACTTTTAGGTTGTTCCTTCTTTTTGAATAAATTAGTGAATGATTCACCTGACCTACGTACTTGTGATTCATTGTTAGCTTTGGGTTTATCAGAATTAGTTTCGGTTTGTGGTTTAGAAGGTTCAGATTCTGGATGTTTTAATCTATATTCTGATAATGCCCCTTCTGGGATAAGGATTGGTCTACCCATTACGACATCAATAGGGTTTCTAAATGGTAAAAATCCAAAATCATAAATGAAGATACCTCTTGCACTGAAAAAAGGTAATGTAAACAGAAACGTATTCTTCATCCATTGCTGAAATGCATAACCAAAAGAACCAGGTTTTGGAATTGATAATTTATATATGTCAGCTTCACCAAATGCAAAAGTTGGCACTAACGAAACGTTTCCTAATTCAATGGCCAACTTAACAAAGCCCTTTCGTTTATTTAGAACTAATTTGATTTCTCTTTTAACTTTGGGCTTATTATCTGAGTAATAATCATCATCGTGGTCTTTATCTGAAGATAAATTAGAAGGTTCTTCTTCTTGGAAATCATCATCATCTTCTTCTTCTTTTTGATATTGGTCTCCTTTATAACCATTACCCACTTTTGTATAACCAGAGACCATGTTATTTAAAAGCGATTCTTGAGCCCCACCGACAACAATGCAAACCGAGTTATCACCATTGTTGATTATACTTTTAATATTTTTAGCGGATGCACTGGTAAGACCCAAGCTTAATAAGTAATCTCTATATAAAGGTAAAGTGAACTGAGTGGTTAAAGTCAAGGGGAAAACATATCCAATACCGGGTAAAAGACACTCATGTTTGGAAGGATCATGGAAAAATGGTTTTAAGAATTTGACCGGGGGTTCGAAAGGCTTATTTCTAATGGCATTGGTTGCAAAAGTAGCCATTGCACCCATTGAAATTACTCCATGAGGATGATACCCAAAGATATAACGAGGACCGGTTGAGATTTTTTTATAATTATACACATGAGAACCATTTTTAGAGATTCTCTTGCCATTAACAGAATCATTTTCACCAGAGGGAGGAGGACTATAAGAGTCCAGATCATTCAAACGTTTACTCAATCCCAATTTCTTGAAAATACTATCAATCATCGTTCTCAGATGTTCACTAATCAAATCCTCTTCATCGTCAGGTATGGAATCCTCTTCCACCAAGACATTCGAGAATGTAGGTTCAAGCTCAACTGTTTTATGGACTCTTACTGGGAAATAATCAACAAACCATTTCCAAATCAATAAATTCTTCATCCAATCACGAACTCTATAAACCACTTTCCCATTGGTTGGAGTATGTAAATCAAAGCCATACCACCAAATGAAATAGGGTAAAATAACTAGAGCCCAAACTATCCACCCTAATGAAATCAAACCCAAAAATAAGCAAATAAAGAAAGGAATCGAGATCGTATGCCAAATTATCCCAATAGTTTCCAATCTGTTTTTCAAAGGAGTATTGAGGGGTGCAAAATTCAATCTTCGCTTCTTACTCTTCGATCTCCGATGCTTTTTACCATTATTCTTGACACTTTTCGACTCTTGTGAACTTTGAGAAGAAGAATCAACCTCGTATCTATGATGCAAACCCCCCAGTTTGTCTTCACCGCCTACACCTGTGGCAGAAGTACTTTGCTTGGATGGCATTTCCACTTGATCCGAATATCCAATTGACCCCAGTCCAGCCTGAATCTAACCTATAGCTTTTGATCAAGCTAAGCAAGTACAATCTTAAGGGTATCAAATGATGCGATTTCTCTAGTAACCGCAAAACAAATCACAAATGTTAGGAATCAGTCTCCGTTCAAAGTAGAATGTCTACCCAATATATATATATATATTCATACACTCCGTAAGAAGACTCTAGGAATAAGGAGACAAAAAGCTTAATATATAAAATGTCTGGAGAATTGGGAAAGTGGTGGAATTGTCTGCGTATAAATTACTATTGTATTAACATTATAATTTTGCTCGGGGTTGTTTGTTTGTCGCATTGGCTGGGGATCAAACTCTTCTCTAATCTTTCGGTTGCTCAAAGCATGAGCACATCTTTCGTCAGATTTAGCAATCACTTCTTATCGTTACCCCTGACTCGAGTTTGCGAGGTGATCGGTTGTACTAATCTGGTAGGTGCCCTTTTGCGTTGGTTTAGTTTTCGAGAAGCATGGCTAAAAGAGGGTCGAGAAATGGTCTGGCGGCCACGGTTCTGATGGACACCAATAATCAGAAAACCCACTATTTTATTGATCCACGAAAGCGTCAGAAGACCGGAGGTCCGTTGAGTTCGTTGGCCAATGTCTTTAATGTGTTGGGACCCGAGTCCAAGAAGAATACTCATAAAACACCATTCAATCCTTTATTGAATACCAAAGAATCCAGTCAGCATGTAAAGCATCGGTATAATCTATACAATCAGGTTTGGCAGAACCAGTTGGAAAAGATTGATTTCATACTTAATAATACCAATACTCAGTTATTTCAAGATTTATTGAGTTATATCAAGCAACCGCCGGTGGTGAAGGATGATTTTAGACGCGTTAGTCGAATTATCAAGACCCAATCACATAAGCTTCCAGTTGGGTTTTTATCGCTTACTTCTAACACCGCTAATAACACTAGGATCTTACAAGAGTTGTTGCAGTTTTTGCATGAGCAAAATGAACTGGACGATTCGCTTGATTTAAAAGCGGTTAGTCTTAATTCTAAAAACTGCGTTCATGCAAAAGCTGCCCTGAGAGAAACAATTCGTCAATTTTTAAACTTAAAGGTCAAAAAGCCAGTACCTAATCAAGTCATATCTGTTGCCGAAGCATCGGAAGATGAAGATGAAGAAAAAGAAGATGAAGAAAAAGAAGATGAAGAAAAAGAAGATGAAGAAAAAGAAGATGAACAAAGAGACGAGGAAGAAGATGGGTTTGATGAAGATCAAAACGATGAGCAAGTCATGGCAACCTTAAAGGGTAGGATTTCTTATGATCTTGATATTCTCGAAGAATGGTGTAATAATCATTATCGTAAAACTAACACTGACGTTTATAATACAAATTTAAGAATCATAATCATAGTGGAGGAAGCCGATTCGGTTGATAACGATGTTTTGAATCAGTTAATCAAATTGTTCCACTCTTATTCAAACAGGTTGCCAATCTACTTTTTCATGGCATTATCTTCAAGTAATGTGAGTAATTGGATCAATACAAACTTGAATAATACTTTAAGAACTATTATTAATGGTATTAAGTTTGAATCAAATGATAATAAGGATTTAGGTTATGATGTTTTAAGTAAATTGTTCTTAAACCATGAAATCACCCCTGATGCTCCAATCTCATTAGATTCAAGATTGGCTCTGATCATTTTAAATCGTTTTGAAAATTCAAATAATTCAATTGATAGTTTAGTAGCTTCTTTGAAACTAAGTTACATGATTTATTTCTATCAGTCTCCCTTGTCAATTTTAGTAGATTCCAAATTTGAACCAACACAATTACATATCGACTCTTTGAGAAAACTACCTTCATTCAAAAAGGTAGTTGAATTCAAATTACATCAATTTACAGAATTGAAAAAAGAATTGGCTGATGATAGACTTACATTAGCGGAGCTATATTCAGAAAATGATGAAAGATTCCAAGAAAAAGAAAACACCATTACAAAATTGAAAGATGAGATTAAAGCCTTACTTAACTCAAATGATAAATCAAAAGAATTGTTAGCAAATGCTAAAAAAGATTTCCAAATTTATAGAAATTCAATTATAAATGCTGTTAATTTATTATACAAATTCGATCCATTCCAAAAAGAAAAGTTTGAAATCTATAAGTTAATCACTAATAATCAGTTAATCAACTCAGGGTACCTTAGTGATTGTCTTCGTTCAGTCAAAAATTTACCTGTGGAAGATGTTCAAGAATTGTCAAATTATATTCTCGAATCAGACGATATAAGAAGTGTCTTGAATGAAAGTGTCACTGATGATTATATTTTGAGATTACAAGTAGAAATAAGAAGTTTGAATTTCAAAGACGAAGAAAATATACAGCAAGATTTACGAAATCTTCTCACCAAGTACTTTAATGGGAATTCTCATTTGAACAAAAAAATTAATGATAATTTATTTAATGAAATTTTGACCATCGACGGTGGAGTCAGTGAATTGGAATTATTGAAACCTCTGAAGTTTGTCGAAGAAAATTTAGATAACTTAATGATAAATCTTGTCAGACCAAGTTTGAGAAGTGTTCTTGAATTAGGACTTAACGATTCTAGCGCCTACTTGAACAATGACTTAGTCAAGACTGATACAAAAAGTGAACTACCAAGAAACAGTTTATCGCCAATGGTTTCAAGACTTTACAATATTTATAAAGATGCTCCCATTTCTATTAATCTTTACGATTTTTACGTTGCCTTCAAACAGTCTTTGTTAAAATCTGAAATTATAAATGAGTTATCTTCGAATGTCGATAAATTGGCCTCCGACAAGGATGCCTATTCAAAAATATACTTGGATATAGTTAAACAATTGAGAAGCGACGAAATAGAGGATACTACCTGGAATAAACTAACCTATGCTTGGTTCTTGCAAAGTTGTTTTGAGTTAGTTGCAATGGGGTTCCTTAAAGAGAAAACTAAAAATGACTTTCTTGAAAAGGGGGTTTGGAAGAATATTTAGGCATCTTTTAATTTTACAAATCATGAATTGGCATAATAATATCATTATATACATATATAAGTACATTTATAGTAAGCGATTGTAATTTCTACTCGACTTCTGATCTAACGCTTCCTTCTCTGCTTTCAACTTGGCCTCTTTGACTTCTTCTGCTTCTGCTTCTTGTTCTAAAGCAAGATCGTCACTAAAAATCTTGCCTATAGTAGAACCGTAATAATTTGCCAACTTATCACTGGCCTTATTATATGCTTCTGGATTTTGTTTCAATTGTGAGTGAGCGGCATATCCAGTTATAAATAAAAATAAAATCAATACAGATGCTATCATTAGAGTGATTAGCCTTTGGGTTTTAAAAATTCTGTTTGATATATGGGTAGAATTGGCAATCATATTCAACTTTAAAATCTCGGAATCTCTGGAATAAAAATATATTTGATTGAAGTGTCAGTGTTATAGTTGAGCTGAGCTTAAATAGCTAACTGAAGAGCTGGGATGTGTTCAAAAGATTGCAAACTAAAAGATGGGGCACACGATTCGTTTTATTGTCTTTGCTTTGTTCTCGTTTCTCCTTTTTGTTTTTGTCTAAATAACTTTTTATGGGTTGCAAGCTTAGTGCGATACAAAAAAATACATAGGCAGTATCTAGACGGTATTATAAATGAAAAAACGCCGGTATATTAAAGATTAAAGTAAAATGCTTGAAAGGAAAATAAGTAAATAAGTAAAATAAATAGGAGAAAGTGAAGAAATAGAAGAAATATGCAATAATAATATACAGAGGCATTAGTTTGGGTAATTCATTAATTAATGGCGACTCCACCGTGATCATGATTAACAGAATCACTAAATTCCTGTTTATTGTAATCGTTTACTAGGGTTTTGCTATTGTGGTATGCTGACCAAGCATCGCCTAGTCTTTTGAATTCATTGACTTCTTTTTCAGAGAATTTGATGGTTAAACCTTTGATTTGAGTATCTTTATTTTTGCCGGAGTCATCTACCCAGTTTCCACCCATCAGCGAATAAGCACACCAGGTATATCCATAACAGTATTCTCTCATGTTGAGCCATGATCTTTCAGGTTCGTGTTCATTATTTCTAGCAGTAAGATGATCCATGTCAAAAGGTGGAATGATAGCATGGGTCAAGATTAACTTATTTTCAAAAATACTTTTGAACTGTTCAAGTGTTTTAGCCTTGGTATAACGTTTTTTTGAAGAAAATTCATTTTCAAAATTAACGTTTTTATTTTGACCACAATGTTGAAATCCAGAGTTGAACCAAAGGATGGTTTTGTTATCAGCGTCATTGATATGACCAGGGTGGTTACTACAAATTTCCTGAGATTTGAAAGCTTGAGCTCTCTTGACATCGGCAATTCTTTCCAGTTCAGGAGTCAACTCACCAATTGCGGCTGCAAAATGTTTGTTGAAAGAATAATTTTCATCTCCCGAAATAACCATTGCAAGCCAAAAAAGTTCTTTATCACCATAAACTCTACTTTGAATAGGTAAACAGAAATTCATTTGTGCCATAACAAGTGGCTGCGTAAAATGTTTCCTTCTATTGATGACAACAAGTCCACTTTCCATATAATGATTGAGACCTTTGAAAAATTCATTTTCCAAGGTATAAGAGGTAACTTGAGGGATATTGAATACTATAGTATCTTTCAAAGAAGGAAATAATTTTTTGAAAAAAACCAAGTCATGTTTAGGTCTGAACTCAAAGGTGGAACGGTCTTTATAGAAAACGGTCCCGGTATTAATAAATTTTTCTAAATTGAAGAAAAAATCAGGTTTTTTCAACATGACAGTATCTGCATCAATCAAGATCATTTCTTCAAAAGAATTAAATAAAGTTGCCAATATTTTATTACCGAAACCTGAAAATTTGTTGATATACTCTCCCTTGACCGACCTTCTAACATCAACAAACCAAATATCTTGTTTAGGAAGCTTATTATAATCTGACCTTGCGGCCTGAATGACTTGCCTTTTGGATTCATCAGACAAGTTTTCATAGTACACAATTTGAATTGGTAAAGTGTTTTCAAGTGCACGAAGAAGCTGAATTAATTTGATAGTCAATTCAAGATGCATATCAGCAATGGAAAGAACAATACCTCTTCCATTCAAGTTTTTCTTGAAAGATGTTAGAAAGCAGCCGTTTTTGGAATTGAAATATTCCGAAGCCGGGGATATTGCTTCAACAAACATATTTTTATTGAAAAACCCTTTTTTTAAGTGTGGGAAAGAGTAAACAGAACCATCATGGTATTCAAATTTAGGATATTTTTGGGTCAACCAAGGGTATATTTTGGATTCTAAGTCCCTGCAGTTTGGTTTATGAGAGGATGGAGTTTGAACTTCATGAGATCCAATAGGATTGTGATCTTTTTTATAATTAATAAAAGTCAACATATCTTTTTGATCTTTGATAAAGTTTGTATTGTTGAATACTTGATCTTGATCATTTTGAAGCAAATAACACTTATTGAAAATCCTTATATGAGAAAAATAATCATGCAAAACTTGTTCTTCCAATCTTATCTTATCCCACTGTTGAGAATACTCATTAGAATAGAATTTATCATCTGGTTCTGAATCTTTATTTTCTTTATCTTTCTGTTCCTCTTTCCAATTCTCAAGTCTCCATTTTTTAAAATCTTCAAAATTACGATAATGGTCTTTATTATAAGAAAACCCTCTATTAGGGTCTATTTTCCAATTAGGGTCAGTCTTGTATAATTGTTTGAAATAATAATCGCAACGACTTTTCAAATCATTTCCTTGTAAAAATTCGAAAAAGGAGCTTTCTTCTAACATTTGATCATATGTGGTGGATTGGATATTAATATCCTTTGACTGATGTGGTTTCTTATAAAGATTTTTCAAAATGATATCAAAAGTAGCATCATTTATTTCATCGAGGTTTTTAACACTATATTTCCCATTTTCTTTAAGGAAAACCACATATAGTAAGAAATTTAAACCAACAGCTAAAAAGGCACTCCAGAGTAAATTTCTGTACTTTCTTTTGCTAATTCGATGGAACGTAGCCATAATTTCGATGATAGAATAGAAAAAAAAAAGTATTTCTGACGATACTTAAAGATGGCCCAAACGTTTTATACAAGGGATACGACTTGAATAGCTAGTATGTTTCAAACCTTAAAAAAAAAAAAAAATTAACAGAATAAAGTAACTTGGTTGTACTGATAAGATTGTTTAGTTTTAATGAAACAAGGACAACAATAAGTAGTTAAAAAAATACAGTGCTCAAGAAACAATCAGGAATAATCCAAGGAAAATCGTTCTTCAAAAAGGAAAATCGTTCTTCAAACAATTTACCCAATAGTCTTATGACCTAACACCTGAAAACAGCTTGTGGGAATTTATGGAGGCTTAATATTTAATCGATATTTTGATTTTGAGCGATTTTGAAGGTTTCTCTTTTTTGGGATCCGTTCTTTGAAATGTTTTTTTGAAAAAAATAACAGATGGAATACCAAATATGATCCGAGCTATTATCCTGCAAACCAGTTAATTATAGATTAGTCACAAAGTATTCTATCACTTTTAAAACCTTTTCTTTCGTAACAAAACAACAAAAAAGCTTCCAGTATCGTTTTTAACGATTTTCTTTCAATATATAAAATTTCATACTAAGTGATCGCCTGTACAAAGTACATAGACATACCTATACCGGTGTATATACCCATAGTTCGGGGACACACGTGGATGCAAAGAGGCCTCTTTCTCTGTTGAGGGACAAAAAAAAAAAAAAAAAAAANAAAAAAATTTCTCCTGATGTTTTGTTTTTTTCTATTTTGATGGTTTACTCCCTAAAAATCGAAGGTTTTCGATTTTTGGTGTAGGTCGTATCCTAACGCCCATGCTTCTGTATTTGATTTGTGCTAGTACTTGTATGAAATCAACAATCAGTTTCCACAAAGTTTTGAGTTTGACGTATTGTGCAAGGTTACTTTCACAATTGGTGTCAATCCATTTCTTTATTCTGTGCGTCATTTAGTTAGTCCGAAGACCATGCTTCCAAATATAGAAGTGTTCAACAAAAACACAATTATGGTCCCGGACACAGGTGCAGAGATTGTGTTTGGTTGTGAAAAAAAAAAAAAATAAAAAATGAAAAATAAAAATAAAAAAGACTGTGCACGCGAGGGTTTTCTATTGAGAATCTGGGTTTGGATACCGTGCTAATAGCCGTTGTGCTGACCACTTCCCCCTAACGTCTTTGGCCTCCGTTTGTAAGTTTTGATACCTGGGGAGTGGTTCGTGTTTACCTCTAAATTTTGGCTGGCTGGGAAGGGTTTGGTCATACTTCTAGTAATGCGAAAGGAAAACTCTGGCAGGAAAGTATTATCTATAGGGAGATTATAGTGATGGAGCTGCAGCGTATGCAGCGAAGCTAAAGCGAGGCTTCGTTGATTGGCGGCTGCAATAAAAGCTGATGTATTTTTTTTAGTAGGTCTTCCTTTTCCAGCAGGTCTTCCTTTTCCAGCAGGTCTTTCTCTTTTGCTTTTAGCAGGTGTTCCTCTCTGTATTTGCTTCTCATGCATGCAATTTACCTGTTTGCATTGAGGAAGTGTGGGGATTGTTTCCTGTTGGGATGTTGTTTGCTTTGAGTTTTTTGGATATGGATACATTTGGTGGTGTGTATTGTGAGTACCGATCAGGCGTTCAATCGTTTGTTTAGAGGAGTTGTAGTCCTGTAAGAAGGAATCCATAGAGGCAGCAAATGCGTTGTTGTGTGTAGCTATTTTGCTACTCCAGTTTTCGAGACGGTAGATTCTGGATTTCAATTCGCTTATTTGATTGGCAGACAGTGTCTGTTCGCTGACTTTTCTTTGGAGCTCTAGATGCGATTCTTCGATCCTACGAAGATTATTGTATTGCTCTGCGTTACCAACACTCAACACATTCATATCATCGATAAGCTTAAGCATCATTTCACTCAATTGCTTGAAAATCTGCCGGCTCGAGTGAACCATGTCCTGCTGCAGTGTTTGAAATGGTTCTACCAAAAGGTTTGTTCGTTTTTCCACTTCCACCTCTACTGTGTGTTTTAGCACATTCATTATCGAAGTGGCAGACTCTTTGGTATTTTGCATCTCTTTCTCCATCCCACGTATTCGGTTCCATAGATCTCTGTTGGAGCTTTCGAGCGCATCTACCTTGTCTGCTCGATCATGGTGTAGACTTTGTCTTAGATTAGCCGCTTCAAGTTCAAGTCTTGCCGCCCAAGTAATCAACAGCCTTTCGCTTTCTCCCAGCGTCATCTCTTCATCGGCTACAGAAGCACCACCAGCATGTGTCAGAATAATCGACTCTATCCTCAGGTTTTCTTCTTTGGAAAACTGGGAAACCTGGATCTGTCTGGAATCGGTAACCTGTTGTTTCGCTGGTTGCGATACATAACATTTGGAATTGGTTTGGGTAAAAACACTCGTATCAAGATCGAGATCCGAGAACGAGCCCCTTGATGGGCTGCTGCTATAGTCAGTATACTTACTTCTGGACATCGTACCGTTAAGCCAAATCTTATTGGTTGGAAAGATGAAGTAGACCTTTTTTGCAACACTTTAAATCAAGTGAAGAACACTTTAATTTGAGATTTTTATGGTGTCCTGCATATACTGCTTTTATTCAGTTGTTTTTTTTTTTTATATATAACTACTTGAGAAGAGTATGACAACATGAAAATCTGGATATCACTTCTTTATTCATCAATTACTTGTTGTTGTGCATATCAAGATGTCAGCATTGAAAGAGTTCCTTACAAGTATGTAACATGTGCGTTTACTTATGGCGAGAAACATAGTACTAACTGATTAATTTAGAGAAGGTAAGAATCATTACTACCGATGCCAGGCTATTTGAAGGGATTTTGGATGGGTTTGACAATTCGACCAACGTGATAATCACCCAGTGTATAGAGAGGTTGATCTACCCGGACGATGAAAATCAAGAAATCAAGATTGGTTTGTATTTGATGCGTGGTACCAACATTGTTTGCATTGGAGAGATTGACGAAGAGATAGATTCTAATATAGATTGGCTCAAGGAGCATGGACAAATACTCAAAGGCACTAAAAACCCATTATAGGGGTTGAAAAATGCATTAATTTTATTGAATATTTTGTTACAAGACTATTTAATTATTCTTAACGGTTGGAATTCCTGCTAATTTCATTTTAACAGCCAATTCTAATAAGTAATCCAAAGCTTCATTATATACCTTTGCTTTCCATATGTTTTCACCCCAAACATAGATTCCGTGTCTACGAACTAATACAGCAGTGGCTCCAGGATATTTTAAGATTGCGTTTTCTAAGTCATCAACCAAATCCTCTTCATGAGGAACATTATCGATAATGGGTAATACTAACGTATCATAATTCTCTAAATTCCCGATTTTTTCCACTTTTTGAGTAGTTTTATTATATTCAAGTTTAGGAATGGCCTTGATTTGTTCAATATTATTTATTTTGAATTCAATAGACTCTTCCCATAATAAAGTGGCCATAACTGCATTTTGAGAGTGGGTATGGATACAGGCTCCTGCGTCTCTCATGTTGTAGCAACTAAGAAATAATGGAGTACATGCACTTGGTTTATACTTATACGATTTAGTCAACTCCTTAGGACAATTATTTGGAGTATTTAAAATCTTAGTACCCGGCAATTCAACTACAAACATCTCCCATGGCTGCAATTTTTCCTTTTGAATACCAGATGGTGCAATGTATACCAAATTAGGATTTTCTCCTTCAGTGTCTCTAATGGAAATTCCTCCCCCAGTACCAGTTACCCAGTCTTTATCATAAAATAAACGACACAATTCGCAAATCAAATTGGCTGGATGGGATGGATCTTTAGCATCCACATATTCGTTAGTATACATGTTTTGAATATCAGACATTTTCAAGTGTCAATGCAAACTTGAAAGACTTGTATAGTTGATTGAATAAAAGTATAGAAGATGAAGTTCATTAAATTTTTTTTGTTTTAGCTTGACGTTTTGCCTGCACGTGCAAGGTGCAAAAAAAAATCTACAGGGCCATAGTTATTGGATTGCAACTAATAAAGATTAAATATCAAATATAAATGTATATATTAAAACATGATGACCAAGCTTTTAACTGTAATCATAATACTATAGAACAATTGGATATACTAGAAAGTATAGAAGAGGAGTATCGATGAATACCCAAGACCCACTCCATGAGAGAGAGGGAATTAAAAAAAAAAAAAAAGGAAGCCAAGTTAGAGGTATAACTTGAAGCAGAAAACTTAAAATGAAAAAATAAAGATAAGTCAAATAAAAAGACAAGATTTTGGATCTAATATAAGAATCGAATGCAAAGGATGTTTTCTTTTTGAAATTTTACGTAAATGAAATGGAATACTTTGAATGGAAGAAAAAAAAATTTAATGATCCTTATTCTATTGGTATTTCAATCAGACATCAAGGATATACTATCTAATTTATTTTTTTTCCTTTTTTTCCTTCTTTTTTTCTTTCTTATCTTTCTTTTCTTTCTTTTCTTTCTTTTCCTTTTTGTCTTTCTTAGATTTTTTAGATGTTTCTTCTTCTTGTTCATCGTCATCTCTCTTTCTCTTTTTATCTTTCTTTTCCTTCTTTTCTTTTTTATCTTTCTTTTCCTTCTTTTCTTTCTTTTCTTTCTTTGGTGCAACTTCTTCTTCGGCTTCAGATTCATCATCAGAATCAGCTTCTGGAGCTTCAGCAGCTGGAGCATCGGCATCAGCATTGTAAGCTCTAGCTTCGGTTATATCAACTTTTTGTTGTTCTCTAACAACTTTAGAGGTGGTTCTTAAATCACGACCTTCTAAGGCACTTAATCTAGATTCAACTTTAGCTCTGACTTCTAAACCAAAATCACCAGAATCATCACGTTCTTCAGCTAAAGAATCATATCTAAGAGCAACGGCAGCTTTGGCAGCTAAAACTCTAGCAATTTTACCCTTATTTTTACCAGAGGCTTGACCAACTAAAGAAGCATGATATAATAAACCATATTTAGGAGTATCATGTTTAGTTTTCAAAGCTCTAAATAAAGCTTTTTCAGCACCTAAGATTTGAATAGTAGAAGCTGGAGCTTTAGCTAAAGAAGTTAAAGAACCGGAATGAGCAATTAATCTAGCACCAACAAGTTCACCAACTAAAGAAGTTAAATTTGGAGCAATGGCCTTCATACGAGATGATAAGTAGTTAGATAATTGTTCTCTATAAGCGGCAAAGTCAACAATTTGTTCGGCTAAAGCTTTAATATTTTCTAAATCAATGTCGGTAATTTCAGTACCCATAGAAACTTCAGCAGCTGATTTAACTTGTTCTTCAATTTCTTCTGGTAAAATTTCTGATAAATCAGTCTCTGAAGCATTTGATCTAATACCCATAGTTAAAATAATTCTAGCGTAAGCAACAGAGTCGGTAATCATTTTAGCCAACTCTGGGAAATGCCAACCATACCATTCTTTACAACGCATAGCGTAAGTATTTAATTCTTTATCTAAGTCATCTAATAATGCAATAGCTTGAACAATCATGGTATCAACTTTATCGGCAGAAAATTTTAATTTATGACGACCAATAGAGTGAGCTAAACCTAATGACATTTGTTTTAAAGCAGAATCATCTAAACCAGGTAATAAGTCTGGTAAAAATTCCTTGATTGATCTGTGTAAATCTAAAGAGGCAGCATCAGAAACAACAGAAAAATTTAATCCTAATTTATTAATAGCATTACCTAATTTAGCTTCAGAAACAATTAAAGTAGCCTTTTTATCAGATTTGGAGTCTTCTAATAATTTTTTCAAGTTATCAGAAACACGGCCTTCAATAATGGCATTAGCTTCTTCTAAAGCATTGGCAGCAGATTGAAATTTTTCAAAACGGTGAATTTTAAATTGTTCAGCAACTTTTTCTGCTGTATTTAAATCTTCAATCAAACTAGATGATTTATGGATCTTCTTGTCAGAAGCCTTCAATAAGGCATAACCGGCAGCGGTTTCAGTTAAAACGTAAGCCATTTTATTCGATGTATTGTCAGTTATATATATATTTGAATTCTACCTCACCTACTCTCTTTTTGGTTCAATCTATTTATGATATATTCTTATGGAAATTAAACGGCCAAAGAATTCTTGTTAATCACAAAAGACAAGCTATATATATGCTGCGTATGAGAACACCTATGTAACTGAATGTAGTAGGGGTGGAGTTGGTCAAAAAAATAGTATTATGACTTTCTGATTGAAAAATTTCCTACCGATGAGATTCAAAAATTTTCCCTTACAGTGTGAAAAAAAAAAAAAAAAAAAAAAACTTACACAAATTTTGCGAAGAGATCACGTGCAGAATTTTTCAGAATGTACATCCGTACACCAGGAATCTCGATCCATCTCGCAGGCTTCCCTCTGTGGATTCTTACGCGTCACCTTAAACTGATAGCGATTAGAGTACATCCTTTAGATCACATTGTTCCCCAAGTCTCTGTTGGTGATGCAGAAGCGACTCCGTCAGAACCTAGAGGAATCTCCCAAGGGAGTGGCGAAAAAGTCGAGATCAAGGGTATCGATAGCACCCAGTGACGAAAACGCGGATGCAACTTCGACTAGCCATAAGCTGAAGAAAACCATATACTTCTTCAAACCTACCAATACTCTCAAGGGAAACCCAGCAGCAGTATCCAAGACATGTGCCTCGACTGTGCTTGCAGCTACGAATGCAAATAACCATCAATCAGTCATTCAATCCAGTAAACCAATAAGAACTCCCTCAAAATCATCTGCTGGCCATGATTTGCTTCCTTCGGATCATCATAGCTCTGACGACAGTTTTGATGGGGTAAGGTGGAAGGAAAGCCCTCGAAAACCTAGTTCAAAAGACCTGAATCTGATTCCGGTTTTGTCCTCCCCTTTAAAGAAAGTATCCCTGGATGTGTCGACATCGGTGAATCCAAATAACTCCACAGTCATTAATGAACAAACAGATTCTGTTCTTTCCAAATACGGCTACGGGGCTAACCAGACCCTTATCCAGACCCCAAACTTAAATAGAACTCATTCCGACTCATCGTCTTCCCGAGCTCTACGATCACAAAAACTTCTAGAAAAGTCACCTTCCCTCCATAGAGCTAAGTCTGCTGCAGAAGGATCTGGAGGGAATAATTTCCACGATCCATTTGTCATATCTACTCACTCTAGGGCCTTTGAAGAAGACGGTCCCATAAAGTCATCGAATTTAAACAGCTGGATAGATAAATTCGATATGTCAGGATCTCTGGAACCTAAAAACGAAGGATTCAAAGTGCCACATGTTACCGGTGGTGAGCTGGCCCTCACTAAACCCATACAGGTCAATAATGACCTTCACAAGCATATTAAGAAAGACGTGAACCCAGAAGAAAATAAAGAAAACGTGAGTGTCCATGCTGTACCAGGTGTTCAGGTAGACAATATCCTAGAGGGAATCGATTTCGATGATGACTTTACAGATAGTGAAATTGTTGACGCTCCAAGTTCCCCAAAAGAATCCACGTCTAATAAAGTTAATCCTTTGCCGGAGCAAGAGTCACATATTGGAAATATTCTCGAAAAACCTTCTACTAAGGATCCTTCCAATACCGGTAGCCCAACAGCTTCAACCATTGGCGCTCTAGAAGCCAAAAACCCAACTGTTGAAGAAGATAGTGACGATCCATTTTCGGATGATGATGATGACATAATATCAATACTAAAGACCCAAGCTCCAACAAATGTACATAATGACAAATACGATGGGAACCCGAATGAAATTAAAAAGCCAAAAGCAGCTGATCAGAATACCGACTCGGATCCTTTCTCCGATGATGATTTAGAAGGGCTTCCTACTGGTAAAACGCCGCCTGTGCAAGACATAGCTGAACTCGATATATCGAAAAGTGGATCATTAACAACACAACAATTCGCCGACTTGAAACATGCCAAATCTTTCCAGGATGGAATTAAGCGAACAGAATTTTTGAAGTCTAATGATAACTTTCTTTCCAATTTGCCTGATGAGAATGGAGCTAAGCTCTCATTTACACGATCAGATTTCAAGAGATACCAAATTATGGGAATTTTAAAGAGTTCATATAAGCTTAAAGACAGACAAAAACCTCAAATAATATTGTCGGTTAGGGACTCTAATTTACAAGAAACAAAGGTAATGGTAAGGGGTGATTATACCAATCTTCAGTTTGAGGTGGGCGATATTATTCACATAATTTTCACTAATAGCGGTAATCAGCGACTTGTTGATGACTCTCATAATTTGTTGATATGGAATCCCGATACCTTGGTCGCTGCAACTACTGTTTCGCAGCAAATCAGGTGCCCTAGAAAGACAGTTATTAACAGTAAATTCAAATTCCCAGGCGAGTCGGCAATCCATTTCATTATTGGTTATATCATCCATGAAATTTTTCAAGAATGTTTTGTCCAGGAGAATTATAATGTCGAATTCATGAAAGAAGAGTTGAACCTGCTACTAGAGACTAGAAAGCTTGAAATATTCTCTGTGGGTGATGAAATTGAAACAGTCAAGAAAGCCGTTTTGGGTCAGATTCCTTTCATTGAATCTTGGTTCAAAAGATATTATAAAAAAGCCCCAACCCTCATGCCAACAAACAAATATAAGCAAGATGTATTATTCTCTGTCTCAGAAGCATTGGATATTGAAGAGAACATTTGGTCTCCTATGTTTGGTCTTAAAGGTATGATTGATGTCACTCTTGATGCTAATTTCAGAGACAATAACTCAAGTAAGAAGGTTCTTTTACCTATGGAAATTAAAACCGGTAAAGAGTACGTTGAGCATCAAGCACAATCGGCTTTGTATTCGCTATTATTCAAGGATAGATACAATATAGATGTACTTCAGTTCTTACTAGTTTATACTAAGGAGGGTATGTCGAAGAAATATGACATCAACTTGCAAGACTTGAAGACCCTTATGAACTTAAGAAATACGCTTACACACTTTTTGAAAAGTGAAAGCCACGAACTTCCAGAATTACAAAGGCTGTCGGTGTGTGATACCTGTGATGTTCAAGCTCCATGCATGACCGTCAACAAGCTATTAGAGAACGGTACAGCTGATGAAAGTGGTATTAATCCCGAATTATATGACCAACTAACAATTCATTTAGATGGAAAAGAACACTATCAGGATTTCTACAAGCACTGGGATTATTTGATCACTAAAGAAGAAAGCCTACTTTTCAAAGTCAAAAAAGATTTGTGGATGATGACTTCTAAAGAAAGGGAAGCTTCTCAAGGAAATGCCCTAGGTAATTTGGTTATTGTTAGTGCCGATGATTCAAAAGATGAACAAAGACAATTTAAATACACATTGACCAGAAGCGGCACTAATATGACTCCTTTCACTAGCAGCGCACTCTCCAAATTCGATAAAGTTATTATTAGTGATGAGAGTGGTAGGTTTGCAATTAGTCAAGGTATAGTTATACTCTTGAGAGAGAACATGATTACCATCACCACCAGCAGAAGAATCGTAAATACCGATTTTAGGTCTAATGCTTTTAATGGTGGAAATTCTGCCATCAGAAGTGTTCTACATCATACACAAAATTCTAGTAGCCAAACCGCTATAACCTATAGGATTGACAAAGATGAAATGTTCTATGGAATGGGCTTAGCACGATATAACATTCTTGATTTGTTTATTCCTGGTGGTGCTGAAAAGAACAGGAGATTGATTATTGATGGAGAAGCTCCCACCTTCACTTCTAAGCAGTCTTTTGAAGTTGAAAATGAAAACTTAAATCCAGACCAGAAAATTGCCTTCAGGAAAGTTATGGATTCCAATGATTATAGTTTAATCCTAGGCATGCCGGGCACAGGTAAGACAACCCTTATAGCACAGATCATAAAGTGGATTGTTGAGCAAAAAAAAACCGTTCTTTTGACTTCATATACTCATTCTGCCGTTGATAACATTTTGTTAAAAGTTAAGGATTTTGGTATAGATATCCTCAGAGTTGGCTATCCATCCAGGGTCCACAAGGATATAAGACAATTCATCCCGGATCACGATGAAGGTAAGCAGATCAACACATATCAAGATTTTTGCAACTGTTATTTGGATACTCCAGTTGTTGCAGCCACTTGTTTGGGTATAAATGACTTCACTTTCAGCGTGAGAAAGAAGTTTGACTACTGCATTGTTGATGAGGCATCACAGGTTTCCATGCCCGTTAGCTTGGGACCTATTGCCTTAGCATCTAAATTTTTGTTGGTTGGTGATCACAACCAACTTCCTCCGCTCGTTACTCATCCAAGTGCAGAAGTCAAGAAAGGTTTGTCGTTGTCATTATTCAAAATGTTGGCAGATTTGTATCCTCAAAGTGTTGCAGAATTAACATATCAATATAGAATGTGTGAGGATATTATGTTATTGTCTAATGTTCTTGTTTATAATTTTCGTTTGAAGTGTGGATCCGAGAAAGTTGCAAAACAAAGCTTGTATATCCCACACCCCGAGAAGATTGACTTCCAGATATCTTCACAATATGACTTCAAGCTTAAAGAAAGTGAACTATGGATGAACTTGGTATTCAACCCAGAAAACAAGGTCCTCTTCTTGAACCATGACAATCTACCGGCATTGGAAAAGGTGATTGGAGAGAAAATTGAAAACCCAACTGAAGTTGAGTTAGTTAGGCAGATGGTGGAAAGTCTTACTTTATGTGGAGTCTCTGAATCCAGCATTGGTGTGATGACATTATATAGGCATCATCTTAAGTCATTGAAACGTGTTTTAATAAGCAAACCTGATGTCGAGGTTCTTACAGCAGATCAATTTCAAGGTCGTGATAAAGACTGTGTGATTATTTCTCTTGTGCGTTCTAATAATGAAAAGAGAGTTGGTGATCTCTTGAAAGAGTGGAGAAGGGTCAATGTTGCGATAACCAGGTCAAGATCCAAGCTTATTCTATTGGGTTCTAAGTCGACCTTGTACAATAGTGATACATTAAAGGGATTCATTGATCTTTTGAATGACAGAAAATGGATTCATGATTTACCTAAGGATGCCAATATGTTTTATCAATTTGCATTCCAATCTCCCGAAACACAAACAGGATCAATGAGATCATCAAATTTGAAATCCAGCTCTCTTAACCCTGACTCAAAACTAGTTAACCATAATCCCGTCTTGAGAGATATAGTCAACGACTTAACTAAGTAATTTACATATTCATTTGCATTGCATAATATTATCATTATTTATCTATTTATATATATACATCTGTAGCCTTGAGAAAGCACGAAAACTTATTAGAGAGCAACAAAGTGAAATTCGAAATGAAAACCATTCCCATTTTGGTTCTCATTCCGGTCTGGTTGGTTTTGGTTTTCTGGCTGGTCATTATTACGTCTCTGGCCAAGTCTTCGGACGTGTCTATAGATATTTTGAATCAAGAAAACGAGGAAGAACATAGAAGTGAAAAAGAGAACAAGATAATCACCAGTATCATATTCTTCATCGACAAAATAAGAGCTACCTTCGTGATGGGCTTGAGCCTTAGCATTATCTCTTTTTGCTTTCTCTGTTGCATCCAGGTTACGAGATTCTATTTCTTTGCTATTAGCACCCAATTTTCTAAAAGCACTTAACCAACCATTATTGTCATTATTGCTCTTTTGGCGAGAGTATTCCTTTTTGTTAAATAAAAACTTCAATCTTAATCTCAATAACGCGAGATTTATTGGGACGGTATTAACCTTCGGCATCAAAAGATCTGATTTGGATTCAGCGCTGACACGTTTAAGTTGTAAACTATTGTCGTAATACCTTTTGGCCATGAAGTAGTCAACTGAGTTGTTAACGGGGCCCAAACCATATTCATACATATAACCTAAGTTAAAGCATCCATGAGAAGACGAGTCTTTGGCAGCGGTATTATAATAGGCAAACGCTTTATTGTAATCGACTGAAATATTAGCTGATTTAACCCCATAAAAATAAATATCCCCCAATAATACCGTTGAGTCCAAATTATGTTGAGCAGAAGCGCGTTCGAGATATTTGATGGCCATATTTACTCTATCTTTATCAAAGTTTTTCTTATCTTGTATAGGAATGAAAGGTTCTAATTGGAATAATAAATAAGCTGCCGAAACTTGAGCGTTTTCTACCCCTTGTTCAGCCGCCATTGCATAACCAAGAAGAGCATTTTTGAAATTACCATATTTTACTTCTTCAAAAGCATATTTTAAATGGGGGTAGAAGAATTTTTCCAATCTTTCACCGAATCTTCTGTGGAAAGTAACTTCAACTTCACAGCTTGCTGTAAAACCAAAGTGTTCACTAACACCAGAGTCAAGAAAGTTTATCCAGAAGTATAGAGCTTCAGCATTCCCATTATAAGCAGCATCTTTAATCAAGGTGTGGATTTTATCTGCATCTTTTGAGTTAAGTATATTTCCATCCGATTGTCTAATACCAGCCTTTGCTATATTAAGGGCACCTCTGGCAGACTTAAGCTTCAATGCTTTTTCATAGAAACTGAGAGCTTGTAAAGACTCGGCATTTCCTGTTAAAGGTGCCATTTGGTGGATTTGGCCTAAATAGTTATAAGCTTCTGTTGGTTGGATGCCAATTTTTGCAGCTACTGAAAACCATTTATAAGCTTCATCGTAATTTTGTTTAACACCATGACCATAAAAGAGCATTTTTGCATAAAGGACTTGACAATTAGAAATGAAGAAGCGATCAATATCGTTGACATGCATATAGCCACTGCGACCATAACGATGTTTCGCAAGGTTGACACATTCTTGAGCTACTTCAAAAGCTTTTGTTTGATTTTTTTCGATGAAATAATCGCCGTAGTAATATTCAAGAGAATTAAAGAAATAATCGACATATTCATGTTCATGGATATCTAAGTTATTTTCTGTAAACGAATGTTTATAGGAGGCAAAAGATCTTTTGAACACGGTTGATTCACTTTCACTTAATTTTGGACCATAAAGACCACCTTTAAAATCAACGAGCCGAATATTATACAAAACATCATGGTCGTCGAGGACAATATTATTTTCATTTAAATACTTCATTCCTAAATGAGACAATCTCGAATAGTAATAACGAGCCATTGTACAATCGGAAACTCTGCCAAATCCGTTTAAAAACTTATTGGCAAGGACCAATATAGAGTTGACATCATTATTTTCAGCACCAAACTGATAGTATAAGTCAGACTTCTTCTTATCGATTGGAATCTCTCCAAACAACCCAGTTGAGTAAATGAATCCTAGCATGAAGTATGCATGACCATTTGCTTCAATGGACACTGCTCTATGGTAGAGACTAAGGGCCCTATGGTAATTGGTTGGCGTCGAATAATTACCAAACATATACACATCTGCCAATTTAACCAAGGAATCAACATGATTTTCCTCGGCTGCTCGTTCAAGCAAAGGTAAGACTTGTTCTTGGAATGGCGTCACTTTCAATTCATTTATAGAGGTATCATTTGGAGGAAGTCCAAAGCCAAAGTATTGCATTATTGAATTAAATCCAATGAAATTTTCCTGGAATTGGGCGTAATTGGGGTCATAACTTTCATAATTCTGTTTTTCAACATTATATTGAGGTATGTATAAATAATTATCTATATTGTCGTCATTAAATATGCTTTGGAGATAAGTATCTGGTGGCGGTAGTGTGTCTATTATAGTTATCGCTTGCTCGTATAGTTGTTGTGAAGAGTTTGTTGATGCAATAACTGATTCTAGTAGACTCCCTATGAAAAATAGTAGGAAATTCAATATTGATTGTAATCGATACATGACGGGGCCTGCTTGATTCTACTCCCTTTGACTAAATACCCTTGGTCTTCGCCCGTTTTATCACTAATCTGGTTAGTTGAGCTTATATAGCAATATCTGTCTACCTAATCAATCTTGTAATCATCATGAGAGACTTAATCAGCTTTTGACACGATAATGGATTAGATGCTCCAACATGCAAACTTCTGGTGGATCACGTGTTCTAACCTGCAAACTTTCCCTGCCTCCTTTTTCTCAATAAGAGTATCAGAACAATAAAAAACTAGTGTTTTTCTGTTCTTTCGATTTGAATCTTTCTGAAAAACTTACAATTGTTCAGATCGTGATCAACTCATCGGACTATTGTGGGAACCCAAGCGATCCGAGTAAACATACTTTTCAATTGAAAGTTAGTTCGAGCATTTTAAAAAAACACCATTTTCTTTTGGCCACGGTTTATCTATTGCTGTTGCGCACCCTAACTGATTAAATAGATTGTTTCGATAAAGAGAATTTTAGAGCTTAATATAGAAGATGTCATTTCTGCCGATGCATCCTCCCCCTGCTGCTGATGTTCCGGATAATGAGGCCATCTTCAGGTCGGCACCAATGAGTTTGGTTCAATTTTATGTTACGATAGAATTGGCAAGAGATTTGGTTTATACTTTGGGTAAATTGGGAAATGTTCATTTTAGAGATTTGAATTCGAAGTTAACTCCTTTCCAAAGAACATTTATTAATGAGCTCAGGACAATTGATGGAATTCAAAATAAACTCAATTCCCTTTTTACAATCATGACCAAGTATAATACTACCAAGGGAGATGTCTATCTGAATTTGAAGGCCGATTTAGAGGCATTCCCAAGTACTTCTGCCATGGATGATATCAAAGCTAAAGTTAGTGAGTTTCATGAAAGAATTGGACATCTTGATTCGTCTTATAATAATTTGGAGCAGCAATCATTAAAATTCATAGAGAATAGACATGTTGTCACCACTTTAAACGATTTTCATAAATCCACCTTATTGGGTGGTCAAGATGACGCCCATGAGTTTCGTATTGATGATGAAGACGATGAGGATAATGTTGCTTTATTAAACAATAGAAATCATAGTTTAGAACTTGCTCAAGAAACTGCTGATCTTGAAGAATCTGGATTCAACTCGATTTCTGGTACTTTGGCAAGAGATAAAATCCCTTTATTGAGAAAGATTTTATGGAGAACTTTAAGAGGTAATCTTTATTTCCATGATATCCCAATTGAAGAAAAATTATCCACGTTTAACCCTAAAAATCCCGAATTAATTGATAAGAATGTTTTCATAATATACATTCATGGGGAATTTCTCAAGACTAGAGTCAGAAAGATCATTCAATCTTTGGATGGTATAATATATGACAATGTCACTGGTGGTGCTAGTGCCAGGTTTGAAACTTTGAACGAGTTGAATCGTAAAATTGAGGATTTACATAGTGTTGTTGATACTACTAAAAATCATTTGATTACTGAAATTTTGATTTTTCAAGAAAATTATGCCGATTATGCTTATATAATTGAAAGAGAAAGACAAATTTACGAAACCTTGAATAAATTTGATGAAGATAGCACCAGAAGATGTTTAGTTGGTGAAGGTTGGATACCAAAGGCTGATTTCTTAAATATTCGTCAAACTTTGAAAAATTTAATACGTGAAAAAACTAGACAGACCCTGCCTTTTCAAACTGACTCTCAGGAATCTATTTCTTTGTCAAATGGTAATTCGATTTCTCCTCAACCTCATGATCACAATACTTCAAATATTCCCAATCCCAACACTCTTTTTGCAATTGACGATGATGGTCAAAATGATGATAATTATGATAATGATGAAAATGACTATAGCTTGATTGCTGTTGTTAATGAACTTTCTACTAACCGTACCCCACCTACTTTCCATAAAACAAATAAGTTTACTGCTGCTTTCCAATCGATTATTGATGCCTACGGTATTGCTACTTATCAAGAAATTAATCCTGGTTTAGCAACAATCATCACCTTCCCTTTTATGTTTGCCATCATGTTTGGTGATTTAGGGCATGGCTTCATAGTTACCTTGATCAGTTTATATCTAATCATTAATGAGCGTAAATTTAATGCTATAAGGGATAAAGATGAAATTTTTGATATGGCATTTGGTGGAAGATACATCATTTTACTAATGGGTGTTTTCTCTATGTATACTGGTTTTATTTATAACGATATTTTTTCAAAATCAATGACTTTTTTCAGCTCAGGTTGGAAATATGAGTTTCCGGAAGGATATGATTTTTCAAAGGATGGTGCAATTACATTAACTGCATCTAAAATTGCTGACAAGGTTTATCCATTTGGGTTGGACTGGGCATGGCATGGTGCTGAAAATAACTTATTGTTCACAAATTCTTATAAAATGAAATTATCTGTTTTAATGGGGTTTGTTCATATGAACTATTCATTATTTTTCAGTTTAGTCAACTATAGATTTTTTAAATCAAAAGTTGATATTATTGGTAATTTTGTACCAGGATTCTTATTTATGCAAAGTATTTTTGGTTATTTGACTCTAACAATCATTTACAAATGGTGTGTTGATTGGATTGGTACTCAGCGTCAGCCTCCTGGTTTACTTAACATGCTTATCAATATGTTTTTGGCCCCTGGTAAAATAGACGATCAGCTTTACTCTGGTCAAAAATTCATTCAAATTGTTCTTGTATTAATAGCTCTCTGCTGTGTACCCTGGTTGTTATTATATAAACCAATGACTTTGAGAAGACAAAATAATCGTGCTATTGAACTTGGGTACAAAGATATCAATTCTCAAACACATCATGATATTCAGTTACACGAAGAAAATGAAGCCTTGAATCACGATCAACCGGACGAACTTGATGAAGTTGACATGTTGGGCGATAATTTCCATTTCCCTAATGATATTGAACCTTTACATCATAATACTGCCCATGGTGATGACGGTGAAGGCTTCAATTTTGGTGATATAGTTATTCATCAAGTCATTCACACCATTGAATTTTGTTTAAATTGTGTTTCACATACAGCTTCTTACTTAAGACTTTGGGCCTTGTCTTTGGCACACGCCCAATTATCCTCCGTGTTATGGTCCATGACTATCCAAAATGCATTCGGGTCAACTGGAAGCTTTGGCGTTTTCATGACAGTTGTTTTATTTGGTATGTGGTTTACTTTATCTGTTTGTATCTTGGTCCTCATGGAAGGTACTTCGGCAATGTTGCATTCGTTAAGATTGCATTGGGTTGAAGCCATGTCTAAGTTCTTCGAAGGTGAAGGTTATGCATATGAACCTTTCACCTTTGACCATTTGTATTAATTGTCATCAATATCATTTCATTTCTAAGGCAGTTTTAGTATATGTTTTCTCACATTTTGCAATCATTTTTTTCTCTTTTGTTGACAACTTCTTGAAGTTTCTTTATCCTTCCTTATGCATATGTACCATCTCACCATCTTTGGGTTTTGATAAAGTATTCGTTAATACTCGCGTGTATATATATACCAATAAAAGCAAGATATTGTTGCAAAATTTTTCTTTGAGTGCACTAATTTTATAAATTTAACAATAAGAACTACAAAAAAATTGGTTGCGAATTTCAATTTGAGGTATCTGAAAAAACAATCTAACCGTTTATTGTAATATAATATAGAAACAAGTATAAATAAATACTGTTGGTAAATTAAGGTGAAAAGGAATTGAACTGAAGTGTTTTTTTTTTTTTTTTGAAATATTTTTATTTTTATTTTACCCGAAACCACGTAATATGCTTAATAATTAACCTTAATCCAAAGGAATACGCTTACCAGAAGTTAACATTCTCTGAACTTCATCTAAAGTCCAAGGTCTCAACCGATTTCTCATTTTATTGTGTAATTTGTCCTTGACTTGCTCAACGGAGCATCCTCTTCTGGCTGCTTCTTCTTCAACAAACCTGATAATCTTCATTCTAGTATGACGAAACTGTCTTTCAGAACTACCATGAATTTTTAAACGTTCTGTAGTTGAAATCCCATGTTCTTTTAAATCCTTTTCCAAATTTTTATAGTCATCCCACATCTCGTATAGCGTCGTAGCTTGTCTAGATAACCTTCTATATAAAACTTTCTTTCTTTCTAAGGCCTTTTGATCTTCAAATACTAAAGTTTTTGTAACATGGGAAGGTGAATTATTATAAATGTTGGAATTATTATTAATGGTGACAAAATTTTGTTGGTTGTTATTCATTTTTGATAATAAGTCGACAGTATTTTGTAACCCTTGTTGAATACTGTTATTATTTAAGCTTGATAGAACATTTGAGCTGTTAATCAAATTATGGTTGATATGATTCATTTTACCAGGTAAATTAGAAGATAATAAAACCGATAACCCGTTAGTGGTATTTTGAAGTTTCTGTAAATATTCACTTTGTTTTTGGAAAACGTCATTTTGATTTTTAACGAAAGTTTGAATATCATTTTGTAATACTGATTGCTGCTCTTGATAAAATACCATTTGTTTTTGAAGTTGTTTTATGATCAAATCTTGTTGGGTTTGAATTTGGTAAAGTTCTTGGACTTGGTTCGAAAGAATGGGTTCGGTGAACTCTGGTTTACTAAGGTTTTGCCTTGGTGTTATTCCTGGAGAACCAAAGGAAGAGATTGAAGACTTAGAAGAGCATCTTGAAGCTGGTTCTTCAATAATTCCCTTCTGAATGTATAAGTTTGAAAAATCTTCGAAAGCTTGAGAATTGAAGATTGGGTGTTGTGATAAGATGTTTTCTGGGTATTTATTACGAATGATGACCATATCTTGGATAAGACTTCTTCTCAAAGATTTCAAAAGGTTCTTAAACCCTTCTGATAAAGTGAACTTTGAACCAAACTGACCGGAAAGGTTAGGTGATGATTTGAAATCGTCATCAATAAAGGGGAAAATTTGTTTGACTAATTCTTCTGGTGGTTCAATAGAGTCCCTGGTGATATCATAGGATGATAAACTCTCAAAACCAGCCATTTTAGATAAACTTTCAAAGGGTAATTTATTTATTTCCAAAGAAGCTGGTTTATGAGACAAAAGTGAATCAGATTCAATTGAGTATTGGGAGGACGACATGAACTTTCCATAGTTCACCGAGTCAAACCCAGCAATTTTCAAGATTTTCGAAAGAGACTTATGTTGTTGAGAATAAGACATTGCTTGAAACCTTTTGCTACCTTTCAATAAGAGAGTTCGGTGAAAAAGAGGATCTTTTGTAAATTCATTAGTTAATTCAATGGAACCATAATCATCAGTGATGTGGAAGCGACTAAATAAATACATTGCAATTGCCAAATGAGGACAAGCTTCAATTATTCTATGTCTTAAACAACCAAAGTATTGATTTTGAAAATTAACCAGATGACTTTTTATAACCAAAGTATTAGTTACTGGATTTAATGAAGAAGTAATTTGCTCAGTGGAGGACACTTCATTTTTTATTGGGGAAGTTGAGTAAATTGGAATAGAACAAAGGTCAGAGAATTTTAATTCTCTTTTCTGTAAGCCTTTCATAAATAAAGAATGGCTTAAAGCAAAATCAACCAAAGTTCTCAAACTAATATGCTTGTCAAGATAATTCGTTGCTGAAGAGTTTAATAAGGGTTCGACCAAATGAACATAATCTTCGAAAGAGTAAACGATACCATCTTTGAGACTTGAATTGCTTTCCAAATCTGAATTTGAAAAAGTATCACTCATGATTAAATATTGACTTACAGTAAGAAATAAAACATTCTTTTCCCTTAGAATTAGAATAAAATATTCAATTATAACAAGCGATATTTATACACCATTAATGAATAAATGGTAAAAAGAAATCTAGTTTTTGCAGTAAGAAATTTATAAATAGAAGATGACCAAAGCAATTGATTCTTAGACAGACTCTGAATTTTGCAACCCAAGAATACCTTTAATGTTACATCGGAAAGCATGAAAACATTTTACGTAAATGCAAGCTTTCCAAAGAAAATATCGTACCTGAGATCCCTGAATAGAGTTTAGCACCGGAAAAAGATCAGGTGGAAGGAAAAACTTTTGCCAAATGGCGTGAAACAACTTAAATCATGCAGATACAATAAATTTACTAAGTTCTTCCGTAAATATGGCTAGTAAACCTAAATCTTGGTTTTTGTATGGCCATCTTGAAATTTTGTTGCAGCAAATGACTCGAAAAGTAAGGCGGAACCGTTCAGCCTCGCAGAAAAGAACACCAGTACACCCGATCAGAGGTAT
Organism: Hyphopichia burtonii NRRL Y-1933; assembly: GCF_001661395.1. Classification (NCBI taxonomy): domain Eukaryota; kingdom Fungi; phylum Ascomycota; class Pichiomycetes; order Serinales; family Debaryomycetaceae; genus Hyphopichia; species Hyphopichia burtonii. The sequence goes on from NW_017963729.1 coordinate 1,024,416, forward strand.
AAGGAGACAACATGCCAAAAGCAACCACTCAAGCCCAATTTCAGAGTCAGCTGCATAAATCCTTCATTAGTGGGGAAACTGGGACCAGTAAATACAACATGAGCTGATCCTGAAAGGTCTTCTATGCATCATGCAAGTTAAGGTAAGACGGCGCTGCTTTCCATGAGCAATTTCCATAACCAGTTTAATACTTTGATTGAACCTTTTGTGATGGGGTTAGAGTTACGGAATGCAAAGGAAACGTACCGGAGTTCGTTTCCCAGATATTCCAGGCATGTAGTCCAATCGGTTATGACTCAGAAGTTGACATTACAAGACAAGGTACCGTTAAACAATATAATATTCAATCTAAAAATACAGAAATAGAGAAACATAAGAAAAGAATAGAGAAAACATTATCTCCCATTTTAACAAGAGTTATGATTATTTTTTTTTTTTGGCTTTTGTTTTTGTTTGATAATTTGAATGTACTTTAATTTTTTTTTTCATTTTTTGTTTTTCAATAAGAGCATAAAATAAATAGAAAGGGGATTATTCATCATCTTCAGAGTTGGTTATACCATCTAAAACCATACCTTTGGAAACTATTAAATCGGAAATATCACCTCTAAGATCATCATTTAAAAAAAATCTTTTATTATCGTCATTAATCCATAATCTTGTAGTTTTAATCAAATCATCCAAGACTTTTGAATCATCATGTTGATCATGAATTGAATCATTAATGAGTATTAATAAAGCTGTGAAGGATAAAAGAGATAAAGAGATTTTTTTATTATTAAAATTCAAATGTTTTAATAATCTCAAAGCTTTTGCTTGATCTTTAGAATTATAGAATAAAATTAAAGAACAAGTTAAAACAATGTAATGTTCTTCATTTATTAAATTTAAAGAGCCAATAAGCGATTTTTGTTTTGAGATGTTTTCAATTGGAGATAAAGATTCATGATTACTTTGATTAGTAGCAATTGTAGAATCATCATCGGAGATTTCATGATCGGTTAAATCTTGACCATCCATTAAAACTTTAAAAGTATTTAATTTTGAAGAAATTTCCAGTTCGGTATTTTGCAATAATTTAAGACAAGATTCGCGAGGATTGATTATTGAATCGAATAATTCAAAATATTTACCAACTTTAGAATTTGGATTAATTAAAGAATTGATTGATTTTAAATCCTTAATAATTTGATTATTCAAATTAGTTTTTTGTTCACTGGAAATTTTCTTACCGCTTAAATTTTTCAATACGGATAAATTTAATTGATGAAGGATTTCTAATATTCTCCAATTGAAAATAAGAGAATAATAATCATTTGAATTTTCTTGATAAATTTCGATATATTTTAAATGATTTTGACCATCGTTAACATCATTATTAATTGGATTATTAGTGGTTAAATTAATTAATCTTTCAATTAAACTAGTTGAACCCAAAAGAGAGATACCATCCAAGTTTTTTATTAATTGATTTAATTTTTGTAAAGAAATATCATCACCTTTATAATCTAAGTTTGAAATTAAAGAACCTTTTAAACTCATATTAACATTTAAAAATTTTGCTAAAATTGGGAATTTTTTAGATAATAAAGTACCAATTATTAAATTAAGAAAAGCATTTTCAAAATTAGTTTCTGAAGAACTTAAATAAATATAATCATTTAATAAATCAACCCAAGAAAAGGCAATCTTACCTGATAATCTGGATAAGATTTCATTTGTTTTATTTGAATCAACTATATTTGGAATTTGTAAACCAAAATTGACTAAAATCCAAGAGATCCAAACGTTCTTTTTATTTTGTTTTTCTTTATCAGATTTATTAAAAATTTTTTCCAAGTAAGGATAAGCCAAACTAGCAATTGATATTATTAGTAAAAAAACTTTAATTAAGTTGAATAATTGAATGGTTAAGGGCGAAGGATGGAGGAAAGAATGAGGTAAGAAATGAGCAAACGGTAAACTTGATAATCCCTGGAAATCCCCGTTATCCCCACTGAGTATAGAGGTACCCATGACTGCAGCCATTCCACCTAAGAGGTAGCTATTATTATTTGAGTTGTTGGTATTGTTATTATTGAAATTTTGAGGGTAGTTTGGATTGGCATTGTGGTTGTTGTAGACAAAGTTGTTGCTGTAGGATTGTTGGACCGGAGTGGTATTGAAAGAGGAGGTTTGAGGAGCAAATCCGAATCCTTGTTGTTGCTGCTGCTGTTGCTGAGGTAATGGTTGCAAACTTGCATCTTGGATTAATTTTTGTAATTGAACATTTTGATTCCTCAAGGTTTCATTTTTACGCTCCAAATGTTTGATATACTCGGTTGCCTTAGTTAAAACACTAGCCTTATTCAATTTTGAAGCCGGGCTTAAACCTTCCAAGTCGGCAATGGAGGTATCTCCATTCCCGGAGGCAATTCTCAAAGAAGGAACAGCGTCTCTCAAGACCAAGATTTTCGAGTTGATATTCGTACGGTACTTCTTTTCAATCATATTATGAGAAGATTTATCCTTTTTAATTGTAGGTTTTGTAATTTTTGACTTGGTTGGTTTTTTAATTGGTTTGGACGATTCATCTTCGTCCGAGTTGGTCGAGTTCACACTTTCGTGGTTCATCTTGGTGTTCAAATGGGTATCTGGAGAAGTATGAGCAGAAGACAACGAGGGTTGACTGATTGGTGTGACTCCATTTGAACTTGAATCGTTTGAGTAACTAGCAACCGACATCGAAGAGCTTTGTAAATTAGCCTGGTACTGATTATCGTCGCTCATCAACTGCTTGAAGATATCGTCGTAGCCATCGTTTTCCTGTTTAATAAGACCATTGGAATCGGGATACCCATCACTACTATTAGGAGAAGGTGGGAATCCTGGAAGTGCAGTATTAAGCGAATCCAAAAAGGAATCGGTATTTCCAAAGTCAAAGTACCCTCCGCCAACGTTATAGTCAAAGTCAGCCATTCTCAAGTGATAATTGAACGAGTATTAACTAGCAATAAGTAGGAAAAGAACTGGGTTAATATAAAATCCTGGAAGAAAAGGAAGTGATTAACCGCTGGGAAAGATTTAGACGCCCTTAATAGTATCAAGAACCTGCACACAAGCCGATAAATTAAAGTCAACAAAAAAAATCAGGCCATAAAAAAATGGCTTTTCTTTTTATTTGTGTTTTTGCAATAAGAAACTCCTGAACATCTGACCGACGGAGTCAAACGGGTCTTGCAACCGAGGCATACCTGACTAGTGTAAGGTGTGTATACTGCGATGCTTCTGGGCTGCCAGTGTTCATGCTAGTGCTAGTGACTAAGGGGAATACTGCTAGAACAGTGTATTAGAAATCTTAGTCTACTAGAATAATCTAAATAGTCTACTAGAATAATCTAAATAGTCTACTAGAATAATCTAAATAGTCTTGTAGAATAATCTAAATAGTCTTCTAGAATAATCTAAGTACTATACTAATCTAAGTAGTCTACTAGTAATCACTAATACTGAATGTTAGAATAATCTAAGTAGTCTACTAGTAACCTAAGTAGTCTACTAGAATAATCTAAATAGTCTACTAGAATAATCTAAATAGTCTGCTAGAATAATCTAAGTACTATACTAATCTAAGTAGTCTATCAGAATAATCTAAGTAGTCTACTAGAATAATCTAAGTAGTCTACTAGAATAATCTAAGTAGTCTACTAGAATATCTAAATAGTCTACTAGAATAATCTAAGTACTATACTAATCTAAGTACTATACTAATCTAAGTAGTCTATCAGAATAATCTAAGTAGTCTACTAGTAATCACTAATACTGAATGTTAGAATAATCTAAGTAGTCTACTAGTAACCTAAGTAGTCTACTAGTAATCACTAATACTGACTATTATACTGAGTGCTGAATAGAATAATCTACTGGAGTGCTGAATAGAATAATCTACTGGAGTGCTGAAGACTTCCTACTGGGATGAGACGTACATTATTCCTGCTAGTTTAACACTATTCACATTGGCTGAATGCAGTGCTAAATCTGTAGCACATCAATACTAACAGAACAGGATCCTAATACAAATGATACAAGTGATACAAGTGATACAAGTGATACAAGTGATGGTGATATTAGTATACTAATTCCGAGACTGCCATACTGAGACCAGTCGATACAATTTCCCGTATAGTACAAGCACTCAAGCTAGTGTTGAGGTATTTGGTATGGAACAGAAGACTAGGCTTGTTATACAGTTTATACGTGTTATACAACACATACGTGTTTTACAGTATATACGTATATACGGTGTAGTGACAGAATAACCCTGGATTGAACACTAGAGACTCCGGGAAATTGGGGTAACTTACATCGGCTTCCACCTCCATAGAACTTCACCATGCATTTTCCTCATCCCCCCGGACTTGTTCTCGTCTGTAAGTGAACGTTCGTGTTAACTGAAATTCAAACACTGTTTCTCTCATTAAGCCGTTTACTAATTGTCGCAAAAACTCTCTCGATATCGTCAACAAAAACTTTTTCGCAATTAGACGAGTGCATCACAATAAAACACCTTGACAACGGTAAATTGATTGTCAAGAGCCAATGAAAATAGTAACAAGGGATGCGACTTGACGAAACAAACCCTCGAAGTAGCAATTCATATCTACGTGAAGAAAAGAAAAACAAAAGAGGAAAACAACATTTAGAGAAGGAATCGAAAATTAAAGATTGGAATTTCATCATTCTTGTCGGTAACATCTAGAAAAAGGATATATATACCTGTTGAGCTCCCCCATTCTCTTTATAACTAGTTAGGTCCTTTCTCAGCCAAACATGAACACTCTTGCTAGGTTTAATCATTTAAATAATTCCGATTTATACGATTACGATAGTGAGAACGAAGAAGAATTTGAAAAATCACCTCTGCCATTAAGACCACCTAAATCCAATATCCATGCGGTTTTGGAAACAAACTTGGATAGACATGAACAAGAACAATTGGAAAGACAACGGTTGGAACATCAGCAAAAATTGGAACATCAGCAAAAATTAGAACATCAGCAAGAACATGAAAGACAACGATTGGAACATCAGCAAAAATTAAAACACGAAAAAGAATTGGAAGAACAAGAATTGAAAAGACAAAAATTAGAACATGAATTAGAATTAGAAAAACAAGAAAAAAATCGACAAGCCGAACAGAAAAGAAAACAAAAGAAACAACGGGAAATCGAATTGAAACTCGAAGAAACTCAAAGAGAAATGGAAATTGAAAGAAATAAGTTAGTTGAAATCGAAATCGCCAAACAGAAAAATAAAGAATTTGAAATGGAAAAGAAAAAACTATTAAAGGATAAAACTACTTTGAAAAATTATAAATTTAAATCTTTTAATTCAAACGGCTTAATCAAGTCGGCCAGTCAGCCATTACCAACAATTCCTCCCACTCAACAACAAAAGATTCAACAACAACGACAACAATTTTTACAGAATCAAAAATTACAACAGCAAATCCAAAAACAATTACAAGAACAAATCCAGTTCCAAATCGACCAACAGGTTCAATATCATTTAGAGAAAAACTCAAATAACGTCTTTGACGACTGTTCTTTGACCAGATTAAATGACGACGATACCATGGTGGGTGATCTTCCTTCAAATGAAGACATATATAACAGCATTGGCCATATGAGCTTGATTCTAAACCAAATCGACTCTCGTCTAGACAATTTGGCCCCTGCATCGAAAACTTGCTCCCCCAAGATAAGAAGAATCGCCAGCAGCCCTAAAATAGTTTCCTGTCCTTCAACCAAAAAAATCACCAGAATTAACTCAAACTCAACCTTAAGCACTCCTACTAAAGCGAAAAGAGTGTCAAAGCAAAACGACATCTCGCAGTTCTTAACAAAGAAAATTTATCAAGACCTAACTTCCATAATCAACAGTTGTACTCCTGCTAAATTCTTCATCTTAGCCTTTTGCATCGTTTATTTATCCAACAGAACTATCTCCTTGCTCATATTCGGCTCCACCGCATTCCTATTCGGCCTATCCTCCTACTTGCATAATCTAGCCACTAAATCTTGCTAATCAATATTAAATCCCCATAATTATTGATTCAATATACGTTATACACTAATTCTCTGTAGACTGCAAAAACGGAACAACAACCGGTGTACGGGTGTTATATTTAGGTGTACGGATGTTGCTCGACACTGCCCCATACAAAAAAAGAAAGAAAAAAAAAAAAACATAGCAAAGTCTCAATAAAATTTTTAGAAGTTCCTACCCTTTTCTTTATTGATAATAATCTTCATATACATTTAGCAGACAAACACTCGGTTTGTTTGAATACTCTCGCTTATTACATACTCAGAAGAAGAAGAGGAACACGATGCAGTTAAGTGTATTGTTTTTGTTCTCATTTATAAGTCTCATAACACAGGTTATGGCAGACGTTGATGTTACCTCACCTTCAAGTGGTAAATCATATAAGGCCTCTGGTGGATCGGCCAGTGTTGAAATCAAATGGAAAGATGACTCGGAAGATGGTGATACCTTGTATTTGGGTAACGTCGAAGGTTATACCATTTCATTATGTTATATGGATTCAGGTGATATTTCTTGTCCACAGACTATAGTTAAGGATAAGAAGTTTGATTCTAATAAGTACACTGCTAAAATCGATGCTGCTGATGTACCAAACGGGTATTATTTCTTCCAGATTTATACTACTTTTGAAAAAGATAGTACCTCCATTCATTATACTGATTCATTCAAATTATCTGGTATGTCAGGCCCTTCTGCTTCAATCAAAGCTACTTCCTCAGTGGCTGCCCCAGATCCACAAATTTCCTTGGGTGAAGCTGCAACTTCAATCAATTCTGCCTCCTTTTCCATCACATACACCAAACAAACTGGTAGAACTAAATTTGCCCCAATGCAAATGCAACCTAAAACTACCGTTACTCATTCCAAATGGTCTAGAAGATTTGCCTCTAGTTCGTACACTCCTTACTCTACCTTGCGTAAGTCTCCAAATTGTAGAACTACAAAAACTCCCGGTTGGTCTTATACTCCAAAATCTGCAACAAACACCGTTTCTCCTGCCGGTTATCCAACCTCTTTCTACGCCGCCAGCTCCAGAGTCAGTAAACCCACCTTGAGTTCTGCCTCCAAGAGTAAGAGATGGTTATAATCACATTTTCGTTAGTTTCTATTTAATAAACGTTTGCATTTATGCCTGTTTTGTAGTTTATACATAAAACATCCGTACACCGGTGTTATGGACACGCTTGAAGTTTTTTCGTCAAAAGCTAATGATTTGTTTACCTTAAACCTTTGTTTGATTCGACAGTGAAAAAAAAAAAAAGATAATCTAGAAGACGTGTTTCTATCCTATCTTCTAATGGAAACACAATCGTATTGAGATTTAAGTGAGTATTGGAATCTAAATTAAGTTCTGAATTGTGATTTGAAGTTTTTCTTTACGTTGAAAATTGATTAAAATGTCCCATCCATATAGTTATTCCCAAGATAATGCATCATCATCAGCTTTACGTAAACGTAAAACGTTGAAGAAGTCTATTAATTTTTCAACCATGATAATTGGAGAAAGTGGAAGTGGACGTTCAACTTTGATAAATACTTTGTGTGGAGGAAATTCAATTGTACCAACATCAAGTACAATTAATCAAGATCCATTTAGTAAAAAATTAACTTTAAGACATGAAAATGTTGAATTAGAAGATAATGAAGGACATAAGATTAGTTTAAATATAATCGATACTCCAAATTTTGCAAATTCGATTAATTGTGATGAAGATTTTAAAATTATTGTTGATTTCATAAGACATCAATATGATGAAGTTTTATTAGAAGAAAGTAGAGTTAAACGTAACCCTCGTTTCAAAGATGGTAGAATCCATGTTTTATTATATTTAATTAATCCAACTAGTCATGGATTATCAGAAATTGATGTTAAATTCTTATTACATATAAATAATTTAGTTAATATTATTCCAGTTATTGCAAAAGCTGATAGTTTAACTACCGAAGAATTAAAATTGAATAAGTCTTTGATTTTAGAAGATTTAAATAATTATGGTATTAATTATTACAAATTTAATGAATATGAATATGAACAAGATTATATTGATGATGAAATTATTGAATATAATAAATATTTGAATTCTTTAATTCCTTTTTCAATTATTGGTGCTAATACTTATCAAGAAAATACTAATGATGATGAAGAAGAATTATATAAATTAAGAGTTTTAAATCCAATTCATTCAAAACCAATCAACGTTGAATTACCTGATTATAATGACTTTACCATTTTGAAAAACGTTTTATTAATTACTCATTTAAATGAATTTAAAGAATTAACTCATGATGTTATTTATGAAAACTATAGAACCGAAGCTTTATCTGGTAAACAATTCCATTACATTAATGAAAACGATAAAGATTCTAATAATGATAAAGGTAAATCGGCTAATTCTTCAACTTATAGTAAATCAATAAATGATAAACAAGCAAATGGTGGATTGACTGGTGCTGATGGTAAAAATGATGAAGACGAATCAAATTATCTTGAAAAAGAAGAACAAATTAAATTAGAAGAAGAAAGATTGAAAAAATTCGAAGAAAGAGTTCATCAAGATTTAATAAACAAAAGGAAAGAATTATTAGAACGTGAAAATGAATTGAAAGAAATTGAAAAAAGATTACTCGCTGAAGGTTTGAAATTTAATGAAGAAGGTGAAGTTGTCAAAATTGATGAATAACCATCTAACATTTGTGATTAAATGAAAAAGTAAAAAAAAAAAAAAGTAAAAAAAATTTCACCATTGCTCTTATATAGTTAATAGATAATGAATTGTTCTAATGTTTTCTGTATATTTTACAACTATTTAAGCACTTACTTTATATTTACCAACGATTTCATCAAAAGCATCATTTTTTTCGTTCAAATCAACAATTAATTGATGTTCAGGTTCAACTGTTTTCAATTCTTCTAACAATTTATCAACATTAGCCCCATCATTATCCAAGTAATCTAAAGTGATTTGATTGGCAATAAAATCACCGTTTGGTGTTTTCAAATTTAATGCATTGATCGATTGAATCAACTCTTTAGCTTCAGGATAATGCTTTAACTTTAATGTTAAAACAAATAAAACATTTAAAATCTTGAAATGACCTTGATTATCATCATCAAAATCGGTTGATAATAATTCATCATAAAAATAATAAGAATTATTTATATTATCAGTTTCACCTTTAAGGGAATATATCCAACTTTCTAAGACTTGGTAAATGATACTATCTCTAGTGTGATCTGGGAATTTTTGGAAATCATTGAAAATCTTATTAGCAGATGTGAAATTTCCCTTTGATAAGTATAATTGAATCAATACCAAGTAAGGCTCTAATTCGTCAAAGTTACCCTTAGAATCAATATATTCAACTAACAAGTTAATTGCTTGATCAATATCCTTTTCTTGTCTAACTAGGTATATAGATGTTAAAACTGCTTGTAATTCAAATTCGGCTTTCTTAATATCATCAAAGTATGTTGAATCATCGGTTCCAAATGACTTCAAATCATTCCAAGCACTTAATAATTGAAACAATTGTTCATTATCTGCAAATTTAACTTTTCCTTCATCAATTAATTTCGAAGCATCTTGTTCTAATGCAATACTGGATCTGATTTGATATTCTAAAACTTTCAATTGATTTTCACTGGAAAACTGGTCTAAAGAATACCCTCTAACCTTATTATGTTGGTTGGTATAGAATTGGTTTCTAATGGTGTAAAGCTCACCTGAATCGCTAAAAGCATCCATCTTCGTAGTGTACTGGTGGGTGTGATACAAGTTGGCTATGGTGTTTATATGGTTGTAGATTTTTAGTTCAACGTTAAACATTTTGTTGTTCAAATTGGTAGGGGTACGGGTCTGTTACAATTTTTCGGTATACTAATTAAATACATTCAAAAATATATATATACATATATATAAATATTCAAATGGTACGATAAATGAGTTATTAGTTAAGAATAACTTAATGTGTTACTGAACAAACATAAGAATAGAAAAAGAAAAAAAAAACAAATTAAATACAAACAAACCCCCATTAAATTACTAACTAATTGACTCACATCCATAAAACATGCCAATTATATTTAAATTAATTTGTTATCGCTTCTCTTTTCTTCTCTTAAAGTAAGTAATTGCTTAAGAACTTCGTCGAACTTAACGGTAGCATTCTTACCTTGTTCTTCTTGGATATCTCTGTTTCTGACGTTAACACTTTGTTCTTGTTCTTCTTGATCACCAACAATAAAGATGAAATTATATTTATAAATTTGACCATTTCTAACTTTTTTCTGTAAGGTGTTACCAGAAAGATCGACATCAGCATAGAATCCATAAGTTTTACTTAATTTTTCTTGTAATGATTGAGCATAATCATAAAATTTAACCCCAACTGGGACAACCAAGATTTGTCTTGGTGATAACCAGAATGGCCATTTACCCTTGAAATGCTCAGTTAAGATGGCAGTCATTCTTTCGACTGAACCTAAGATAGCTCTGTGAATCATGACTGGTCTAGAGATGGAAGCTTCTTTATTATTATCAGTCTTGAATTCTAATTCAAAACGAGTTGGTAATTGGAAATCCAATTGAATAGTGGCACATTGAAACCATCTTCTTAAAGCGTCACTAATAACAATGTCAATTTTTGGACCGTAGAAAGCACCATCACCAGGATTCAATTCCCATTTACCTGGACCTAAGAATTTATTCAATGCGTTTTCTAATTTTTGTTCAGCGTTATTCCAAGTTTCAATTTCACCAACATATTTTTCTGGTCTAGTAGATAATTCCATTTTAAATTCAAAACCGAAAAGACCATAGATCTTTTGTAAGAAATCAAAGACACGTCCAATTTCTTCTTCAATTTGATCTTGGGTACAGAAAATATGAGCATCATCTTGTTGGAAACGACGAACTCTAGTTAAACCAGATAATGCACCAGAAAATTCATTTCTATGTAAAACACCGAAATCAGCAACACGCCATGGCAATTCACGATAAGATCTTTCTCTTGATTTGAACATTAAACAATGACCTGGACAATTCATTGGTTTTAAGGCATATTGTTCTTTTTCAACTTCGAAAGAAAACATATTTTCGCTATAATTAGCCCAATGACCAGAAGTTTCCCACAATTTGGTATTATACATATTTGGAGTAATGACTTCATCATAACCTCTTTGTTGATATTCAGTTCTCATGAGATCAACTAAAGTATTATAGATTCTAGTACCATGAGGTAACCAGAAGCAAGAACCTGGAGACATTTCATGGAAATAGAATAAATCTTGTTCTTTACCAATTTTTCTGTGATCTCTTTCACTAGCTTCTTTCAAGAATTTCAAATGAGAATCCATTAATTTTTTATCAGGGAATGAGATACCATAAACTCTTTGTAATGAATCATTAGCAGCATCACCTAAGAAATAAGATGAGGAATTTTTCAAAACTTTAAAAGCTTTAATTTTACCAGTATGAGGAATATGTGGACCAACACATAAATCAATTAATGGACCATTTCTATAAACAGTAGTGGAGGTACCATCTGGGATTTTATCACTAATGAAACGAACTTTATATTTATTATAATGAAACATTTTCAATAATTCTTCTTTAGTCATTTCTAATCTAACAAATCTTTGTTTTTCTTTAATAGCTTTAGTAGCAACTTTTTCTAAATTACCAAAATCAGCTTGAGAAACAGCAGTTTCACCATTATTGATAGACATATCATAAAAGAAACCATCGTCAGTTGGTGGACCATAAGACAAATGACAACCGTAATGACATTCGGTAGCTTCACCTAAAACGTGAGCAGATGAATGCCAAAAGACAGCTTTACCTTCTGGATGTTCAAAATCTAAAAAGTCCAATTTAACATCAGATTCTAAAGGTCTTTCTAAATCCCATAATAATTCACCATCAACTTTTGAAATGACTTGTCTTTCAGCAAAAGATTTACCAATTTGGTTAGCAATATCCATTGGAGAAGTTTCAAAAGAAGTACCTTCTTTAATAGATCCATCTTTTAAAGTAATTTGAATTGGTTTACGTTCTTTGGCTGCAATTTCGGCATCATATTTAGCCTTCAACTCGTCGAACATTTTGATACGATAATCAATGTATTCAGGTTGAGGATCTAATAATAATGGGTTAGAACCTCCTCCATTAGCAGCGGCCTTCTTTTCTTTTCTGGATGGTTTAGCCTTTTGTTGTTGTTGTTGTTGTTCAGGTTTAGACTCATCCTTGATGGACAAGTCCTCAACCTTTTTCTCAACCTTCTCGACAGGAGCAGCAGACATTGTTGCAATGTGTAAAACTGTTGTGAAAGATCAAAAGATCACTTTTATCAGCTTTCTGTTTTTTTTTTCAAAAAATGCCAAAGGAACAAAAAAAAATTTTTACTCTTTTCGTGAGTCAAAGAGTCTCTGCGGTACGGATGCTCATCCGTGATATTTACAAAACTAAAGCAGTATTTAAGACTAAACTCTAAGATTCCTAGACAAGTACCTAAGATTGGACAAGTACCGAGATGTTGACGCCGCCGTCGACCAATGCTGCTGGATCAGCAAGTACCGATGTAGACAACCAGCTTGACGAGCTTCGGCGATTGTTGGACGAGAACAAAGAAATTCTTAATAAAAAGGGAACCAACATGAACATCATGTCCACCAGAATTGATAGAATAGTGAATAGCGATAAGGAGACTGGAGACTTGTTGCGCGAGATCCACGGTCAGCTTGAATTGATGTTGGAGGAGTACGAGGGGACGGTTCCGAGACAGAATAACGAAGTATTTCCATCAAGTTATCAACCGCAAGAATTGAAAGAGAAGGTGGAATCATCACCACAGGAAAACTTAGTTGGAGTTAGGGATGACCTCGACCAAGCATCTGGCAAGATGAGTCCCCAAATCACTCAAGATTTCCAGTCAATTTTAGAGTCGGTTAAACAACTAGCCAATTCGCTTCCCATGACGTCTACGAATGTTAATAATCTTAACGAGCTAATATCGCTGATAGACCTTGGTATCTCAGCATTTAAGTAATCAAGTTTTTTTATTCAAATATATACAAGAAAAGTGATAAATACTAGTATTTTTGTAATTAAAGCTTTATTCGTGAAACGTTAAAATTGATAAATCTAGTGAGATTTTGGAGATAAAGCAACGACTTTCTTATATTCTAAATCTCTTAATTCTTTAGCGATAACTGATGAAATTCTAGTACCTAATGGGTCTCCATTTTGATTAATCAATACACAGGCGTTATCATCAAATCTAACAACACTACCGTCTGGTCTTCTGAATGGAGCTTTGGTTCTTACAACAACAGCACGGCATATATCTTTTCTTTTCACTCTATTATTGGCCGATTGTCCGGTAATCTCAGCATTTAATGGTCTGGCTTGTTTAACAACTACCGTTATTTGATCACCTACTTTGGCAAAGTTTCTTGGTCCGTGACGTAACACTTTGATACATTCCACCACTTGTGCCCCGGAGTTATCTATGACATTCAACAAGGTCTTCAAGTAAATCATCTTGCTTCGTTTATGGTTGGTATAAAAGTTGGTCTAAAAGTTGATTTTGTTAGTGAAAATTTTGAATTTTCATTTCGTTTTTTTTTTTTTTCTTTGGTTCTTTTAATTAGCTAATTTTTCCCTTGTTTTTGATTCTTTCACTCAGTACAAACCTTACACAAACCAACCTCTAGTATAAGGAACGAGTACCTGGTTGGGTGCTTACGGCTATAGACTTGTAGTACGATATGGCTTACTTTCGAAAAGCTAGTGGGAAGTTGGAATACGGTGGAAATTGGTCGAGATGAGGTAATTAGTACTCACTCACTCGCACTTAAGAATGGGTTATAAACTGATGTTTAAATTTCGAATACACCAACTTCTTTCGCTTATGATGCTACGATGTACCCTTGGCCGGCTCCATATCCCACCAGGTGGGCTGCGAAGATACTATGCGGCTCCTGTTATTAAAGAATGGTTTGAATCGGAAATAATCACAGATCGAAAGTCCAGATTTCAAGCTAGACATACACCACTAACTGATCCCGATGAAATACCAATTATCCTAGAACAGTTTATGAGTGAGCATAAGAATATTGCCAAGTCGGCATCTCATCCTCATATGATAGCTTGGAGGTGTGGGACGATCGAACAGAAAGAGGAAGAAATAACCCCAACGAAGGGGAAAAAGAAAAACAAGCCGTCGGTGATCACCACAACAAGCTATTCCAATGTTCAGCAGGGGTTTAAAGATAATGGTGAAAAAGGTGCCGGGTCACGAATATTGGAACAAGTTCTAGTTCCAAACAATATAATGAATGTACTTGTCATTGCCACCCGTTGGTACAACGGGAACCCAATTGGTTCCCTGAGGTTTAGGCACATCGTCAACACCTCATTCGATAGTCTTCGAAAGGCGAACAGGTTGTAGAGCATGTAAATAGCGTTAATACAAAATTGTTGCAACCTTTATATTTGGTGTGTACGGGTGTAATAGTGTTCCGCACGTGACTCGCTGCAATTAATTTAGAGTATTGATCCAGAGTGAAAAAAAAAATAAGTAGTAATAAGCTGCTATTCAAAGAATACCTTTGAACATCACAGATTCTTAAGGTAAGCTGTTAAGTAGAGATATGATAGGAATTAGAAGAGCAGCTCTCAGCTTGCGTTCGGGTGCAACCCAGGTTATCCGTGGTAGTGGGCCAAAATGCTCTCCAATGATGAGAAGTATAAGAGTCAATCGTAATTACTCCACCAAAACCGTTGCATTAACTGCTGAAACATATAGTGATAAGGTTAAACGTGATGAACGTTTTAAGAAATTGGAAGATTCTGATTTGAAATTCTTTGAATCTGTTTTAAAAGATAAAAATTACCTCATAACCAATGAAGATGATTTGGATTTCTTTAATGAAGATTGGATGAGAAAGTATAAAGGACAATCTAAATTAGTCTTGAAACCAAAGACCACAGAGCAAGTTAGTGAGATTTTGAAATACTGTAATGAAAAGAAATTGGCTGTTGTACCACAAGGTGGTAACACAGGTTTAGTTGGGGGTTCTAATCCAATATTTGATGAGATTATTTTATCAGTAGCCAATCTCAATAAGATTAGATCTTTTGATGAAGTTAGTGGTATTTTAAAATCTGATGCTGGGGTTATTTTGGAAAATGCTGATAATTTTTTGGCTGAAAAAGGATATCTTTTCCCATTAGATTTGGGTGCTAAAGGTTCATGTCATGTTGGTGGTGTTGTTGCTACTAATGCTGGTGGTTTACGTTTATTAAGATACGGTTCATTACATGGTACTGTTTTAGGTTTAGAAGCAGTTTTACCTGATGGTACTATTTATAGTTCAATGGATTCTTTAAGAAAAGATAATACTGGTTATGATTTAAAACAGTTATTCATTGGATCTGAAGGTACTTTGGGTGTCATCACTGGAGTATCAATATTATGTCCAGCAAGACCAGCAGCATCAAATGTTGCATTTTTAGCAGTCTCTTCTTACGAAGCTGTTCAGAAAGTTTTCACTGGAGCTCGTCGTGAATTATCAGAAATTTTATCAGCTTTTGAATTCATGGATGGTACTTCTCAAGAATTAACTAGAAGATATTTAAAATTGGATTATCCAATTGAAAGTGGTGATTATCCATATTATATTTTAATTGAAACTAGTGGTTCAAACAAAGAACATGATGATGAAAAATTAGAAACTTTCTTAGGTAATGCTATGGAAGAAGGTTTAGTCGATGATGGTGTTGTTGCACAAGATGAAACTCAATTACGTAATTTATGGAATTGGAGAGAATCTTTACCAGAAGCAACTGCTCATTGGGGAGGTGTTTATAAATATGATGTTTCATTACCTTTAAAAGATTATTACAAATTAGTTGAAGCAACTAATCAAAGATTAAGTGAACGTGGATTGATTGATTTAGATGATGATTCAAAACCAGTTGTTGAAGCTGTTGGTTATGGTCATTTAGGTGACGGTAATTTACACTTGAACGTTGCAGTTAGAGAATATAATAAAGAAGTTGAAAAAGCTTTGGAACCATTTGTTTATGAGTGGATTAAAGAACATAAAGGTTCAATTTCTGCTGAACATGGTTTAGGCTTTCAAAAGAAAAATTATATTGGATATTCTAAATCTGATATTGAAATTAAGATGATTAAAGAAATCAAAAATCATTATGATCCAAATTGTATTTTAAATCCATATAAATACGTCTAAGCATTTTCGAATAAATCAATTTATATATATATAAATAATCTATTTATAATAAACACTATTCAAAACTTCTACAATTTTGAATCTTCAATTCTAAGTATAGAACCTTGTTCATACAATTGTTCAAATTCTTTGGCGAAAAATTTTGAAGCAATTGGTCTCTTAATTTTCAAAGTTGGAGTGATAACATTTTTTTCAACTGATAAAGGTTCAATATCAATTAAGATATTATGTAATTTTTCAAATCCACCCAAAACTTTATTAGTTGTATGATTAATTTGAATTAAAAACTTCTTTTTGATTTCGACATCATTTAAAGTTTCAATTAATTTTGAATCATCATTAAGTTTGATTTTAAAGGTATCAAAGAGCCAAGCTTTAATACTTACTGGTTCAACCCCGATAATACCAACAAGGAAAGTTTTCAAAGAGTCACCATGGACATAACATTGTTGAATCAATGGGTTATGACTCAAATAAGTATTTTCAATTTTTTCTGGAGTGATATATTCACCTTGAGCCAATTTGAAGAAATTTTTAACACGGTCAATAATATACATACGACCAGTTTCTGCATCAACCTTGGCAATATCACCAGTATAAAACCAACCTTGATCATCGATAGATTTTCTAGTTTCTTCAGGATCTTTATAATAATGAGTAAAGATTTGAGCGCCTCTTAATAATAATTCACCACGAGGACCACCTTCATCATTTGCATGATAACCCATTTCAGGAATTTCTCTTAATCTCATTTCAGTAGTGACAGAAATAGGACCACAAGAACCGGGGTTTGCATCATAGGTTAAAGAACAACAAATACCAGCAAAAGATTCTGTTAAACCATAACCTTGAGACATACCAGTGTTTAAAGAAGCCTTCATAAATTTCACCGTGTCTGGAGAAATTGGAGCTGAACCAGTGGCAAAAGTATGAAGGTTATCAAATCCCAATTGTTTACGTAAAACACTTGAAAAACGATCATAAATTAAATGACGACCTTCAGCGCCATCATATTTTGATTGTAAAGATGTTTTAGTATCAACAACTTTTCTAAAAATTTTTTGTAATAAAGGTTTTTCATTGTTGTTAATAGTTTTTGATTTAATGGCAGCTTCTAATTTAGTATAAACTCTTGGAACCAAGGATAAAATTTCTGGTTTCAATTCTTTTATATCATCTAATAAAGTCAAGGGAGAAGGCAGTTGGGGTAAACCAATATGAGCCCCTTGGAAAAGTGAAAATAAACAATTCATTCTTTCGAAGATATGAGCCAAAGGTAAGAAACAGTAAACCACTGCATCAAAACCCGAAATCATAGTATAACAAAAAGTGATAGCAGAAACTGCACTTTGATGAGTTAAAACAACCCCTTTAGGATTGGAACCGGTGGTACCAGAAGTGAAAGAGATGGTATATACAGATTTAGGAGTTGGTTCAACTTCTTTAACTGGATAAATTTCACCGAATTTTTCAACTTGATTAAAATCAAATAAAGTTAAGTTATTTTTGGAACAACGTTGGTGTAAAAACAGATCTTCCAGAGAATTAGTAGTAAAATCAAGCTTATCCATTGAAACAATTGAGATTAAATTTGATAAATCTTGAGGAAATTGTTCTTTTAATTCAATGATTTTGGAAATTTTATCTTTTGAACAAATGATGACAGGAGATTCCGTAATACTCAAAATATATTTTGAAGTTTCTGGCCCCAAGGTATCATATAAGGCAGTATTTACAATTGAATAAGATAAACAAGCCAAATCACTAATACACCATTCACGACGATTAGCAGAGAAAAGCGAAACAATAAAAGAATCTTCATTCATACCATTTTTGATATTTAAATGTTGATCAATCTTTAAATGGGCTTCGCTATTGGTTTTGAAAGGATTATTTTGCAAAATGAAAAATAACCCAGCACCAAAATTCTTCTTTCGAGCATCAATCTCTTTATAAGTTTCCCATTGATAAGCCCCCATTGAGCCATCAAGATTACGGAATCTTGTACCAAGACAGTTTTGATCAGCATTGACCGATACTGACATTTTTAATAACTTGGGCAACGTATTCAAACAGTCATGAGGAACATTTAGTAAGGATCCTTTCTTATAAGCATGGAGATTTCTATAAATGGGAGAATACCCATCTTCTTTAGAATGAGGCAAGGCAACTGCCGTTGAACTTTCTTCATGAGGTAATGGAGTATTTTGCTTCAAGCTTTCATAAAGCTGATGAGCTGGTTCTTGGATCAATGGTTGGGTCATCTTAAATCAATTCCCTACTAATTTGAAACTTCAAGTAGATTAATTAGCTAATTAATGTGCGAGATCTAACAAAGTGCAAAATCTAAGATCTGATCGGCCAACAATTTTACCGAGCAACCCTATTCAACAAATCTATCAACAAATATATCAATATATCAACTATTAAGTAATATATCAATACCAACAACTGTTTTAAGAAGTATATCAACAATATCTCAAAATATCAAGCAATATCAATATCAATACCAGTACCAACCAAAAGTCTATGTATCTGAATACCAATACAATAGCCAATAATTTGATCAACAATCTCAACTGTCAAAGCCTAGCCAATCTGGCAAGATGATGAGTTTATATTTGTTTTGAGCATTCAACCGAGGTACAACCGGGAGCGTGGGGAATGTGATTTGGAGCGGTTCGAACTGCTGGAGGAGCTGCTGTTCTACCGAGAACCGAACAGTGTGTAGGTTACGAGGCAGACCCGTACCTATGGTCGGGGGATCCAGTCGGTGTCGAGTCGGGTGTCTAGTTGTCTGTCTGTCTGTTTGTCATAAGCAGTCTGCGCTTGCTTGTCTGGTGTCTACTAGCTTAGTTGTCCGTCTCTGGATGTCGGCCGTTAGTTGTTTTGTTTAGTTGTCTGTTGTGTGTTAGGCGTTTGCTATTGTAGTTGTTGTATTGTAATTGTATTGTAATTGTTGTCGGGTTGGTTATTTGCAGCCATTAACAGATCGAGTAATTACAGAAGAGTTGTTTGAAGGTTATATTGACTATACACTCAGAGCAAACAAAAGTAAATAAAGTTAGGAGTAGCCACAAGCTACACTGCTAACTAAATTATTGGGCTAATAATTCAACACTAACCCCGTTTTCACAAGATTTAGTGGATAAGTAAGTGTTACCACCATCTGGACAAGCGTAGAAGTCTTGACCATTGTAAACTAAGTATCTGTCGTCTTTAACAGAGAAACTGGTGTCGGATTTAGAAGAAGTAGCAAGGAAACCATTAGTACCTGGAGCGATTTTAGCATTGTCTTGGTCAGTTAATTCACCATTTTTCAAGTTGAAAGTAACGGCATCACCTTTACCATTAACTAAGAGTTTATCGGAATCTTTGTTGATGCTACCGTATTGGTAAGAAGAACCAGAGTGGATGGTAACAACACCGAAGTTGGCTTTGGAAGTAACTTCAGCGTTAACAAAGGTTAAAGCAGCAGCAGCAGATAAGATGGTAGAGAATTTCATTTTTAGTTTTAATTGATTAGTGTTTTTGATGATGATAAAAAAATATATATGTCAATTCCTTGGAATCATCTCCTCCTTATATACTTTTCGAACCACCACTTACTCGTATAGGTTTCATATAGAAATCACTATCCAAGCGTTCGTGTGCTATTGATCTCCTATTATTGATGCAAAATTTCCAAAAAATGTGGTCGCAAAAAATAGTTGTTTGTATGATCTGTCAATTATGTCGAATTATTAATAGATTTGTTACCAGGTCGGATTCTAAACGGTTGCGCTTTTTCTATTTTTATGCCCCCCACCATATGTTCACCGTTGTTTACGTTGGTCCTTCATCTTATCGTATAACTTTCTTCACAAAATCTAACTTTATTTAGCATTTTTTTTGTTGCTGCTTTTGTCTCAAGATTTTTTAGTCGTCTTTTCAACTAAGCTACCATTTTTGAACAATTCGCTTGGTACTTCAACTGGTTCTTCCCGGATTTTGCTTTGGATTCCTTCCATTGGTTGGCTGTATTAAACTTTCGGTTATACTAGTCCTAAAACGTCGATGCAGCAATTATTTATGGATGCGAAAAAACCTCTAATAAGGTTATCGTTTTTTTTTTGGCTTCCGATGAAACGTGGAAGCTACTTGGGTCTACAACCGTCTATTACAGTTACACCTGCTTTTAACTTCGTGCAATGTCGGTTATAATTCCAACTTGCCAATTTGCCATCGAATTCTTATGCTGGGTGTTGATGAGTCGTAGTGACTAGCAATCTATTTAAGGTTTCCGACTTGTGTAGTTACTTACGCACTGTAAAGACCAGGGTATCTTTCCGCATCTATCAGACCATGTCGATTTTTGCTTCTGCTTTCAAATCATTATTCCAAATAGATGAAAACATTAAGCATATACTGGGGCCTGTAAGTGTATGTAGCCTGACTAGCCCAATACTATGAAGGTGGCCACAGTCTTGCTTAATATCTACAATTTGGCAATGTATTCTGTAATAATTTTTTGGAGCAAACATTTTTGTAAAAATTGAACTTTTTGTGAAAAATTCCGAAAAGTTGTAAAAAATGAATATTTTAGATTGATATTCATATACAGAGTCTCGGTTCACTTCTTACCTATGTAACAACTTAGGTTTATACAAAAGACTCTTTCAAGCAAAAAAATGACTTTTCCATCAATAGGTTTCAGAAAATGACCGTTGGAGTAGATGTAAGCCAAGTGTCGAGTAAAAGCGTTCTAACCAGCTTTTGGAAACTTAGGCACACTTGATGATTGTCACTTTCAAATTCATTATGGAAAGAAATAGTTCGAATGCAATAACTTCCAGCATATGCGTTGATTTGCTAAGTAATATATTGAATAATTGAGTATGGAATCGATTGACGTAGATCTTATTTAAAAACCCAACAACAAGTCCAACTAAGGAATTATCTCAATGCTAATCTGTCACTCAGTGGCATGTTGCCGATTGTTTTGCATGGCTGCGAATTCATACATCTCTTGATCTTTCGTAGGAGATGCAGCGAATATGTCCCTCAGCGACTGAAACCTTGGGTACGCTTTGATTCGCTTTTGAATGTTCTTGAAGGTTTTAATGTCGCCCTTCAAACCATAGGGAAAGATTTTATACGATAGAAAGCCGAAAGCGGAGAGAGATTTAGTTTAAAGTCTCTAAAGATCATGGCAAGCCAATAAATCTGGGAAAACTTTGACTAATTACATATATCTCTTTACAGTGATTAAGCATTTTTTATTTACTCGTAATGCTAAGAAACGATAGGTTTTCAAATCAATCAGGGCATGTTAGTGGACCAGTGAGAGAGTTTATAAACCTAAAAATTGTGACTTTTCTCACGCAATAAGACCAGTTTCTAGATGAATATTTCCTAAATCATAACTAATAAATGATAAGGTATTAAAATATCTCATAAGAACCCCTAAATAAAGAAAAACAAAAACATGAAAAAGTGGCATTACTTCAAATTTGGCCTAAACAAATGCCAACTAGGTAAATTAGGTCCTAAAAAAGTTTGTAAGAATCAGCGCCGTGGCGCAGTGGAAGCGCGCAGGGCTCATAACCCTGATGTCCCTGGATCGAAACCAGGCGGCGCTAGCTGATCTTTTTTTAATCAATTTTTTTAATTGATCGCGCCTAAACAATTATAACACGTCGTAATTTGATTGATTTTGATTTTAGAGAAAAAAGTGAAAACTGGAGAGTATAGATGTATAAACTTTAGCTTTTTTTTTTATTTTTCAAATATTCCCATCAACTCATCAACAAACCCTCATAATGGTAAGTTTAGAATCACTATTAAGTTTCAAAATATTCATACTAATGTAAATCATATCATAGGCATTGCAAACTCCAAAGCAAAGACAAGCAAATACTAAATTTGCTAAAAAAAACTTAAATAAACAAGGTAAACCAAGAGAAAAAGAAGAAGAAGTCGAGTTCCCTGTTTCAAAGACTTGGTTGTTTGTTTTATTGTTCTTAGTATGTGGTGGTGCTGTATTAGAACTTTTAAGAATTATATTTTAAATTTATAAAAGTGATTTACTGTATTTTTAGTGGAAGAAGTAATATAGTATTCTTTTTCAGAACGAGATAAATCTAATTTCAATTCATCCAATGTTACTTGAGCATTAAATAATGTATATTTAATAAAAATTTGATAATATTTGCTGATTTGTAAAAAAAAATGATAGAAAAAGATTGAAAAAAGAGCAAATCATTCGTATACAAAAGAAGTTTGAAGTGAAAGAGTCATTCTATTTTAATTATCATTCCGTCATTATATCGTTTGCTTTATCTTTAGTATCATTATCATTAAGAGTAGTATGGTCATCTTCTATGTCAAAACCTTCACTAAATTGATTTAGTAAGTCATTAGTTTCTTGATCAGACATTTGTGATTTTTGTTTATTATCAAAATCAATAACTTTTGTGGGTATATATTCACCAAAGTTTTCATAAATATTTATAAAATTGTTTAAATCACCATCATTTTTGAAGTCAAAAGTAGAAAATTCAATAAGAGGATTATTGATTAAATTCAAATAGGGTGCACAAGTTTCAATTTCAGTTTGTGATAGTGGTATAACATTATTTTTATCATTTTCTAATTGTGAAGTATTAGGTGATTCACAAGAAAATTTAAAATCTTTTGAAATTATTGGATTTACTGGGTTTTTAGGTAATTGGAATTTATAACCATAAGCACCATTCAAGGGAGAAATCAATCTTAATTGATCTTTATTATCGATTACTGCCAACTGATTAAATTTAAATTCTTCAAGAGTTGGAATAGTTATGAATTTGTTTGATTTGAAAGATGATAAAATCCACAGATCGGAGAAATTTGACTTGTTGAATAATTTACTTTGATCAATCGAAGAAGCACCCAAAATATTTGGTAAATTATTATTTAAATTACCACAGGATAAATAATTTATGTTATACCAATGAATCGAACCTGATTTTTTAGTAATGCACCCAAAGCCTGAATTATTACTTGTAATCATATGTCCATTTAAATTATTTTTAGTAGTGTTAATAAACCAATAGATATCTTTGATAATGGCACTTGTTTTACCTCTTAAAAATTTACCAATTAAAGAAATTTGATTAGGACATTTATATAAATCCCAAAGATAAAAATTATCACCTCGTAAGTTTGAATTTACCAATTGTAAATCATAAGGACTTAATGATAAATTTGAAATACCACCAGGAGGTTTGAAAAAACAAATTGTATTACCATTTGATAAATCAACAATTTTACATAACTCATTATTTTTTGTTGATTTTTTATTTAAATTTGAAGCAGTTGAATATAATATTTTACCAATTGCTTTACCAACAGAATTCATTGAAATAACAAAATCCTTATCTAAAGACAGTTTATTAGTTTTTTTAGAATTTTGACGATTTTTATTCATATAATTTTGAAATTTATTTGAACCCATTTCACTTAATCTAAATAAACCATCTAATGCGGTATTTGATAAAGTTAATAAAACCCGATTTAACAAAGGTCCAGGTGGAGGTAACTTTACCGGAGTAAACATTCTTGATTCATTATGATTTTTTTTCAAATTATTCATATGATTATATTCTGTTGTTGTTGGAGAATATACTAACCAACTACCAACAAGATCAAAAATGGGTTTATTATCAAAACATGAAGTTTTCATTAAAACCATACCATCTTCTATATCTAGCTTTGGATCTTCTGCTAAAAAAGGCTGGGTTGAAACTGATTTTAAATGATCTAGTTTAAAATCGGAATTAGCACGAGATGAAGTAAATCGACCATCTGCAGTTATCTCAAATTTGTAAACCATCATATAACCTTGAATATTTGATACAATGAAAAATTGTTCACTCAATTTAATAGTTAATTGAGAACCATTCATTTGATCAGGAATATACAATTGGAAATACTCGTCAGCAATAACCTCTACATAAAGTTTACGATTATTCCCTTCTTTCACCACCAAAATATAAGTACCGTCACTTGACAAGGAACTACCAACCAGTAGAATTGACTCAATGTACAGATGTTCATCAAATTCATCATCTTCTAAGAGTTTGTGTTGAAACTTTAAGTAAAGGGTATCATCCAGTTTCGATTTACAAGAATTTTGTTGAGACCAGCTCCACACTTCTAATATGAAAGCATAAGGATACACTATGACCAAGTCCCCATTTGGATTAATCATGGTGATATTATCACGTTTAACATCTTCAGCTGGTGGGATAGCCGCCGAAGGGTCAGCGTGTGTATTCGAATCCGAATCAGAATCATCCGACTTGTTGGATTCCTTTGTTGTAGTAGTAACAGCAGTAGCCGACTTTAACTTATTCCAAGTAGCAGAAGTAGTACCCAACTTATACCCTTTCTTCGGGGTGGTCAAGATTCTACTGATCTTTGTCTTATCGGACGTGGTGGCATAATCCGGAGAAGGCATAGTCATTATACACAATAGACACTTCCTCGATCGATAAACTCAATTGATAAATGCGATTGATAAACTCAATTGATAAAATGATCAATTGATAACTGACCAACTGAAAGTTAATCGATTGCAACGAAACAAACAAGAACCAAGCAGGATCAATGAGCTTCCTCGACTAATTGGATGTACAAGCAGCGGTTTATAAGCAGTGTAAGCACTAAAGTTTGAAAAGTATAAGCAGTGAGGTATAAGAAGTATAAGTTGGTAAGCTGATACAAGTAGTAGTTGAACTCAACAAATACCCGCCCAGTATCTTCCCAACCAAAACAACTGTTGATGTAATTGATGTTCTTATCGGAGAGGGGGTGGGCCCGGCACCGGGACACGACCCTCCCACTTGGGGTTTGCGGCGTAAAGCCCAATGGGGAATGTGTGTCGAGGGGTGATAGCACGCGACACCATGTGTCGCGTGCTGACATCAGCGCTTACATAAGACGGATGTAAGGCAGGACCGAGTATCGGATAGGCCGTAAGCGATAGGAATTGAAAAATTTATAGCTGATAGAATAGATGAAGATAGTTGACGGCTAGGGGATAGTTATTATGGAAAGGGGAAGATGGATAAGGAGCTAGGATATAAAAGTACGATTGACAACTTCCCGTCGGATATTTTGGATGATATATTTGGATGTATGGGCATCAATGACTTTGTTAAATTAGTTAGTAATGATGAATTTATTGAAGAGAATCCTTCAATTACCCAAGCCATAATGAAGAGGATGAGCAGTGAGAATATTGCGTATACTAACAGGGTATGGCAATTGACTTTTTTCGAGATGTATATGATGGTACCTTCGAATGGCTATTTGGATAAGGAGAATTTAGAATTTTTGGAGAAGCTTGAAGACATTGAAGATTTGATTGAATTTTATGTTAAATACGTTGGGACTCGGGTTGAGTTACAGTATCCCTTAACAATAACGTATTATATCTGGAATTTGATGGATATATTTGAATTTTTAAGTATATTCAAAAAAATTAGTCTTAATAAAGTCGATGAGATGAATCTACGGTTTAATATCGAGTTAGAGTTTGACCCGGGTATATTACATTTGATTAACCTCACCCAGATCATTGAAGAAGTATCGGATTATGTTTCCAACACATTAACCCATATATCAATTACAAATTATACTGGAGACTTTCAATTTGATGTTTCCAAGTTTCCAAATTTGCAAAAAATAAGATTTGAAAATACTAATGTTAAATTCAAATCGAGTTTCCGGAAAAATTTATTGATCGATACTTTAATTTTGCATCCTAATTGTAATGGATATAATAATAATAAACCGATCATACTTTATAAGTCGTTACCAATAAATTTAAAGATCTTAAAATTAGGGAATTGCATTATCAACAGTAGACTGATGAATTATGCAATTCCAACTAATCTAGACACTTTAATATTATCAAGAGTGAAAGATTTTCTGAATTGTTTTTTGGAGCGAATGATTTTATCAAATTTACCAAATTTAACTAATATCAATATCGAAAATATACTTGATTCAAATAATCAACTAATAAAAATTTGGGGGGCAGATACTTGTCAACAAATGAATATATTCAAGTTCTTAAATAACATTAATAATTTGCAAAAACTAACAATTTCAAATATTCAAAATGATGGTAATAATGGAATTTGGGATATAACTAATTTCCCCTTATTACAAGAATTGAGTTTCCATAGAAGTTTCATTACGTGTTTGAAATTACCACCAAAATTAAAACAAGTCAGTTTATCCAATAATAACATTACTAATTTTTCAAGAGTTGTGTTACCGTATTTACCCCCAACATTGACTTATTTAAATATAGCTGATAATCCAATTAACTGGGATACCGAAACCAAACCAATTAAATTACCGTCAAATTTAACGTTTTGTAAACTTTCAAACACCGGAATTGGTTCAAACTTGCATAAAATTGAATTCCCTGATTCAATAAAAATCTTATCTCTAGAGGTTAATCAACTTACTTGTGTGGAAAACATTAAATTTCCCAAAAAATTAGTTAATTTAGGTATTGGTTCCAATTACATACCAAATATTAACTCATGTTTAGACTTACCCTCGCTGGTTCATACCATACATATGACAGAAAATAGATTGAAGGGATCAATCGACTTATCTCATAATCTGAATGGAGATGAATTGAATATACAGGTTTTATACTTAAACTATAATCAATTTAACACAATCGAATTATTCAAATTCCCAAGAAATTTGAAATTATTAAACTTTGATGACTGCCATATACCAAACTTGAAGAATGTTAAGTTTCCCTCTACTATAGTCGAATTAAGTTTTAATGGATGTGATATCAATAAGATTCAGAAGATCACTTTTGAAGATGATTCAAATTTACAATATTTAAACTTGGCTAATAATAAACTAACTGAATCATGTCTTAAACAAATTACATTCCCAGATAAAGTAGAAACTTTAAACTTATCTCATAACAAGATTGAATCAGTAGATTCGAAAAAATTTCAAAATTTGAAACATTTAAAATTTTTGAATCTTTCCCATAACAAGCTTAAAAAAATTCAATTGAATTTAAATTCAAATTTGAACGTCTTAGACGTTTCGATCAACTTGATCAAACTCGTTCAATTAACCTTTACTAGGGATTCAAATTTGAAAATAATTAACTTGTGTCATAATAAATTAAATAATTTTAATTTCCACATGCTTGGCCATGGCGTAAATGGCATACATCATAATTCATTAATCGAAATTGATTTAACTGAAAATAAGTTATATGAAGATGACTTATCTAAATTATTGAATGAAAACAATTATCCAATTAATTTAAAAGCTTTATTAATTGGTTATACCGGTTTACAAGATCAATTTGGTTATGATATCGGTAAAAATATCATCAACTCTAATTATTGTCAAGGTAAAAAAATCGATGTACCTGATTTATAACTTTATAGATTTATAGAAATGTTGATCAATTTAATAGTCCTGTTTAGATACTAATATTTGATATAGTAATCAAATCATACAGGGTGGAGTTGATCATAAATTAATATTCCAATTGCGAAAGTGTTCTCGTAAACCAATTTAAACTGAAAATAACCGAATATAATCAGGGTAAATGAGAAGGCATACGCTTTGGGTCTCTACATTATACAAAACATATGAGTAAACGTATATTAATGACTGAAAAGAAGTGATGTTTAATTTTTACAAAGTTGTGGAAAAGTTTTTCCTTTTATAAAAAGCGTCCGGGTAGAGACACGTCTTTTTTTTTTAAAAAAACCCCAAACACCAAATTTTCAACCAGGACACGCTCGAAGTCCGATGAATATCAATTATTCTTTTTAACACAATGTCTATCGATAGGCATTTCATATATATTACGGTATAAGAACTCTAGCCAACCTGAAACAATTGCATATAAGATGGGGTAAGACTGGAATTGACACTAGAAAAGGAGCAAGGCAAACTGAAGTTTATGTCATATATATGTTCAATATATGTTGGATATAGATATATAGATGTATGTTCGAAGATATATGATATATATGTTAGACATAGAACAGACATAAGTTATATATAAGTTAGTAGATATATTTACATGTATTTGCTAATAGATTGTTTCGGTTCACTAACTATTCATAAGTTGTATTTAGGAATCGATAGGATCACGTAACTTCCTCATTAAATTCTGCCAAATTGTCCAATAGTAGGATTGCCACTTCTCTTCGCTAGTTTCTCGTCTAAATACCTTGAGTTGTAAACGCGGTGCCCATTGCTCTTAGCTTTTTGGGTACGGTCATTTTAACAAATATAAATAAAAGAGAGATCTCACTTTTTGCATACTTTTTTGAATTGCTGCAAATGTCATTTAATAACTACTTCCCGCCACCAGGACTTACTAGAAATCTCAATCAGCAAGTGATTCACCCCGAACCCATTGATTCTGCTCTTCCTAGTCAAAAAGTTGCCGAGACTGAGAATATCGATCCTGAGGTGGTAACTACGGGTATTCTAGAAGTCCTGCAATTGCGGTACACCAAAAACAATTCCAATAAGCGAGATGAAAGTCTTGCAGAAAAAGTTTCAGCTACAATTAGCGAAATCAACGGTAATACCAATAATAAACCAATCAGCAAAAACTTCGAATCCTGTTTGGGGTATATGCAAGGTCTTTTTGAAAAGGAAATGAAAAGTCACGATGCAAAAATCCAAGCTATTTTCGAGGAATTGGCCCAAACTTGTGATGCCAGCCATATAGATGAAGCTTCAGAAGGCCGCTATAAGGTGTTCACTAAGGTTGTTCGGGACAGTAAGGCTGAACAACTTGACGACTCCAACGCATGGGAAAATATCAAAAAGATGATAGTCAATGAAACTAATAAAAGTTATGGGATTAAGGATAAATGTCAAAATTTCTCAAACCAGCTTTTAAAAGTATGTCATGACGGTATGCGTGATCATAGAGATATTAATAAAGACCAAATCAAGAATTTCAGAAACTATCTACAAGCCCAACAAACTTACTTGCAAAACTGTTTGAAAGAGCATATTACTGAAAGCAGCAAGACTCTTGAAGACGCACTCACTCAGTATTGGGATATTAACGATGCGAAGAGTATCTGTACCAAATACATTCAAAAGATTACACCTCAAGTAACAGCCAATCAAAAGGAACATTACAATAAAATCGAGGAAGATTGCTGAGGATAGGCTTGCTTGTAAGGAATGGCTTTATAAAACCTTCCAAAAGATGTTACCAACTGATGATGAAAATTCATTTGAAAACGAAATTCCTTTGTTTCCTATTAAGCCAGAGCCAGACACCGTACCAGACACCGTACCAGATACAGAGCCAGAGCCAGAGCCATCATCAATTTCGAAACCAGGTTCTAGTTCTGAGTCCAAGTTTCCTTCAATTGCTTCATTGGCCGATTCATTTCCAAGCTACCCTCAACGTATTAAAGAGACTCTGAGTAAAATTATGCAATTTGATCAAGAAATCATTTTTGAAAAACTTAGTAATTTTTCTAATGTATTCACCAAGCAACCTCCAACGGGTGTTCCTAAAAATCGTGTTATGGGAAGATACGGAACCAGTCCAGTAGAAACAAGAGAACATATTTTAAAAGTGCAAGAATTTCTCTTTAACAATTCAGTTCACCCATATTATTGGGGATACGCATTATTCAGTTCTACTTGTCCAAAAGGCAATGATTTTTTTGCACCACGTCCCACCGATTGGTATTATCAAGTGGCTAGATTACTAGAAGGGTTTGATTATTTTTACGCCAGGCAATATGAATTATCATTAATTTGGCATATTAAACCCAATCCAAAGGATTCCATTAGCAATTTGATCTTGTATAACCTTCAACAAGTAATATCGGCCAGATTCAATACAAAACTGTATTTGTTTAAAGAATTGAAAACTGTCATTTATATGATTCTTAGTGAAAATTTTTATAAATCTTTAGCAGAGCAGGTAATGAATTGCACAGACAGACTAGAACTTTATCTTTTATGCCTTACTGCATCATTTCTTGACTCTGAATTGGGGAGAGAGCCTTTAACCAAAGAGTACATTGAGTATAAGTCTTATTGCAATGATTTTGACGATCATGAATTTGGTCACGAATCGGAAGACTGTGAATTCGAGCACGAATCCGATGGGCATCAATCTGATCACGAATCCGACGGGCATCAATCTGAGCACGAATTCGATGGGCATCAATCTGATCACGAATCCGATGAGCATGAAGATGAATTTGAAAATTCAGATCTAGTCTACGATCCTAATCGTGAAGTACCGGGTTACCTTTGGTGTGATGAATGCGGCTGTTCTGTTTGCAAAGAGGAAGAGGCACGGGCTAAGAAACATGAAAAGAAGTTGAAACAAGTAAAGAAAAGGGCCGATGGGCCTTGAAAAACTGAACAAAGTATATAGTATAATAATATACCCTAAACGATAATGAGATGGGTGCAAAAGACAGTAGTGCCCAAACCCAAACACCCTCAACCAACAAAAACACCTGTACACCAAAATGAATCTGTTGAGTTTTGCCCAAAGTCAAACTTCTTTGTTGGGTGAAAAATGATTTTTGGGATTTTCGCCTTAAAATTGTTGCAAAACAGAAAAGGGACTCGCACTCAAAACTAGTTGTTATTATTAGTGAGTGCAGTGTTGGGGTGTATTAGCTATTGTAAGTATTAACTATTGTACGTGTTATTTATAGTAAGTATTAAGTATTGAAGGTATTATGTATTGTAAGCATTAAGTATTACAGTATTAAGTATTACAGTATTAAGTATTACAGTATTAACTATTACAGTATTAAGTATTACAGTATTAACTATAGTAAGTGTATCTATTCTATAGCTCATTATAGCGTGTTGAATTATATAGAATACCTGGATTCAACACTGAAAGGAAATACAGGGCAACTAGTGTGGATGGGATTACTGCAATATTCCACAACATTCACCTCGTAGACTTGGTTGAGTAGTTTTATCAATCGTAGTATTTTTGTTATTCTCATTATTTTTTTTTTTGTTTTGTATGGAGATCGCACTGATTATAGTGCCAACACTTAAATAAACCCACCAACAATTTTTCACTAAGATCCCATCGCTTTGGTCCCTGTTATCAATATAATATTGGCTTTACTTCCTGATTATTTTGTTTTAATAATTTCAATTTTTTTTCTTTAAGCTTTTCTCTTTTCCCTTCTCTTTCAAGACACTTCAATTGTTCAGTCTTGATCTATTTATTTCCACCCCCCCTAATACTTCATCATGAGACCAGAAATTGAACAAGAACTCTCTCATACTTTATTAACAGAATTATTGGCTTACCAATTCGCTTCTCCAGTTAGATGGATTGAAACCCAAGATGTCTTTTTAAAACAACACAACACTGAACGTGTTGTTGAAATTGGTCCTTCTCCAACCTTAGCTGGTATGGCCTCAAGAACTATCAAAGCTAAATATGAATCTTACGATGCTGCTTTATCTTTACAACGTCAAGTTTTATGTTACGCCAAAGATGCTAAAGAAATTTATTACACTCCTGATCCAGCTGACGTGGCTCCTCCAGCTCCAGCTGCTACTGCTAAAGCTTTAGAACCTCATGTGGGCTCTACTTCTGCTCCTGCCTCTGCTATTCCTCCAGCTACTACTTCTGGTGCTCCAGCTCCGGCTCCAGCCGCTGCTCCAGCCGCTGCTCCAGCTCCAGCCGCTGCTCCAGCAGGCCCAGCTGCTTCCATCCCCGATGAACCAGTTTCTGCCGCCTTGGTCTTACAAGTTTTGGTTGCACAAAAATTGAAAAAACCTTTGGATTCAATTCCAATGTCAAAAGCTATTAAAGATTTGGTTAACGGTAAATCCACCGTCCAAAATGAAATCTTGGGTGATTTAGGTAAAGAATTTGGTTCTACTCCTGAAAAACCTGAAGATACCCCATTGGAAGAATTGGCCGAAACTTTCCAAGACTCTTTCAATGGTCAATTAGGTAAAACTTCCACTTCTCTTATTGGTAGATTAATGTCCTCTAAAATGCCTGGTGGGTTTTCTATTACTGTCGCTAGAAAATACTTGGAATCAAGATTTGGTTTAGGTTCCGGTAGACAAGATTCTGTTTTATTAATGGCTTTAACTAATGAACCTGCTTCAAGATTAGGCTCCGATTCGGATGCTAAAGAATTCTTGGATTCTGTTGCTACTAAATATGCTTCTAATGCCGGTATCTCTTTAACTTCTGCTAGTGCCGGTGGTGCTGGTGGTGCTGGTGGCGCCGGTGGTGCTGTTATTGATAGTGCTGCTTTAGATGCTATTACTTCTGAAAATAAAACTATGGCTAGACAACAATTAGAAGTTTTAGCTAGATACTTACAAGTTGACTTGAATAAAGGTGCTAAATCTTTTATTAAAGAAAAAGAAGCTACTGCTCTTTTACAAAAAGAATTAGATTTATGGGAAGAAGAACATGGTGAAATCTATGCGAATGGTATTAAACCAACTTTCTCTCCATTGAAATCAAGAACTTACGATTCTTACTGGAATTGGGCTAGACAAGATGTTTTATCAATGTATTTTGATATTATTTTTGGTAAATTAACTTCAATTGATCGTGAAACCATTAATCAATGTATTCAAATTATGAATCGTTCAAACCCAACTTTAATCAAATTTATGCAATATCACGTTGATCATACTCCTGAATATAAAGGTGAAACCTATCAATTGGCTAAAAGATTAGGTCAACAATTAATTGATAACTGTAAACAAGTTTTAGGTGTTGATCCAGTTTTCAAAGATGTTTCTAAAATTACTGGTCCAAAAACTACCGTTGATGCCAAAGGTAAAATTAATTACCAAGAAGCTAATAAAGATTCAGTCAGAAAATTCGAACAATATGTTTATGAAATGGCTCAAGGTGGTTCAATGACCAAACAAAAAGGCCAACCAACTATTCATGAAGATTTAGCCCGTGTTTATAAAGCTATCACAAAACAAGCTTCATTATCTAAAGGTACTAAATTGGAAGTTCAAAAATTATACAATGAATTAATCAACTATGTTGAATCAAATAAAGAAATTGAAGTTGACCAACCAACTAAAGATGTTTTACAAAAAGCTGCTGCTTCTAATTCTGGTACTTCAACTCCAAATGAAGAAGATGAATCTGCTTCCTCAGATGACGAAATTGCTTCATTGCCAGATAAAACTTCTATCTTGCAACCAGTCTCTTCTACCATCCCACCTCAAACTTTACCTTTCTTACACATCAAACAAAAGAATGGTGATGCTTGGGAATACTCTTCTAAATTCTCCTCTACTTACTTGGATGGTTTGGAAAGTGCTGCTATTAATGGTTTAACTTTCAAAGACAAATACATCTTAGTTACTGGTGCTGGTGCAGGTTCAATTGGTGCAGAAATCTTACAAGGTTTAATTAGTGGTGGTGCTAAAGTTATTGTTACTACTTCTCGTTTCTCAAGAAAAGTTACTGAATATTATCAAACCATGTATTCCAGATATGGTGCTTCTGGTTCCACTTTAATCGTTGTTCCTTTCAATCAAGGTTCTAAGAAGGATGTTGAAAGCTTAGTTGACTATATTTACAATGATCCAAAGAATGGTGGTTTAGGTTGGGACTTGGATGCTGTTATCCCATTCGCAGCCATTCCAGAAAATGGTAATGGTTTAGATAATATCGATTCGAAATCAGAATTAGCCCACAGAATTATGTTGACCAACTTGTTAAGATTATTGGGTTACGTTAAAACCAAAAAAGTTTCTGAAACTAGACCAGCTCAAGTTATTTTACCACTTTCTCCAAATCATGGTACTTTCGGTTTTGATGGTTTATACTCTGAATCTAAGATTTCTTTAGAAACCTTATTCAACAGATGGTACTCTGAAGACTGGGGAAATAAATTGACCATTTGTGGTGCTGTTATTGGTTGGACTAGAGGTACTGGTTTGATGAGTGGTAACAACATCATTGCTGAAGGTATTGAAAAATTAGGTGTCAGAACCTTCAGTCAAAAAGAAATGGCTTTCAATATCTTAGGCTTATTAACTCCTGAAATTGTCAATTTATGTCAAGAAGAACCAATTATGGCTGATTTGAATGGTGGTTTACAATTTATTGAAAACTTGAAAGAGTTCACTCATAAATTAAGAACTGATTTAGTCGATACTGCTGATATTAGAAGAGCTGTTTCAATTGAATCTTCTATTGAACAAAAAGTTATCAATGGTGATAATGTTGATGCTAACTACTCTAAAGTTGTTGTTCAACCAAGATCTAATATGAAATTCGAATTCCCAACTATGAAACCTTATGAACAAATTAAAGAAGTTGCTCCTCAATTAGAAGGTATGTTAGACTTGAACAGTGTTATCGTTGTTACCGGTTTTGCTGAAGTTGGTCCATGGGGTAATGCTAGAACCAGATGGGAAATGGAAGCCAATGGTGAATTCTCTTTGGAAGGTTGTATTGAAATGGCCTGGATTATGGGTATGATTAAATATCATAATGCTAACTTAAAGGGTAAACCATACTCTGGTTGGATTGATGCTAAAACCCAACAACCAGTTGATGATAAAGATATCAAATCTAAATATGAAGAAGAAATCTTGGCTCATACTGGTATCCGTCTCGTTGAACCAGAATTATTCGATGGTTATGATCCAAATAAGAAAAAGATGATTCAAGAAGTTGTTATTCAACATGACTTGGAACCATTTGAATCTTCAAAGGAAACTGCCGAACAATACAAACACCAACACGGTGATAAATGTGAAATCTTTGAAATTGATGAAAGTGGTGAATACACTGTTAAAATCTTGAAGGGTGCTACCTTATATGTTCCAAAAGCTTTAAGATTTGATAGATTAGTTGCTGGTCAAATCCCAACTGGTTGGAATCCAAAACAATATGGTATTCCTGAAGATATCATTTCTCAAGTTGATCCAATCACCTTATATGTTTTGGTTTCTACTGTGGAAGCTTTATTATCTGCTGGTGTTACTGATCCTTATGAATTCTATAAATATGTTCATGTTTCAGAAGTTGGTAACTGTTCTGGTTCAGGTATGGGTGGTGTTTCTGCTTTGAGAGGTATGTTCAAGGACAGATACCAAGATCAACCTGTCCAAAACGATATCTTACAAGAATCTTTCATTAATACTATGTCTGCTTGGGTTAACATGTTGTTATTATCATCATCCGGTCCAATCAAGACCCCAGTTGGTGCTTGTGCTACCGCTGTTGAATCTGTTGATACTGGTATTGAAACTATTTCTTCAGGTAAAGCTAAGATTGTTCTTGTTGGTGGTTATGATGATTTCCAAGAAGAAGGTTCTTATGAATTTGCTAACATGAATGCTACTTCTAATGCTCTTAAGGAATTCGAACATGGTAGAACTCCTCAAGAAATGTCTAGACCAACCACTACTACTAGAAATGGTTTCATGGAATCTCAAGGTTCTGGTATTCAAGTTATTATGACTGCTGATTTAGCTATCAAAATGGGTGTTCCAATTTATGCTGTTCTTGCTTTAACTGCTACTGCTACTGATAAGATTGGTAGATCAGTTCCTGCTCCAGGTAAAGGTATTTTAACTACTGCTCGTGAACACCATGGTGACTTGAAATACCCATCTCCAATGTTGAACATCAAATACAGAGCTCGTCAATTGAAACAAAGATTAGGTCAAATCAAATTATGGGAAGAAAGTGAAATTGAATTCTTGAATGAAGAAGCTGAATTAGCTAAAGAAGATTATGGTGCTGAATTCTCTGAAGCTGATTTCTTACGTGAAAGAACTGAAGAAATTCACCGTGAAGCTAGACTCCAAGTTTCAGAAGCTAAGAAACAATGGGGTAACAACTTCTACCAAAATGATCCAAGAATTGCTCCATTAAGAGGGGCTTTAGCTGCTTTCGATTTGACTATTGATGATTTAGGTGTTGCTTCATTCCATGGTACTTCTACTGTTGCTAATGATAAGAATGAATCTGCCACTATCAATTCAATGATGAAACATTTGGGTAGATCCGAAGGTAATCCAGTTTTCGGTGTTTTCCAAAAATACTTAACTGGTCATCCAAAAGGTGCTGCCGGTGCTTGGATGTTGAATGGTGCCATTCAAATTTTGAATTCTGGTATTGTTCCTGGTAATAGAAATGCTGATAATGTCGATAAGGTCTTGGAAGATTATGAATACGTCTTATATCCTTCCAGAACCATCCAAACCGATGGTATCAAAGCTGTCTCTGTTACCTCTTTCGGTTTCGGTCAAAAAGGTGCTCAAGCTGTTGTTGTTCACCCAGATTACTTATTTGCAGTTATGGATAAATCTTCATATGAAGATTATGCTGTTAAAGTTAATGCTCGTAACAAGAAAGCTTACCGTTACATGCATAACGCTATGACCCGTAACACCATGTTTGTTGCTAAAGATAAAGCTCCATATGCTGATGAATTAGAACAACCAGTTTACTTGGATCCATTGGCTCGTGTTAACGATGAAAAATTGTTGAATTTTTCCAAAAAGGATGTCCAAGGTAACACCTATGTTTCTAAGGTTGCTGACGCCACTGCTAAATCTTTAGCTGCTTTGAATAAATCAAACAAAGGTGTTGGTGTTGATGTTGAATTATTGTCTGCCATTAATACTGAAAATGATACCTTCATCGAAAGAAACTTCACCCCAGAAGAAATTGCTTACTGTCAAAGCTCTTCTTCTCCTCAAGCTTCTTTCACTGGTACTTGGTCTGCCAAAGAAGCTGTCTTCAAAGCCTTGGGTGTTAAATCTCAAGGTGCCGGTGCTTCTTTGATTGATATCCAAATTAACCGTGACTCCAATGGTGCTCCACAAGTCTCTTTATCAGGAGCTGCTAAAGCTGCCGCTGCTAAAGCTGGTATCAAGAACCTCAATGTTTCTATCTCCCATGATGACTTCCAAGCTACTGCTGTTGCTTTAAGTGAATTTTAAATCTGATTTAACTATTTATGTATTGTTTTTTTGAATAACTATTCAACATAAGTATCTTTTGATAAAAATTTCAGTAGATTGTAGACTTCTTCTCGTATCTTGTCCAATTAAACCCAATAGATCCAACAATCATAGTGTTTAGGTGATTAAGTATTGAGATCGAACCCCAACTGTGCCTGCGAGATTTGAACCAAAAAAAAGAAAGCCTGAAAAACTGACAGAGAACTACCAAAGAAAAAAAAAAAAGAATTAAAAACCAGCCAGCGAGTGGAAAAAAAATGGGTGAGCGAGACCGATAAAAAAGTATTACTTTAAAGAAAGAAAACACCGATCTATAGAAGAATACAAAAACAAGAAAGTTAATCAAAGAAATTGAGCCGTAATATCGAAAGTTCTGTTTACCAATATTGAAAGAAAAGCCAGGTTATAATCAATTGCTTTTTGATATCGTTCAGAACTTAGAATAAATATGACTGACGACGATCCTAGTGCCGCTGTTAAGGATGGATCTGCCAATGACAATCCGGAAACAGGTTCCTCGACTGTTGTTGATGAACCTTCACAGAAACTGGTGGATGTAAATTCCAATGGCGATAGCTTGGAAGAGATTGCTCTAAAAGAGGATCACAAGGATGATACCCCTAAAGATAAAGTGAATGAAGGGCCAAGTGAAGAATCTACTACTAATACTTCTAATAATAATAATGACGAGGATGATAAAGCTAATCTTGCGAAAGATAAGGAAGATGAATTGGATGAGAAAAAGACTGATGAAAAACATGAAGGTGTTGAACCACCTCAAGTTCCTGAAAAAGATGTACCTAATACCCAACAAAAAGAAAAGCTTCAAGACGAAGAAAAAGTAGATAATGCCCCAGATTCGACACCAATACCCTCTAATGGACAAGCAGAGTCAAATGGAGCCACTACCCCTACGATTCCACAAACACCAGAAATTTCAATTCATGAAGATACCACCTCAGGCCACCCGCTGCGTGTTGCCTCTTTATCTTCTCGAACTCACACTCGCCAGCAATCAACTGTTTCTTTAAGCTCGAATGCTACAGTTGACAATACCCAAATATTCAAGAAAACATTTGATCTCATTATGATGAGTAAGGAAGCAAAAAAAAATGAAGAATTGAAAAATTCAGTACAAAAAGCAATTGATTCATTGAATGATAACAATTCAAGAGATCCTCACGTATTATTTAACGCTTTAAAACTCACTTGTGAATCTTCTAGTAATGATTTAAAGTCAAAGGCTGTTGATTTATTCGCAAAATTGTTTGATTACGCGCTGTTTGATGATGATGAAGATAAAGTCAGGTTAACAGATGACTCAGTCGACGTTGTCGCATCTTGTTTCGATGGTGAAGGTACTGACCCTGAAGTTGAATTACAAGTTGTAAGAGCATTAATGCATAGTATTTTACTTATGCCTTGCCATGGTGCTTCTCTATTAAAAGCAGTAAGACAGATTTACAATGTTTTTATTTTCTCATTGGTCCCACGAAATCAAGCAGTAGCCCAGGGTATATTGACTCAAGTGATAGGAGCAGTTTTCCAAAGAATCACAGATTCTTTAAGTTCAAGAAGCAAAACTAGTAGTACCCTTAACTTGAAATCCCTGGCTGGAAGTAAAGATGACCTTGCCGAAACCTCAGGCACTGGTGTTAAATTAACTCTTGAGAATTTGGAAAACTTCAACAATGAAGCTAATGATTTAGATCGCGTTGATGAAGCTAATAAAGCCAGCGAGAAGGATGAAGATTTAGCTGTGAAAGATGCTTTCTTAATTTTTAGATCCATGTGTAAGCTTTCGATCAAATCTTTAGATTCCGAAACTTTAGATATGAGGTCTCATTCAGTAAGATCAAAGCTATTATCCTTACATATTATCCATACTATTCTCAGAGAAAATATTGATATTTTCTTAAATCATGACGTTGTATTATTATCATCCAACAATAAACCAGCTAGATTAATCAATACAGTTAGAGATTATCTTAGTGTTGCAATTGCTAGGAATGCTGCATCTCCGCTAGCACCCGTTTTTGAATTAACTTTGGAAATTCTCTGGTTAATAATTTCTAATTTAAGATCTGAGTTCAAAGACGAAATTCCAGTTTTCTGGGATGAGATATATTTCCCAGTTGCAGAAATGAAAACTTCCACTCCACACCAAAAAAGATATTTATTATCAATCATAGAAAGACTTTGTAATGATTCTCGATGTATCATTGAATTTTACTTAAATTATGACTGTGATAGTAATATGTCAAATATATGTGAAAAATTAATTGACTATCTTACAAAGCTATCTCTAGCAAGAGTAGAGGTGACAGCTAATCAGAAAGCAGCGTACCAAGAAAACAAAAGAAAGGGTATATCTGTCTATGATATCAATAAAATAGCTAATTTGACTACTAGTACTATGACATCAAAACCACCTGAACCGGATATTTATAATCATTTCCCATTAGAATATGCATTAAAGATGACCTCGATTAGTTGTTCTGTTGCATTTTTAAGATCATTGTATTCATGGGCTCAAAAAGGGATCAATTCCAATAAAAAATTAGAAAATGTATCAAATGGTTTACTTTCAAATGGAAGAGAAAGATCAGCTACTGTTGATTCGGGTAACTCAACTGCAAATAATTCCAGAAATCCTTCTTTCATTGGGACTAATAATGGAACCAATGAGGCTGTTAATGAGACAGATGATCCTGAACAGTTTGAAAGCTTGAAACAACGTAAAAAACAACTCTTGGAAGGCATTAAACAATTCAACCAAAAGCCAAAGAAGGGTATTAAGTACTTCTTGGATAATGAATTCATCAAACGAGATGATCCCCGTGAAATTGCAGTCTTCCTATTAGAAACCGATGGTTTAGATAAAGCTACAATTGGTGAATACTTGGGTGAAGGTGACGAGAAAAACATTGCTATCATGCATGCCTTTGTTGATGAAATGGAATTCACCAATGCCGGATTCGTTGATGCAATGAGACGCTTTTTGCAATCATTTAGATTGCCCGGTGAAGCTCAAAAGATTGATAGATTTATGTTAAAATTTGCCGAAAGATATGTTTTGGGTAACCCAACTGTTTTCCGTAATGCTGATGCTGCCTATATCTTATCGTACTCAGTGATTTTATTGAATACTGATTTACACTCACCTCAAATCAAAAATAGAATGACGGTGGAAAGTTTCATTATGAATAATTCGGGTATTAATGATGGTCAAGATTTACCAAAAGAGCTTTTGACTAGTATTTATGATGAGATTCAACTGAATGAAATTAAATTACAATCTGAACAACACGCTGCTTTATTAGCTGGTGACTTGAATGTTGCAAATAACTCTAATCAATCTGTTGGTTTCTTTGGTGGGCGTGATTTGAGCCGTGAAGCTTACATTCATGCATCTAAAGAAATGTCAACAAAGACAGAAAAATTAGTAAGAAATTTAGGGAAAAAGCTTAAATCAGATGACGCCAGCGGTAACAGTATTTTCTATGCAGCCTCTCATGTTCATCATGTTAAATCAATTTTTGATACTTTATGGATGTCCATTTTGGCCGGATTAACTCCTCCATTCAAAGAATATGACGAGGATGATGTTCTGAAAATATGCTTAGAGGGTATCAAGTTATCTATCAAAATTGCTTGTATGTTTGACTTGGACTATGCAAGAACTTCCTTCATTGGTGCTTTAGTTCAATTCGAAAATTTGAATAATTATGAAGAAATGAAACCAAAGAATGTTCAAGCTATTTATATAATGCTTGATATTGCCGTAAGTGAAGGTGATAATTTGAAGAATGCTTGGATTCAAATATTGACCTCCATTTCACAATTGGAAAGACTACAATTGATAGCTCAAGGTGTCGATCAGGATTCTATTCCTGACGTTTCTGTGGCTAAGCTAGTCAATAGATCCTCTCTTGAAAGCTCAGCTGCTCATGCAAGTAATTCAAGCTTCTTTTCTTCATTTACTAATTCTACTACAGCATCGCAAAATGCAGCTAACAAGTTTTACAATCAGCATTTGACTCCACAAGCTGCATATTTGTTATCGCAAACTGCTTTAGAAGTTTCCATTGATAAGGTATTTACCAATAGTGCTAATTTATCCGGTGAAAGTATGGTCGATTTTGTTAAAGCATTGAGTGAAGTTTCGTCTGAAGAAATTGAGTCATCAGGTCAAAGTGCTAATCCAAGAATGTTTTCATTGCAAAAAGTTGTTGATATTTGTTACTATAATATGAATCGTATTCGTCTTGAATGGTCACAATTATGGTCTATAATGGGTGAAACATTTAATAAAGTTGGTACTCATTCAAATCTGGCTATAGTATTTTTTGCTTTGGATTCATTAAGACAATTATCCATGAGGTTTTTAGATATTGATGAATTGTCACATTTCAAATTTCAAAAAGAATTTTTAAGACCCTTCGAGCATATAATCATTTATAACAATTCAATTGAGGTCAAAGATATGGTATTGGAATGTATTAATAATATGATTTTAGCAAGAGCCACACAAATCAAATCAGGATGGAAAACAATTTTTGGAGTTTTGACTGCTGCATCAAAGGAACCTCGTGAGTCATTAGTATCAAAAACTTTCAAGATGGCAAGTTGGATTAATAATGAATTTGCTGATGAAGTGACTAACCAAGAATCATTTGCTGATTTAGTGGTGTGTTTCACTGAAATTGCAAAGAATGAAAAATTCCAAAGACTTAGTTTACTATCATTGGAAGTGTTACTGAAATTAATCAAACAAGTTGCTGACCTCAGTTTTAGTAAACATGAAAGTAATGGAAAATCCTTAACTGTTACTAATAAGGATGGAAAGAATGATAAAAATGATAATTTGGTAAGACTTTGGTTCCCTGTATTATTTGGATTTCATGATATTATAATGACTGGAGAAGAACTAGAAGTTAGATCTAGAGCATTGACTCATTTATTTGATAGTTTATTAGAATATGGGGCATATTTTGAAAATGATTTTTGGGATTTGATTTGTCGACAATTATTATTTCCAATTTTCAGTGTTTTAAGTAATCATTGGGAATTAAATAATATCGACGAAAGTTATACCAGCGCTCCAGGAAGCCCATCAAGTACTTCAAGTATGACACCAAAAGATATTGATCGATTAAGTGTATGGTTATCGACCACTTTGATCCAAGCATTAAGAAATATGATCTCATTATTCACTCATTATTTCGAATCATTAAGCAGGATGATTGAAGGATACCTTGAATTAGTTATATCATGTATTTGTCAAGAAAATGATACAATTGC
This sequence comes from Hyphopichia burtonii NRRL Y-1933, assembly GCF_001661395.1. Classification (NCBI taxonomy): domain Eukaryota; kingdom Fungi; phylum Ascomycota; class Pichiomycetes; order Serinales; family Debaryomycetaceae; genus Hyphopichia; species Hyphopichia burtonii. The sequence goes on from NW_017963729.1 coordinate 1,067,107, forward strand.
AAGGATCGGTAGATCCTGTTTATATACATTATTGATTGATAATAGTACCAAATTCAATAATGATCAATGGAGTCTTATTAGTGATGCATTTGAAAATTTATTTGATTTAACTACCGCTAAAGAATTATTTACATCTGATCCATTAAAACAAAGTAATTATATTGAAGATCGAGAAGATAATGATGTTGGATCAACCATTGATTTGAATGACCCAAGTTCACCAAAAGTTAATAAGCTTTCTAGTAGTATAGTTGATGATACTGAAGCTAGATTAAGAAAATCTCGAGAAAAATCTCTGATTGTTGTCAAATGTGTATTACAATTATTAATGATAGAAACCTTGAGTGAATTATTCGAAAATGAAATTTTTTATGAAAGTATTCCTTATAATTATTTGATTAGATTAGCTAATCTATTAAATGAAAGTTATAAATTTGCTAAGAAATTTAATGATGATTATGATTTAAGAGTCAGATTATGGAATGCGGGTGTTATCGAAAGATTACCTAATTTATTAAAACAAGAATCAAGTTCTCTGGCAGTTTATTTAAACATAATGTTTAGAATGTACTGTGATGATGATAAGACTTCAACTCAAACTAAAAAAGATATTTTGAATTCAATCATTCCATTGTGTACTACAATCATCGAAAGGTACACCGAATTCGATGAAACAAACCAACAAAGAAATATTTCTACTTGGAAACCAGTCATTGTTGAAATATATCATGGTTACGTTGAGCTCGATGAGGATGATTTCCTCAAATACACTCCAGTATTATATGAGTTAACCTTGAGTTTATTTTCCAAAAGCATGAGTTCCGATCTCAGGGCTGCTGTTAAGGGCTTCTTGGGAAGAGTCGGTGATGCTTTTGTTAATAAAGCTCAAGAATAGTTAATAAAATTTTTCTTCTCCTTTTTTTTTTGTTTGTTCTTTATACTTCTCTATATATTCCTTTCCATTTGTGTTTTATCTCTGTTTCGTTTTGTTCCCTGTCGTTATTACATTATACTTCATTTCACTTTCTAAAATTAAAATGTTATACCTTTAATTCATAGTTGTAAGTTTTGCAGCAATAGTTTACCGTCCCGGTGAATGAGTTTTCAGTCACGTGACACATAAAAACAAAACCCACCCCGTACACTACCCCCTCGAGGTCTTTGATGAGAGGCCAGACTGGAATATACGCTTGACAAACAGTGGGGACTGGGAGATGGCATGCGTATATTTGAGCACTCCCTGGCTACGGCTAGTCAAGCAAACAAGACGAAGAGGCCAATACTAACGTAAAAGTGAAACAGTCCTAACAGTTCAGCTAAGGTCTATGTGAAGAGGCCTAAAGCCATGCGATTGCTGACGAAACAGTACGGATGTTTTCAAGTGCAGCAATTTGCTATGTTTTTTCGTTCATTAGCTTGACTAGTCTTACTTGATTAGTTGAAAAAAAAAATTTTTCTGCCGTTTTATTGAATCACAATTACAAGTAGCACGCTTGCTCAATGGTAATGCTAACACTGTTGCTACTTAATATCTTTTTGTAATTGGTATATTGAAGTTGTCGTAGTTATAAACATAGTTAGCAGTAGTTGCTAAATTTGAAGCTTGTAAAACTAGTTTTTGTGACTGGTAAAAATGTGTGGTGAGAATTTTTGGTCGTTCGTTGAAAATTTTTTTCTTCTGAGTTTTCCCAGCAAAGTTTCAACGATGAAAATAATTTCACTTCTTTTTTAATTGCAATAAGTTTCCTTTCTTTCTACACAGATTGAATACAGAACTAAACGACAAATCATGTCATTTGAAAACAAAGTATGTAATTCGTGAAGAGATTTTTTTTTTTCCCATGGATTAGGGTATTCTCAATTAGTCCCCGAGAGAGGGTTGGACGGAGATTGAAAAAGTATGATGAACGATTGGAAAAAGTATCAAGAAAGATTGAAGAAATAAATTCAGTAGTGAGATGGAAAGATGTGGAAAGATGTGGAAGGATGTAAAAATGTGGAAAGATGTGGTGATGGGAGTGAAATAAGCAGGATGGAAGCGAAGAAGAAATTTTGTCATGAAATTTTTGGAAAAGATACTCGATACCCATTGAGAAGAAGAAGAAAATAACCATATACTAACCTTGAATAGAACTTATACGATTTATTAGGTAACGACGTGGAAGACGATTCCACTCCACAATTACCAATCAGGGAAGTTGTTAAGAACACTTCATCTTCTAAAAAGAAGGATGTTGCTCCAGCCAAAGCTGATCCATCTAGATCTAAAAACAAGCCAAAGCCAACTGGTAATGAAGGTGCTTTAAAATCTAGAAACAACAACAAAAACGTTGAAGCTCCATCATCTACTCCATCCAAACACTATAAAAGACCATTTGACCGTCACTCCAGATCCGGTAAAGCTGATTCTGGTAAAAAAGTTAGACAAGGATGGGGTGGTAATGATAAATCCGAATTACAAGATGAAACCGAAGGTTTACAAGATGCTGTTGAAGACTTAGAAGCTGAATCCGGTGAATCCACCACTGAAGCTGTTGCTCCAAAAAAATCTTTAAATGATTATTTTGCTGAATTAAAAGTCAAACAACAAGAATTAGATGGTAGTAAAAACTTGAGAAAAGCTAACGAAGGTGCTGAAGAAAAATGGTCTCAAGGTGAAGTTGTTGCTAAACAACAAGAATCTTTTGTTGAATCAAGTGTTGCTAAAAAGGCCAAACAAAAATCTCAAAAGGAAAAAAAATTTTTAGATTTTGAAGCTACTTTTGCTGATGAACAAAAACCTTTCAGATCCGAATCTGCTAGAGGTAACTTCAAGAGAGGTGGTAGAAGAGGTGGTGCCAATGCTCAAGGTGGTAGAAAACCATCTTCTAAAGCAACCACTGCCGATAAAAAACCATTGGATGACAAAAACTTTCCATCTTTATAAGAAGGTTAGTTTAATGTCCAACCAATTATTCCTAGGTATACCTATATATAGGGTAATTGTAGTTGTTTTGTTCTGTCTCTGTTTATTACAATTGTATATAAATTGTAAGTAATTGAAAAACATTATTATTTTTATTAAATGTATCAATATGAATGTTCTTGATTGGGAAATACCCTAGATCAGTTGTAAAGTGTATATATCAGACTAATGATCTTTGAAGGGATAAGGGATATCAAAATGCACAAGCATTCTCAGAAAACAATACCCCAGACAATCAATTGAGTAATTCGATCCATTAAAATACCTTGGTGCAACACAATCTCCAGACGCACCAGGAGTTGAAATGATTTAAATCAACATCCACCAGGATTAGCCCCGGGTGCTAGGAACCAACCAAACGGCGGTGACGGGCCGGATCATACCCAAGGGGTATTAGATCAAAATGATTAACCAGCTACCTCCCCTGGACATATCGGAGAATGCAGCCATGGGAAGTATTCCAAGTATTTCGCAATTGGCAACCATTTAGTAAAACTACATACATTTTAAAACAATATAATGCCATTCAATCCATCTATATCCTCAAAGGGACTATTAGCATGAATGACCAACCCAACCTCGAGGATTAACCCGGGAAGGGACACCATTAAAAGCGCCGATTGTAAATGCAGATCCCACGCTTAATCGTAATGGCGATGCTTCTGTTGGGTTGATGCCATTGATTTAACATTTTTCACTATTGCCACCGTCTTTACCAATATAAATCACTAGATATCCAGACTGCGATAAGATTTCCTCCCAGCAGGACCCCCGTACACCAGCCAACTATCAGTACACCCAAGCACCAACTTCCTAATTAGCTGATTTCATAGCAACCCCAATTATCAGACAGGGCCCAACAAGATTGTTTCACATCCGTTTTGAGCCTAATTGAAACCAGAAATAACCTTTAGCCAGTCAATTAGTCATATCAGTAATACTCGGTGCCCAGCTGCTCAGTTCCCCCCGGTCAGTGCCATTAAGCCCATCTGGTCACACCCAGTCATCCAGTCATTCAATTGAATTTCCTGGTTAGCGAATTTAGCTTTTTTCGGCCAAATTTTCCCAGTTTGCGTGGTTCCCGAGACATTGTTTTATTTGGGTTTATTTCGCTACACTGTTTTTTCTGTTGTTTTTGTTAGGTGATTACACCGTGAGTTGTGAAAAACCAAATATTTCAAATTTTTCAAATTAGTTTCTTCTTTTTCCCATGTCATATCTTCCCAGTACAAACAATCCCACGTTACCACCTATCCGTGCCACCAATCCACATTCTCGTTCTCAATCCTTGGAATTGTCACCACCAAATTTACCCCAGACACAATTTATTCCGCAAAATTATCTGCTTGACTCGCCCAATTTATCAACGAATTTTCCATCCAATTTTTCAACACGATTAGGGTCTTTCTCCCATACAAGGTCCAAGTCTCAGTCTCTGGTATTACCCCCGCCTTCTTTTGGTAATCCGCAATTATTAACTCCCACTGGCGTGAATTATCAGTTTCCGGCAATTAATTTGCCAACGTATCACCAATTGAATAAGAATCTTTATAATAGCTATAATTACCAACAACAAACACCTCCTTCTTCGGTCACCATGAATTCTTACTCCCCCAATGGAGCTTCTCCAGCCCATTCGCGTAACGCTTCCTTCGATAACCCCAGACCAATTGCACACGAACAGCAGCAGCAGCAGCAGCAACAACAACAACAACAACAACAACAACAACAACAACAGCAGCAACAGCAACAGCAGCAGCAACAACAACAACAAAATGAAAAGTCGGAGGAACATCAAAAGAAATTGTTATCCACCTCTTCTCCGGAAGCAATCAAAGTGGCCCTGAAAATTACACCCACCCGTTTGGCTAACTTACTTATACGTAAAGGACCTTTACCAATACGTCATATCACCAGCCAATTGGCCATTGAAGTTCCTGGCTTCGACCTTCTTTCGTTATCGAAACAAAGAAGATTAATCATGGCTGCTATGGACCAGACCGATTTGGAAAATAACGTTGTTTTTGAAAAAATCGGTTGGGGTCAATGGGCGGTTCGCAAAGTTGATAGCGATTATATCGTAACTGAAGGTACTGAAAAGGACACTTCTATCAAGCAAGAACAACAACAGCCCGATACTGAACAGAATAAAATTAACGTTCATGATTTAAGAAATCAATCTGGCTTGAAATTAGGTTGGTCTAAAAAACAACAACCAAAACTTTCAAATCCCGGTAGAGAAAAACTTAAACAATTAAATTCTTCAAGAAGAGAATCAATTACTAATAATCGATCAAATTTACATAATTTGAAAATCCCAAATGAAAGTTTAAATAATTCAAATGCAATTGTTTCTGATTCTGAAGATGATTTTGCGTTAGGTAATGATGATGACGATGATGAAGATGCAATCGATGAAGATAGTAGTGATGAGGCCGATGCTAGTAGCAGTGAGGATGAAGAAGATGCAGTCATGGAAGATGATGAACTCTTCACTTTTGACCATGATGATGAAATTAATAATGGTTCAAGCACCATTAATAAATTCAAGAAAATTAAATCTCCTCCAATAAAATTCGCTAATCGTGTTCCATTGAAATTGAGTCCTCCTCCTCCCGGTGGTTCAAATACTCCTAATAATGGTTCGATGCCTTCTTCAAGACGTAAATCTTCTTCTTCCATTATTAAAAACACTCATAGTTATAATCATAATCAAACAAGACATCAAATCTTTAATAGATCAAGACTTAATTCAATTGAAAACTTAGATAATTATATCTTGTCGTCTGCTAAAAACTCAAATGTCTCAATCAATTCTCCTCCTCCTTCTGCTTCTCATGCTGCTTTATTACTGGGTTCCCCCACTAATTCTTGGACTTCTTCTGGTAATTATATCCACAACGCAAATAATCATCAAAATTCAAGTCCCTTGAATAATGCAACTTCTTTGGAAACAACCTCTGCCGATAGTATCGCTGCTACAATTTCATCCGCTGGTCGTAGAAAATCTTCCTTCAATGAATCTCATATTAGATCAACCTTATCCTCCCTGTTATCGTCACCTCCAAAATATTCAAATTCTTCTTTACTGAAACCACCTTATGATTTAAGTTCCCATACTAATTCATCTTCTTCAGTAATAAGATCAAATGGTCTTCAACCCCCTGCTTCTACTTATAGTCGCTCCCTGAAAAAATCTTCCAGTAACCCTAATCAAAGTGATACCGATGAAGAAGATTGGGCTACTATCGGGGCTGAAAGTTTGCGCAAACAACAGGAAAATGATCACGTAAACTCAAATAATTCAAATGAAAATGAAAATGGGTCATCTAGAAATAAAAATCTGGATGCTGAAGAAAGAACTGCTGCTGCTATCGCTCTAGTCGATTTGATGTCGGTTTAATCCTCTATTTATCTCTTTATTTCTCTACTCTTTAATTCTCTACATACACTGTTTTATTCTCTTCTCTTTCTTTTCTAGTCAATTCCTGGGTCGGTTTAGTCATTTATAAACATTTATTCTAATTTTCTTTACCTCTGTATTACAAGTTTTATCCAAATATTCTACAGTACCTTTTGTTTTATTCAATATCTCACGTTCTCTCTAGTTACTCTGCTTTTATGTCATGTGTCATGATGGTCTCTTCAATCTGTAAATTATAAATGTATCAAACTCTGGTTAGTTATATCAAATATATTTATATGGGCATCAATTTTAGCCGTTTTGAGTAAATAAATTAGTAGAACGCGTCTTTTCAATTTTTTTTTTTTTTTTTTTTTTTTTTTTTTTTTTTTTTTTTTTTTTTTTTTTTCTTTTTGACCTCTGCGAGTTGAATCTTTCTTTTCTTCAATTCAAAGGACCAGTTTGACCGTTTAGCATCCCCTGACAGGCCTATCCACTGACCAGCTTATCCAGATCAATCAATTCGCTTTTTTGTTCAGTCTTGTCAAATAAGAAACCAAATTTAAAATTGAAGTTGTGAAGGTCAAATCCAAGGAAATATTCTCATCATGGCTACTACAACTACGGTATTACCAACAATCCAGCTCAATGTCAATTACCAGGATATCAAGGCGCAAATCCATGACTTCATGACCCATTTCAAGTCAGGGTCGCTTGACACCGATGTTGATATGGACTTAGACCATGAAGAAATACAAGGAGGTATCAAATATATGAAACTTTTAGAAAAAGTTGCCAATCGTGAAACCAATACTATTCATATTGAATTGGACGATATAAAAGCATACGAAGAGAACCAGAACGCCGGGTTTCAATCCCAGAGTCAACTGGGATTCAACGAATCATTGGTTGGTAAAATCATCAAGAACACTCATAGATTTATTGAAGTTTTCAGTGATGTGATTGATCAATTAATGCCCGAGAAATCTCGTGATATTACTTTTGAAGATGATGTATTGGATGTTATTTTACATCAAAGAAAAATGAGAAATTTGAAAATGCAACAACAAAATGATGATGAAGTTAATAATTTAAGAGAAGGCTTTGGTGCTCAAGATAATTTAAATGATAATGAAATTACCGCTCAAAATTTATTCCCTCCTAAATTAACTCGTCGTTATACATTATATTTCAAACCTTTAACTCAACCTTATCGTGGTCTTGGTAAACCTTTGGCCGTTAGAGATGTTAAAGGTAGTTACGTGGGGCATTTCATCACAGTTAGAGGTATTGTTACTAGAGTTACTGATGTTAAACCTTCGGTTTTAGTTAACGCTTATACTTGTGATAGATGTGGTTATGAAATTTTCCAAGAAGTTAACTCAAAAGTCTTCACTCCTTTAACTGATTGTAATTCAGAAATTTGTAAAGATGATCAACAAAAGGGTCAATTATTCATGTCAACAAGAGCCTCTAAGTTTTCTTCATTTCAAGAAGTCAAAATTCAAGAATTAGCAAATCAAGTTCCTGTGGGTCATATTCCTAGATCTTTATCGATTCATGTTAATGGTACTTTAGTTAGATCAATGAATCCAGGTGATGTTGTTGATGTTTCTGGTATCTTTATGCCTTCTCCTTATACTGGATTTAAAGCTTTAAAAGCTGGTTTATTAACTGAAACTTATTTGGAAACCCAATATGTTCGTCAACATAAAAAACAGTACGAGTCTTTGGAAATTAATCAAGATGTTCACGATAAAATTATGAATTTATTCAATCAAGGTGATATCTATAATAAATTAGCTAAATCTATTGCTCCAGAAATTTTTGGTCACTTAGATATTAAAAAAATTTTATTATTACTTTTATGTGGTGGTGTTACAAAAGAAATTGGGGATGGTTTAAAAATTCGTGGTGATATAAATGTTTGTCTTATGGGTGATCCTGGGGTTGCCAAATCTCAATTATTAAAAGCAATTGGTAAAATTGCTCCTAGATCTGTTTATACTACTGGTAGAGGTTCGTCAGGTGTTGGTTTAACCGCTGCAGTTATGAGAGATCCAGTTACTGATGAAATGGTATTAGAAGGAGGTGCTTTAGTCTTAGCTGATAATGGTATTTGTTGTATTGATGAATTTGATAAAATGGAAGAATCTGATAGAACAGCTATTCATGAAGTTATGGAACAGCAATCTATTTCTATTTCAAAAGCTGGTATTAATACCACTTTAAATGCAAGAACTTCTATTTTAGCAGCCGCTAATCCTTTATATGGTAGATATAATACTAGATTATCTCCTCACGAAAACATTAATTTACCAGCAGCACTTTTATCAAGATTTGATATAATGTTCCTTATATTGGATCAACCTTCAAGAGAAAATGATGAAGATTTAGCATCACATGTTGCCTATGTTCATATGTATAACAAACAACCAGAAATGAGTTTTGAACCAATAGATTCTCAAACCATTAGACAATATATTTCAGTGGCTAGAACTTATAGGCCAACTGTTCCCAAAGAAGTTGGTGACTACGTTGTTCAATCATATATCAATATGAGAAAAGAATCTCATAGAAATGAAGGATCCGTCAAGAAATTTGCCCATATTACTCCAAGAACCTTATTAGGTATTTTGAGATTATCACAAGCATTAGCAAGATTATCTTTTACTAATACTGTTACTGCAGAACATGTTGACGAAGCTTTAAGATTACTTGAAGTTTCCAAATCATCATTATACGCCGACGAAGATACGATCCACGAAGATGAATCAGCCACTTCTAGAATTTACCAAATCATTAAGAGCATGGCTGGTGATGGATTCGACGAAATCACTAATTTATCGCTTGCTGACGTCAGAGAAAGAGTTATCGCTAAAGGTTATACTTTACGTCAATTACAACTGTGTCTTGACGAATACAACCAAATGGGTACTATGCAAATAGCCGATGATACTTTAATTCTTGTTGATATGTCTGATGCTTATTAATTTTCCTTGATAATAATATCAATCTGTATTTTTAGAATCCTTTCAATTCAATAGTTTGTAATTGTCCTTGATTAGTTTGTTTTGCCTTTCTATGTTCCTTTTTTTAATTCGTCTTCTCTTCCTTAATATTCTAAATAGTTTTATAAAAATTTTTGCAAGTAGTCTATCTTCTATAGTAAGTAACCATTACTTTTAACACAATTAATGCAAATATCTACAGAATTCAATCCAAATGAGCCATTGACTCAACTCCTTAGTATCTTCCTTTTAAAGCTGCTTCGGTAGGCCCTTAACCAGCAATTCTTCATTGATTTAGTTCGCAATGCAAAATCGATAAAGTATGGGGATGCGTGAAAAAACCCATCAATTAAAACCAGAGGGAAATAAAATCATCATTCTGTATCTGAACTTCTTGCACAAGTCAGTAATGAAAGCAGCTGCTTTGCGAAGAAGAAGCAGTCAATCAAGTCAATCTCTGTCAAGAACAACCCGAGCCCGTAAAAACCTTGAGGGACATACTCTAGAAGAAGGACAGACCCCAAGACCTCCTACTGACCAAGCAAATAACGAAGAACATGCTTTGATACCCCAATTGACTAACATCTCGAGATTCTCTCTTGTATTGGAGAACAAGGGCAATGTTGCAAGGGACCAAGTATGTATATCAATTTGATTCTTATTCGACATGCTATTTTTTGCAGTCACTTTACTAACTACCCAAGTTGGCCAACGAAAGGACCCTACTATCCTATGTTAGAACCGCTTTAGGCTTGATGACCCTCAGCATTGGGTTTTTGCAGTTTTACCGAATGGAAATGAAGTCTACAACCGTTATAGTGGACGGCACTAAATATGACATCTCCCGTGATCCAGGTTCTTTTTTCATAGAGAAATTAGGAAAATCAATAGGAATAATAGCCAGCACCATAAGTTTGGTAGTGATCCTCATTGGTGCCTTCACTTATTATCAAAACCAAAGCATGTTCACCCATAACATCTACCCTGCTCCCCGTATCACCATCACTTTGATAGCAGTGGTATTCATTGCGCTTTTTGCCCTTCTACTCGCAATAGACATCAAACTGGTATACCTATAAGGTCTCTCTACATATACCAATATCCATAGACTTATATTATAGCTCAAATACACCTTTATAGACGGGTCAAGTGTAGATGGACGCGTTGGCGAAATTGTTAGTAAAGGTATTTTTTTTTTTTTTTTTTTTTGGAGAAAAGCGACTTTTTCGAGAACACAACAAAACTGCCATAACTGAAAAAAAACTTGACAGAGAACAGAATATTGGAAAGAACGTACAACTCAGGTCAATCAACCAAAACAAGATCCAGTAACATGTCCGAATACGCATCACAAACCGTCGCTCAATTGAAGGAAATTTTGAAAGAAAGAAACTTATCTACTGATGGTAAGAAAGCTGAATTAGTGGAACGTTTGACCGAAAGCGATAAAGGTCAAGCTGCTCCACAGACTGGCGGAGAGTTGGATGAAGCTGCTGATGAATCTAGTGCACCTCAAACAGAAGACGCAGCAGGCAGCAACGAAGCTGAAAAGGCTGGGGACTTGACTGTGATCCCACCATCTGAAGGTAAAAATGAAGAAAGCAGCGATGCAAAGGCTGAAGAAAAACCAAAACCAAAAGTCTTAACTCCAGAAGAAAGAAAACAATTGGCAGTAGACTTATTGACCAAGAAAATCCAAAGGGCCGAAAAATTTGGTGATGAAGGTGCTGCTGAAGCCTCCAGGAAAGATTTGGCTAGAGTTGAAAAATTCGGCGTTGAATTGGGTACTGCATTGGCTAGAGAAATTGGAATTTTAGATAAAAATTTTAACCAAGGCCTTAAGACCCATAAGTTCAACAAGTTCAACAAAAACAGAAATAATAATAAAAGAGGCTTCAAGAATAACAAAAGAGGTGGTTTCAAAAATAAATTCAACAACAAACGTCGTGATTAGATAATGGTCTAATAACTTAACGAACTCTTCCCTTGTACTTTTCCCCTATACTTTCTTTTTGTTCTTTACATTCTAAATCCAGTTTTATTATTACAACCTTTCAATTCAATTTTAAGAACGGTAATGTCAGATCTTCAATATCATCATTCGGATTATCTCCGCCAGTGGTTTGGATACAATGGCATCTCCTGTTTTAGTTCAATATTTCTTATTCCAGCTTGCTTTTATTGACTTCGTAAAACTATCTTGTATGAGCATTCTATTTAAGCGTTTTCAAAGCCTTTCTCTGATGAGCCTTTACTTAAGTCATGCCTACCTGTAGACTTGAATATTTAGAAACACATATAGTTTTAAAAGTACCTTGACTACGATCAAATGCCTTAGACTGTAGCTCTCATACTGCAAATTTCAGACTATCGATGTACTTCCCATAAATTCTAATGCAAATTATGAGGTGTACGGACTTTGTGTAATGGGGTGATGCCGTTGGAGCCACCAGAGATGGCTTTAGAGATATAATTTGCCAGTTTTCTTCCTCAATTGAAAGTATTCTAAGTTTGGCCCGTTCGAAGATGTGTCAAGAAGGAAAAATAAGGGATACGAGTAAGCCGTATTACGAGGCGTTACCTACTGCCTTACAACCATTCCATTACGATGTTTCGATTTATGGTATTGATATTGAGGCAGAAAAATTTAAAGGTACGGTTAAAATCCATTTGAATGTTATTGAAGATACTCAAGAGTTGCATTTGAACTACAGGGACTTAGCCGTTTCAGCCGATAAGATTAAAGCTTTATATGTTGATGGTGTTGAAAAACAGGTGGCAGTTGCTTCAATCGAAGAGGTCAAGCAAAAAGAATATTTTATCATCAAATTTGATGAAGTTTTAAAGGCTTCTTCCACAGCTAAGTTCATAGTAACTTTAGAATACGATGCCATCATCCAGACTAATATGGCCGGTTTCTATAAATCTAGTTATAAAGAAAACGAAGAGGTTAAATATATGTTATCAACTCAATTTGAAGCCACAGATGCTAGAAGAGCTTTTCCTTGTTTAGACGAACCAGCCTTAAAGGCCACTTTCACTGTTGACGTTACCATCAGCAGTGCCTGGGATGCTTTGGGTAATACTCCAGTCGCTCAGGCTACATCAATTGGCGGCAGCTTGAAAAAAGTTACTTTTGACAAAACTCCTTTGATGTCTACTTATTTATTAGCTTGGGCTGCTGGTGAATTCGAATATATCGAAGCTTTTACTGATAACACTTACTATAACGATCAACCACTCCCTGTTCGTATTTATACTACTAAAGGTTTTAAAGAAGAAGCGGAATTTGCTCTTAGTATTACTCCAAAAATTATTGATTATTATAGTAAAATTTTCAAACTCAAATATCCTCTTCCCAAACTTGATTTGATAGCCGTTCATTCTTTCTCACATAATGCCATGGAAAACTGGGGCCTTATTACTTACCGTAGTACTGCTCTTTTGTACTCAGAATCAAAATCAGATCCATCTTATAAGAAGAAGGTCGCATACGTTGTTGCTCACGAATTAGCACATCAATGGTTTGGTAACTTGGTCACAATGAAATGGTGGGATGAACTTTGGCTTAATGAAGGTTTTGCAACTTGGGTTGGTTATCTTGCAGTGGACCATTTATTCCCTGAGTGGGATTTCTTTTCTGTTTTCGTTTCCGAATCCTTACAAGCTGCTCTTGATCTCGATTCATTAAGAAACTCTCACTCCATTGAGGTTCCAGTTAATGACGCCTTGGATATCGATCAATTATTTGATGAAATTTCCTACTTAAAGGGCTCATCAACTATTCTTATGATTTCAAATTATTTAGGTACTGATGTCTTCTTAGAAGGTGTTGCAAATTACTTGAATAACCATAAGTTTGGTAATGCAACTTCTCATAACCTATGGTCAGCAATTAGTGAGACATCAGGAAAACCTATTGATGAATTAATGGATAATTGGGTCAAGAAAACTGGTTACCCAATAATTAATGTTGATCTTGATATCGACTCGAAAACCTTGAGTGTCAGTCAATCTAGGTACTTACGTAGTGGTGACCTTCAACCCGAAGAGAATGAAACCGTCTGGTGGGTCCCACTCAATTTCAGCTCTGGTATTGGTACCAAAGATATTATAATGGGCGATGAAGTCCTCAAGGACAGAAGTAAAAGTATTACTAATTTTGAAAATAGCGATAAATTTTTCAAATTGAATAAAGATACAAAGGGAGCATATCGTGTGAATTACTCCCCATATATCTTGCAAAATAACATTTTGCCACACTTTGATCAATTATCTACAAAGGATAAGATTGGATTTATAGCTGATGTCGCTTCTATTGCAATCACAGGTGACAAATATACTTCAACTACAACTTTATTGAAATTATTAAAAGCGGTTGTTATCGATCATGATGCTCTCGGCGAGGAGTATGTTGTTTGGTTAGAATTAGGAAAAAGACTTGGTAATCTATTAACAACATTCGGTGGTGTTGATGATGATTTAACCAGGGGCTTGACTAACTTTTCCAAGGAACTTTATTCAAAACTTTCAATCAAGTTATTAAATGCTAAATTAGATGAAGACAACTTTTTAGAAGTTAAATTGAGAGCAGAAATATTCGAGCATGCTGGATTATTTGGAGTTCCAGAAGTTAAAGAATATGCTGTTAAGCTTTTCGAAGATTGGAAACAGGGTAAGGCAATTCATCCATCTTTGAAACTTTTCGTTTTCACGACTATTGTTTCATCTTCTGAATTGATCACTGAAAGTAATTTTGAGAGTATATTAAAAGAAGTTACTCATCCAACTTCTTTAAACTCTCGTGAAGTTGCTCTTACTGCTTTAGGTCACATTAACAATGATGATTTATCTACCAAATTGATTGGCTACTTGATTCAACCAGACATTATTCCGATTATGGATTCTCATTTCTTGGGTGTACCATTGTCTCGTAATGTTACCACCAGAGACAAGCTTTGGAAATTTTTTGCAGCAAACTATGAGACTTTGTATAAATTAATGTCTACCAATATGGTTGTTTTGGATAGATTTATTAAGTTAACTTTTAAGAACTATCAATCAAGTACCAAACATGACGAAATTGAAAATTTTTTCAGTGACAAGGATGTTCATGGATTCGAAAGGGCTTATAAACAAGGGTTGGACAACATTTTAATTAACGCATCCTGGTTCAAAAGGGATCAAGCAGAGGTTAAAAATTGGATCAAAGAGTATAACTTTGCTTGATAACTACAAGATAAATTAAATAATATTGAAAATTTTATTCTGACCTTTTTCATTTTTGTCTGTAATATACATATAGTTAGGTTAACCATAAAAATATAAAATATGTACAATAGATTTATTAAGACAAAGAAAGAAAAGATAAATGTTGAACTAAAGAAATCAAGTTACAATTAGTTATCGACTTTATGGTCGTGAGTAGTAGCATATCTACCAGAAGGATCAGCATGACAACCCCATTCAGCTTTTGGAACCCATCTCATAACAGTAGAAGCAGCAGCTTTAGAACCACCAAAAATTTCATCGAATTTACATCTGTACCAGTAAGCTTCTTTAGTGGTTGGAACGTCGTCACCCCATTCAGCTTTTGGATTGGCCAATTGTTCTTCAGTGACTGCGGCTTCAGCAGCATCTTTCAAACCATCAATCCAAGAGTAACCAACCCCATCAGAAAATTGTTCTTTTTGTCTCCATAAGATTTCTTCTGGTAAGTAAGGTTTAGCACTTGGATCATCAGAAGTATCAAAAGCTTTTCTTAAAATGTATTTTTCAATTTTACCATCTTTTGGTGTTATTAATTTATCTTCAGGGTTAATATTCATACAGACATCCAAAAATTGTCTATCTAAGAAAGGAACTCTAGCTTCCAAACCCCAAGCCATGGTTGATTTATTAGCTCTTAAACAATCGGCATAATGTAAGTTTTTAACTCTTTTAACACATTCTTCATGAAATTCTTTAGCGGAAGGAGCATTAGCAAAATATAAATAACCACCAAAGATTTCATCGGAACCTTCACCAGATAAAACCATTTTAACCCCTTGGGCTTTAATTTTTCTTGATAATAAGTACATTGGAGTGGAAGCTCTAATGGTGGTGACATCATAAGTTTCCAAATGATAAATGACATCATTCAAGGCATCTAAACCTTCTTCTAAAGTGAAAGTATGAGAATGATGAATGGTACCAATGAAATGGGCAACTTTTTCAGCGGCGATTAAATCTGGAGCACCAGGTAAACCAATGGCGAAAGAGTGTAATTGGTTCCAACCAGCAGAATGTAAAGAACCTTTATCATCAACCCCTGATAATTCTTTATTAGCATCATAACCATCTTTAAAAGCTTGAGCAGCTTTTTGAGTTTCTCTAGCAGCAATAGAAGCAATCAAGGAAGAATCCAAACCACCAGATAAAAGAACACCATAAGGAACTTCAGCCATTAATCTTTTTCTAACGGCTAATTCTAAAGATTCTCTAACTTCTTTATAATCAACTCTTTTTTCGGGTATTTTAGATTCGTTCCACCAAGATGGGTTGAAGTATCTGGTGATTTCATCAGTGTTTGAGTCATAAACATGACCTGGAGGGAAAGCAAAGATTTCATCACATTCATCAATAAGACATTTTAATTCCGATGCAAAATAACGAGTTTTTGGGTTGGTAGAGGATTTACCCATGTATAAAGTGGTAATCCCGATTGGATCTCTGGCAGCAACAATTCTATCAGCCTTTTTATCGTATAACGCCCAAGCAAACATACCATCCAAATATTTTGGTGCATCAATACCATATTTTTCATATAAGGGAATGATTGGTTCACAATCTGATAATGACTTGAATGGATATTCTTTAAACTCTTCTCTCAAATGAATATGGTTGTAAATTTCCCCGTTGACCGCCAATGAGTATTGTTCACCTTGAGAAGTGATTGGTTGAGCACCAGAATCTAAACCAACAATGGCTAATCTTTCATGACATAAAATTGTACTGTTGGAGATAACGTTACCTGACCAATCTGGTCCACGATGTCTGATTCTTTTAGAATATTGTAAAGCCTTAGCCTTGAACTGTTCAACCTCTGGTTGTCTATAAGCAGCAAAAATACCACACATTCTCCTGATATACCTACTCTATCGTATCTATAAAAGAAAGTGCAGACTTGGTCGATTTTATAATCCAACGTAAAACGAAAATTTTTCCATTTTTTTTTTGCAAACTTTTCGCAGAAAACGCTAAGCTCCACCCGGAACTGCTTCCCGCCCCGTACTTTTCCCATCGATCTGAGTCATCCCAAGCGATTTCCGAGGGACAAAACCGTCACCGGTTCAGAAATGAATCATCCCGTGATAACAGCTAAGAGTCATACTCCCAGAAGGGCAGCGTTTACCAGGAGGTGAGGTGGCTGCTGGGTGGGCGTGCTGGGCTGGCTGGCGTCGAGAGGAGCGGTGGTTAGGGCTTCTGGGGTTGGTGGTGGTGATACGGCTGGGATGGGAGGTTGGCCTAGAAGCAGGTGCACGGGTGTACCAAATGAACTTTTGATTAAAAAAAACTGTACGGAGGTTTATGAATATTTAAATGTACGGGTGTTGTATAAATTTAAAAATGTACGGAGGTGTTATTTGCCTCCCGCACACGACCCGCTTCGATAATTTCAAAGGTGGCAACGAGACTTGACTTACTTCTTCAGCTAATACAAGTACTTATCATTGCAAACTCCAGACAATGTCATTACAGAAGCTCACAGCAGAATTATATCAATTGTTCGAACGCGAGGAATATAGCCAATGTCAAAAGATATTGGTTCCGGTGAAGATTGAATTGATTAAACACAATTTATTGGTTCCATTACCATCAAATACATCAACCAAAGATCAATTAAACGATTTAAAGATTGCGGAAAGAATATTAGAAATTGGAACGTTATCAAGTTTATTGGGTAATAATTATCAAGGATTTGAAAATTATTTTGCTCAATTGAAACCATTTTACATAAATGATAAATTACACTCTAAGAAAGAAATAGATAGTGACGGAACTAAAATTATATCATTATACTTATTATACTTATTATCACAAGGATTAATATCAAAATTCCATATAGAATTAGAAAGTATTTATAGTTCAACAAAATATAACGTTGAAAAAGATCAATATTTACAATTTCCAATTAATTTGGAAAAAAATTTAATGGAAGGTAATTATATTAAAATTTGGAAATTATTGAAAAATGACGAACATGCATTACCTTGCAAAGAATACAATCACTTCATCGATACTTTAACTAATGCATTGAGATTTGAAATTGCTAAATCTTTAGAAAGAACCTATGAATCAATACCAATTTCAAATTGCAAAAACTTGTTATACTTTCCCCAAGAACAAAGTGACCAAGTTTTTGAAAATCTCTTGAAAAATGAATTGGAAGTTGAAGATTGGCAATTCAATAATGGTAAAATTTATTTCAATTCAACTAAAAATGATTCTGATTTAACCTCGGATAACGTTGGTATTATTAAAAATGTTTTAAATTACGCCGAACAAATTGAATCAATCATTTAATGCCTATTCTAAAGATGCGTAAAAACCTTTATAAGCATTATCTAAATCTTTTAAAAATAAATTAATCTCATCTTGACTCAATTCTTCATCCTGTAAATTATTTAATTTAATTAACCAATTAACTAATTTTGATTTTCCTTGAAATTCAATCGGTTTGAATTCTTCCTCTTCCTCTACTTCTTCTTCGCTATTCTTTGTAACCATATCGTTTAAACTCACCACTAAATCCGATAATAATGGATGTAATTGATCCTTGGTCTTATAATTCAATTTTAATGCATCCATCATAGTAATGAAAGACCCAGTGGCTTCGGCCACTAATCTTGCACTTGCCTTGTTGGAACTATTGGCCTTATTTAATGAAGATGTAGATGAAGTTACTGCTTGTTCATCATTATGGGCATGGGACTCAACTCGGGTATGTAAATGCTCAATCGTTGCCGGTATACCTGATTTTAACCGGCTTATAGCTAAATGAGTATCTAAATTAAATTTCTTCGCTATCAAATCAACTAAATTTGATAAATTTGGTAACAAGTCTTTAAATAAATCATTCAATATTTGATATTTTAATTCGTCATTTTCAAATCCTTTAATGATCATTTGATATTGATTAATTAATCTCAATGTAATAGAAGTATATTTTTCCTTATCAGTTATATAATCTTTTAAAAAAGAATTCTCAATCACTTCTAATACAGTTATAATAGAATATGCTTCTGCTAATGAATCATAAACCACCTTATGTTGATTGGATTTGATCAAACTGGCTTTAGTGATCTCTTGATGATATAAACCGGCATTGAAATTCGACGGTGCGTATGAAGTGGTAGATGTAGGTGCAAACGAGGGAATAGCATTGTTATCGGCCATGGTGTTGTGTAAATGGCCTAATCAATTGTGAAGAAACGAGTTGCTTAATCGATTTTTAGTGTACTCAGTTTTCGCTCAAAAGTTTTGATCGCAAGATCTTTTGCAATTATCAATACATTTACTACACTAATTGCTTGTAATGTCGTTGTAGCATGATAAAGTCTATAAAAGAAACAGAAATTGGTTAAACTTCCGACTGTTTAATCAATATAATCCACCAAGCTTTTGTCGTTATTACCAAAAGCTTCCAGATTGAAACCCAACCTGACCCAATCTTGTCTTGTATACCTATAAACCACCGGTGGTTTATTAAAATTTCTCAATAAGTTAACCATGTTATCATAATCATGGGTTAGAGCAATTTTGTTTATTAGTTTTTTACCAAATTTCATTTTGGCTATTTGACATTCTTTCATAATCCACTTGAGTAAATAATCACTACTAATTCGATCATAAGTACTAACCGTAAATGGCAAATGAATTTCCATATCTTTGGCATGGTTAAGTTTTACTTTGATGATAGTTTCATATTTAATCGAAAACAATTTCCCCAGAGTCGTGAAGCCTTGAACATGGGTTATGGGGACACCTTCACTAATCTTATCAAAATTTCGATTTTTATAAAAATAAGCAGTTGAATGACTAACTTCCTCATCTATGCTATTATTTCTTGATTGACTAGTTTGACTGGATGAAAAGTTTGAATTATTTGGAGAATATAATTGCAAGTAATCGTTTTCGACTGGGAAATCTAAATGGAATTCATAAGAAATACCTGACGAATTTAGTAATTGATCCTCAAAGTTTTGAGTGTTTGAATATAATTTGTGTTCTTTCCTCACAGGCAATCCGCCTTCGTGACATTCTAGTATCTCTTTAACTTGCATTGTTAGTTGTTTTAATCTTAATCGTTTATTAATTTTATAATTTAATGCATTGGTCATGATCTTGGTAAATACAATCAACTCATCTTTTGGCCCCACGGAAGATATCGGTAATGAAATGTCAGCAATCACTTGATTATCGTAGGAAGTTCTTGATTCAATAATTGGCTCATTATATTGACGGTATAATGGTAGAGTATCATAAAGTTTTATCACGACAGGGAAACTTTCAATATAACTAAGTTCATCGATATGGGAATTGCCACAAGTTATCTTAACCAAAAGCTTGTGAATAGTAGAAGCATTCCAATGAGGAAATTGTCCACTTGATATTATATCTTTAGGCAAAGGTATTAAGATTGGGATATCTATTGCCAACAACTCCTGAGAAAACTCTCCTATCGGAGGAGCGTAGATTAAAGGATCTTCATATATTTTATATTCTCTGAAAGTGTCATTCGAACCAATTGTAGAAGGAACACTAACTTTTTGAATTGTTCTTAATTCCACTCCAACTGATCTACAAGTAAATGGAATTCCATTTGCTGGTCTTAATTCAATAACCGTTTCGATTCTGGGTATACTTCGTGGAACACCAGGACACCCATGCACTATACTAGTACTTGAAGCTTTCAAACTAGCATGCACTGGACACGGAGTCTTGGAATTATTTATGGCAGTTAGCGAAGCAAATTGCACCATTGCTTGATTGTGAAACAACTTATCCTGACAAAATCACCAATCGAAAAAAACGCTTATATATTCAAAATTATTAAATCCCTGGGTACCAGCGATAGTTGCTATCAATTGCTTATATCTGTGTAGCGTCGTAATGGGTACATCGACAATTAATAGTCCCACCAGTTAGTGCTTTGATGTTATGATTGTTAGTTTCCAATCGCACCTTAATAAAAAAAAAAACTAACTAAGATATACGACGGGATATCTCATCTCGAGACTAAAAGTCATAACTGAACTCGAGGAAACTACATGTCTATAGGGGGATGATTATGTATTACTTAGAAGATTCCGGGGAAGATGCACCATCTTTGTTTGTAGTCATCGAATTTTTTTTGGTAGAATTTATGGCTGGAATGGGAGCTGATTGATAAAATGGTTATGACAAAGAGCCAGTCCAAAACCAAGTTTATATCGTAGATATTCCAACTTTGGAGTCCTTTGAATAACAAGATGGTCAAGGGGAAGGTTGAGTAGATGATGATTTCATCAAAGTAGTGAGGACAATCGATATATTTGAACAAACCTTTAGAAGGGTTAGTATACTTGACCAACAGGGCCAAATGGATATGGTTTAAAGTTTGATCAATGGAAGCTAGGGAGAAGATAACAAAGGGAAGCACGATTTTCCAATTCAATAAGTTAAATTCGAAGGATGGAGAATTTTCATATTGGACTAAGGATAAAATAGCGTTTGAGGAAACAACAAGGTAATAACCAATCCCTAAGATGTAATGACTAACGTTCATTTTTGAATTTTCCCCATAATTGAATATAAAAATTGATTCGGAGAATCTTCTTATGGCTTGAAGAATGTAGAACCAGTAAAAAATTGAGTATAATTCGTAGTTGACATCATCAATAATCGGAATATAGTCAGTGTATTTATAACCAATGATGGTGAGTTTGAGCACGAGTAAGTTCAAGGTGAAGAAGACGTAGTAATGAGTGAAGAAAGATTTGGGAACCGTCAACGAAGTAGCAAGATCGATCAAAGAGAAATTGGAAGATTGAGGAGATAAGGTTTTACCATAGGTCAATAGGACTCTCAATTGGGGTACGGTACCCACAATGACCATGCAAAAAATGAAAAAAGTGAATAAAGATGCTATGAAATAGCCAGGATCAACTGTCATTCTGTGAAGAAGTTGAAGCTCAAGAGTTTCGAGTTAAATTTTTACAGTGCGATTAATACATAAAACATAAATTACTAGTATACACTCTATTAACGGCCAATATATTTCTTTTCCAAAGGTCTAACCAAGTTAAAACCAATAAAGGCAAAGCCAAAGGCCAACTCGAAACCAATTTCACCACCTTCACCGATTCTTCTACCAATAACACCGGCGTACCAGGTTTGATCCATACCAATAACCACCCCGGCAACACCACAGCAGAAACCAAAGATCCCAGCAATACCAACGGGGTACTTGGTTTTATCTTGGAAGTTTTCATAATCGTAAGCGGCAAAGTTACCTCTATTCCAAATCAAATGTTCCAGGAGACACATTGCTTGATAAATGGCCAAGTAGTAACCAATTAAATTCATGAAATTTTCCATGACAGAATCGAATTCATAATAAGCAGGAATACAAATTGCTAAAGTAACAAAGTTACCAACAATGGTCCAAAAGACTCTTGGAATTTTAGCTAATTTTGACCAGAGGGCTTGGGCACTTAAAGAAACCGAATACATATTTGGGATATTATTAGCAACGGTTGATAAAGCTAATAAAACACAACAGAATTCCCCAAATCCGTGTAATGATTTTTCAACGAGGATAGCATAAACCAACCCACTGATAGATTTGGCTTGGTATAATTCATTCCAACGTGCATCTTTCAAAGTACCAGTGGCACAAGCAGCACCCAAGATAAGAGTGAAAACAAGAGGAGTATATAAACCAATCAAGATCCCAAAGAAAATTCTCCAAGGATTAGAGTCTCTTCTTTGGTAAACGGTATAATCCGAAGCATAAGTAGTCCAACCAGTGGCAAACCCATAAACGGTACCACCAAAACTCAAGACATGACCAGCGGTTACTGGGCCACCTTTCATTTCACCAAATTCAAAGTTACCACTCATTGACATTCTAGCAATGATGATAAGGAAAATGATTGCATTTGGAATCCAAGAATACTTTTCATAAGCATGAATAACGTGATAACCGAAAAAGGTGACAAGAATAGTACATATAATTAAAATAAGACAACCGGCCCAAGGAGGACAAGCACCGTTATTAACAATGTTCAATAACTGAGCACTAGCCATGATATTGACTGCACCCCAACCAACACAAGCCACCATATTAATAAAGGCAAAGATTCTCATGGCATAGTTACCCATAAGATACTTCGATAAGAAAATTTGTCTTAAACCTAATTTAGGACCGAAAACAGAAAAGTAAGCCACTGGGGTAGCACCCAATAAAGCGAAAAAGATAATGGTCAAGACTGCTTGCCAGAAACTCAAAGCAAATACCGTGATACCCAAGGCACCCAAGGAAAAAGTTGCAATAACCAAATTAGCTGACAACCACATAGTAGCAGCATTCAAAACCGACGATTCGGTTTTCTCCTCATCGGTAATCAACTCAATACCCTTGGTTTCAGCATTCAACTTACCGGCCCATCTATCAATAAAGTTTAATTTCTCATTAGAAACTTCGGCTGCAGAATTGGAATTATCTTCCAAAGATTTTTCAAAAGAGTCGTAACTAGATTTCTTTTTTAAATCAGCTGAAGCACCAACTGATTTTTCTGGATCGTAACTCATGTTAGAAAAGAAAAAAGAACAAAAAGAAAAGATACCGTTAAAGAGTAACTAATTGATTTTCTGACTTTGAAATACTGGGATTTTCCATTGGAATATAAGATACTTTTATATGCGATGGGGCATTTTGCCAATCAAATTTTTCTTTTTTTCGGTGCGGCCATCACGATATCTAATATTAACTTATCTAACAGGCAACTACTACCTTGAATGAGTAAATTACAAAATAAGCCTAATTTTGAACTTTAATTAATTAGCTAATTACTGCTGCTGATAATCCCATTCCGAGTCTGATTGTATCTGATTGTATACCCTGTTATTTTCTACGGTTTTGCTAGAGTCAACTTTATTTAAGGCATTTACCATTTTGTATCAATTCCAATTTTTCCGTATAAAAAAAGAAAAAAAGAGAGAAAAAAAAGAGAGAAAAAGAAAGGAAAATCTGATCGGAATCGCCGCGGGAAAAGCGCTGCTTACGTCAGCACATGCCAAACCAATACAGCTTTTGCAGCCAGGGGATCAAGGTGAAGGGGAAGGCGATTAGCATTAAGGTTAGAAAGGTATTGTTTGATTGTGAGGGATTGTTACGGGATTGTCTTGGTGGTTCAGGCATGTTCAGGCATAAGGCAGACCGGTGGGCTCCAACGGGGGGAGCAGAACACCCGCACACCACGGCTTCAACGGCCAAGGTTAAAACTGATAAGGAATTACTCCACTGATAGTATACGATAGGATACTCCGAAGGGAAATCGAGGAATTAACTTTTATTAATCTATAGAAACATTAAGATTAGTAAATTATGGAGAAAAAATTAAAGTATGGAGAAAATTAGGTGGAATAAAACAAAAGGTTAGAGAAGATTACTTCTTTGAACCAAAGTAACCGGCAATAATTGCAACTATAATAACAATAATAATAACACAGATCCAGAAACACCAACATTTCTTCTTTCTAGCACTTTTGGCACTTTTAACTGCTTTATCGGTGTGACCCACCCCTTGTTCTAAGTCATGTTGAGCAGCACCAACTTGTTCATCAATTTGTTGAATTGGTTGATCTTGTTCAATCACCAATTCTTCCATGTCATGAAATAACTGAGTTAATTCGGCCATGGTTTTTTCTAATTTTAATAATTCCCGGTGTCTTATTTGAACTTCATTTAAAACGGTTCTTGCT
This sequence comes from Hyphopichia burtonii NRRL Y-1933, assembly GCF_001661395.1. NCBI lineage: Eukaryota > Fungi > Ascomycota > Pichiomycetes > Serinales > Debaryomycetaceae > Hyphopichia > Hyphopichia burtonii. The sequence continues at coordinate 1,091,495 of NW_017963729.1, forward strand.
TCTCCTCTTCTATTACTTTGTAATAAAGCTTGTTGGAAATATTGTTGATTATCTCCTCCTTCTTCAATAACTTGTTTAACCTCAGAATCACTAGCATCAGGCTTTATAATACGATATTGTCTTTCTGCTTGTACTTTGGTTTGTTCTCGATTTTTAACTTCGATTAATCTATATTCTTGAATTAATTCTAAAAATTTGGCCCGGGAATTCTCTGCTTGATCAATTTTGGTTTGATCTCTAGACTGAACTGCTTGGGTTTGAACATTTTTAATTCGATTCTTTAAATTATTTTGTAATGATTGTGCTTCTAATACTAAACTATCAATTTGTTTCGAATTATATTCACTATCTTCTTCGTTCAAATCTAAATCTTGCAATAAGTTTCTTTGCTTATTGGAAATTAAATTAATTAAATTCGAATATTGATCTAATTGATTGTTTATATCTTGAACTTCATTCATAAAAGATACAAAATCATCTTCTCCCGATGAAGAATATTTATTATAATTCGACATCTCGTAGCTTTGCCCGTACGGATTACTCATCTTTGACAATCAATCAATCAACTCTTACCAACTGTCTACTATTAGAGTGGTCTGTTAACTATTCCAACTAAACCGATGAACTTATATTTATTTCAAGTACCTGTCTTTTTTTTTTCAAGTTAAAAAATCGTGTACAAAGAAAACAAAAATAATGAGTGCTCGACAAAACTCAGCCATTCTGCTGGTGAACGGGTGTACGCTCTCGGTGGGGGCACGCTCGAAGTTGCAACTTCTTAACACTTCTAAATATTTCTCCAGTATGGGTCTAATGTAGACGGAGGACCTGCCGAGCTAGTAATTCCACTATGGCAACTTCACTTTTGAACCTGTGGAAATTCCCTGTGGAAGCTGTGGTACTGCTGAAGTCACTCAATAATTACCCGTTATTAAGGAACGCGACATTTCTCTGAGCACGACATTTCATTTCGTGGAAAAAATGGTGTACACCCGTACATCTCCCTTTATTAGTATGAATAAAACCTCTACTACTGTCTTATCCTTTGAACACCAATGATTGATCTAGGGTCTTTGGTACCTTCTAAGCACCAAGCAGCGGGCCATGATGGCTGCTTGATATCAGAAGACTCGTCGAGTGTGTTTGCAAAGTTGACTAATCAACAAGAAATTGATTTTTATCTCGAAAGTCAATCAATTAATGATGATTCACCCATTGGTTCAGTGCTAAGTGATTGGATGCCAATTTTTTACGGAACTTTGACTCAGGGCACCCGAGAAAAGCCTTCAAATGAAACAATTGTTATGAAGACTGATGAAGTAGTTGAAGGCGAATCGAGAAATGATGATGATAAACAATATATTGTATTACAAAATTTATATTATACTTTTAGTAAACCAAATATATTGGATATCAAATTGGGATCCAAATTGACTGATAACACTGTTACTCCAGAGAAAGAAGAACGTCTTCGTCAAGTAAGTCGGTCAACAACGAGCGGTAGTCATGGATTTAGAATTTGCGGAATGAAAATTTATGATAACAATATTAAGTTCCCTTCAAAATTAGAGTCTTTAAGTGATACTTTTACCTTGACTGATTCTTATTACCAATTTGATAAGTTCTTCGGAAGATCATTGAATGAATCAAACATCGTGGAAGCAATTGATCTATATTTCAATGTTGGTAACTTATCTTATCAAAGAAAATTATTAACTAGATTTTTACAGAGGTTACAGTTAATTTACAATACATTGATTGATTCTGAAGTTAGAATAATATCAGGTTCTCTTTTGTTTATCTATGAAGCTGACTTAAGTAAATGGAGTCATGTTAATGATGTCAACTATGAAGAATTAGACCCATTGGTAAGTAAAAATGAAGCAAATGATGATGATAGCGATGATGATGAAAATGATGAAAATGGGCCTTTGAGCTCTTTGAATTTAATTGATTTTGCTCATGCTAAATATGTCAAAGGTAAAGGTTGTGATGAAAATATCTTACAAGGAATTGAAAATTTAATAAAAATATTTGAAATTTTAAATACAAACTAAACTATACTAAGCTTATTTTAAAATTTTGGTAATCTTACCAATTGCAATGGTGGTTCCTTGATCCCTTAAAGTAAATCTACCTAATTGTGGATAATCTCCATAAGTTTCAGCACAAACAGCTTCTTCCATTTCTAAAACTGCAATGATTTTCATACCCTTTTTAGCAAAAGCTGGTGGTTTTTTAGATTTTCTATTAGTTCCTTTTTCTAATTTATGTTTTAATTCAGTAAATGTAACTTCTTCAATTGCTGTATGTAAATGCATAACACATGAAAACCCATTTGATAAAATTGATTTTAATTCAACAATGGCAATTTGAGCTTCAAATTTTGTAACGGTTTTAACTGGATTCTTTGGTGATGTTAACACATAACCTGCTTGTAAATCTTCTTCTTCAACACCTTTAATCTTTAATCTAACTTGTTCACCACAATATGCGGCATCACATTCTTGTTCAGTTTCATTATAAATTGTAACAACTTCAATTGATGTTCTATTTGGCATTAATAATAAACTACCATTCTTCTTAATATGACCGGATTCAATTTTACCTTCAACTAAAGTACCCATATCCTTCATCTTACCACTAATTGGTAACATGAATGGAGCATTGATATGACGATTAACAGTCTTCATTTCATCCAAAAATTCTAATAATGATGGACCACTGTACCATGGACAATCTTTTGGATCAACACGATCTTTTAATCCAGCACCAGTATAACCACTAACTGGCATGAAAAGAATATCTTCTTTAGCATAACCAATACCTTTTAAAAATAATCCTAATTTAGTAGTACAATCTTTATAACGATCTTCAGACCATGCAACAGTTGCATCATCCATTTTATTAACAACAACAACGATTTTATTAACCCCTTGAGTCTTAGCTAATAATGCGTGCTCTCTAGTTTGACCACCTTTTTCGAAACCGGTTTCATATTCACCTTTTCTTGCTGAAATGACTAAAATACCAACATCGGCTTGAGATGCACCACCAATCATTTCACTAACATAAGTTTTATGACCTGGTGCATCTAAAATGGTATATCTTCTTTTATCAGTTTCGAAATAAGCTTTACCAACTTCAATAGTTTTACCATCATTTCTTTCTTCTTTATTAGTATCCATAATCCATGATAAATACCAACCTTGTCTACCGGCATCTTTAGCTTCTCTTTCGTATTTATCAACAGTACGTTTATCAACTGAACCAGTTAAATATAAAATATTACCACCCATAGTAGATTTACCAGCATCAACATGACCCATAAAAATAATGGAGACATGATCTTTACCACCAAACATATCATTAACAACTTCTTCGTCGACTTCATCTTCTTGTTCTTTAATCAATTGGTCGGTAGTTTGAGTGGTTGGGGTAGATTCTTTCTTATTATTTGATTTACTTGAAGAAGATTTTTGCATGCTACTAGCACTTGGAGTTGATTCTTTGGTAGATGGAGCTGGAGTACTTTCTTTAGATGGAACTGGAGTAGTTTCTTTAGCAGCTTCTTTAGCTGGAGTTTCTTTAGCAGCTTCTTTAGCTGGAGCTTCAGTAGCAGCTGGAGCTTCTGGAGTAGCAGTTTCTGATTTGGTTTCAGCTTTAGGTTTATCTTCTTTAGCAACATCTTTAGTAGCATTTGCTAATTTAATACTGGAAGATCCGGCCAATTTCAAAGTCTTCTTTGGTTTATTTAAGTTAGAAGCAGATTGTTGTTTTTGGAAATCAGCCAAAGACATACCAGCTGCTGGTTGTTGTTGTTGTGGTTGGTATGGTTGACCTTGAGGTTGGTATTGATTGTTATAGTTATTATAGTTGTTATAACTGTTATAGTTTTGATAACCACCTCTGTTGTTGTTATAACCACCCCTGTTATTATTATATCCACCTCTGTTATTGCTGTATCCACCTCTAGTATTATTAAAGTTTTGGTATCCGCCTTGTTGATACTGTTGGTATCCTTGAGGTTGGTATTGTTGATATCCTTGAGGTTGGAAGTTTTGGTAGCCACCTTGCTGATATCCTTGGTATCCTTGATATTGTTGATATCCTTGTTGTGGAACAAAACTTGGAGCTGCTGCTGGATTCACATATGCCTGTGGTGCGGCCCCTTGACCTTGTTGATCCTCAATTGAGGCATTTTGGAAATCTTGGTTCAATTTCTCTTGCTGTTGATCAGACATCCTGTTCTTCTAATGTCTTTATGGCTTGTTTTTTCAACTTATAGAAACACTAATTGAATATATCGATCATCATAAAAATTTTTTTTTTTTTTGGTGGTAGTCGAAAAATTTTTCGCCCATAAAAAAAAGATAAATCGAAGAGCATAAATTGTACGGAGGTTTTACTACTGTGGTATTACTATGGTATTATGGTATTATGGTATTACTATGGTATTACTATGAAATATTAGTTTTCGGGGTTGAAAATACTAAAGAAAGACTCAAATTCCTCGCTAGTTTGGAAGGAGGGTGGCAATGGTCTATGGAAACTGGAGTGCCAGTCTCTAACGCAATCGCTTTGAGCCATCACTTGGTAAGTACCTTTTATTCTATTGGTGACGGCAAACTGTTTATTATGTTTTGTAGGATCACAGGTACATTTTTTGTCAATGTAGAAATCAAGGTTTGTAGGACAGTTGTTGGAGGCGTAGGTCTGTACTGCTAGATCATTAAAGAAATGAACTTGTTTTGAATCAAGGAATAATGATGTTGCGATTGTCTTGAAGTGAGCCTCTCTCCAACATTCATAATAAACCCCATTCAAGTTATCGAGGTAATTGAACAAGTGCATGTACTGGGCTGAACGAAAGAACCTAGCATCGGCCAATTCAAATTCTGGATTATAAGCGCAAGAAGCGAATTGCCAGAATATATCTTCTTGGTTTTGTTTTAATTCGTTAATGGTTTCAGGATGAAGAACAAATTCAAGACTATTCGAAACTTCATCAGAATTGGGTAAGTAGCTGTTATCTTTATCTTGTACATAATCTTTAATGTGATTCAAAAGATTCCGATGCATTTGGTCTGGCAATTTATCCATTAACAGCCAACCATACTTGATTTGATTTGTTTGCATAAACTCGAATACGTCGTAGTCAACGTCACACGTCAACAGAGAGCCTGAGGGAATCTTCCAATAATAGTCATAATCATTCCAAATAGTATCGATATTGTAAAAATGACCTGCTTGAAATCTCGTGAAATGCCTTGCTTGTATGGTATTGTGTTTTCTAAATTCTTTTGGAAGTCGAAGCTTCGCTCTGCCATCTCGTACTTTCTTCCTATCAGTATTTTCTCTATAAGTTAAGAATTCTGATTGGTACTTTAAGTCGAAGAATTTGATCGTTCCACTGGCAATCGCTGCTAATTCTTCTTTATGGTCATTGAGTAAGGATTTATATGACACTATGACCCAATCATATTTGTACTTGTGGTTAAACCTCTCCTCGTAATTCGTCATGGTCGAAAGAAGACTAGGAAGTTCGTTTCTCTGATTCACAACTATAATCAATGCTGCTCTCACTTTACTGTCCGTTCCCAATCCCCGCTTGTCTTTCTTCTGACCTCCATCTTTAGGCTTATCTACCTTTTCTAAGTAACTGTCTTTATCTGATTTATCATTCAAAGACTTGATAGGAACTAATTTATCAGCATCTCTGAATTTTTCATCGATAAACGTATTAACCTTATTATGAATGTTGTTTCGAAACTTGGCTCCTGCAATTTTAACGGAATCGATTTGAAATACAGAATAAATAACCACAATACTTATAACTGCACTAACAACAAGCACTCGTATGAGCTGTGTCTTTCTCATGTGGGGAATAATCATTGGTGTTCTTGTCTATTTGATCTTTGATATAAATGGAAAACCATCCGATTCACCACTGCAATTTCTCTTGCCTCAACTTATGTACAAGTTTCCCTGACTGTCCAATTCTTTTGGATTGCTTCTCCGGCTATATCCCTTAGTCTCGTCTTCTGGACAGTTAACAGCTGAAGAATAACAAAAAATCAAAGACGAACCCGAACAAAAAAAAAGCTATTGTGAGACAAGAATCTCAAAGGAGCAAGTCATTTTATGAGAATCTTCCAAAATCTTAATCAATTCTTCATCAGTTACTTCTCCAGTCAAATTGTTTGCATTGAAACTACACTAGCCTTGGTAACCGTACCCTAATTCATTACTCAAGCAAATTGATACTTGGGATATCCATTTCGTTCATCTCAGACTTTTTTTGCAATATTTATCCCTTTGAAAAATGCCTATCTTTGGAGAAAAACCAGTGACCTCGATAACGATTAAAATCAATCAGTTGTCCACCCCCAATCGTAATGAAGAGATTGATGAGACTCTCGAGCTTTATCTTTCTGATCTACTTCAATTGATTCAAATTCAGCCTTCAACTGGTGCAGTTGAAGCTGCTAGAGCTATTAGAAAGAATATCAAGTATGGGGATAGTGTTCACCAACAGGTGAGAGCACTTAATATTTTAGAGCTATTAGTCTTAAACTCAGGACCGAAGATAGGTACTACTGTGGCCCGAGACGATAAGCTTCTTGATGTGCTAAAAGGGATCATAGATGGCTCTGGACGTACTGGGATTGGTCTGTCTTATGATCGTAAGGTGCAATCTAAAGTAAGGGCCATGGCTGCTGGTTGGAAGCATGAACTTGATGGAATGGATGGGTATAAGTATATGTCTTCATTATGGAAGTTCATTCCTCATGCTAAATCAAAACTGACCCATTCTAGAACCCCCAGTGCAAATGTATTTGAATCTGATAAAGATCAAAAAGCTTCTTCGAGACGGTCAGCCCCTCATACTCCTGAGCTCGATAAAAGAACTCCTCCTCCTCGTCCTAAAACAGCATCTCCATATTCCAAGAATGATTTTGCCGATGGTCGTGCTGCTTCTGATAAAAAGGATAAGAGAAAGAAGAGAAGAAGAAGAAATACTGGTAAAAATGGGGTTATTTATGCTGATGAACAGTTCAAAATTCCTCAAATCAATTATAAGGCTGAAGCTCCTAAAATAAGAACAGTTATTGCTGATTGTGTTACTCATACCACTGCTTTAAATAATCTTTTAATTGCGTTACCTAAAGATGTTTCTCCTTTGGATGACAAAAAGACTTCAAACGAATTTGACAAATGTCGCTCGATTAGACGTAAAGTATTGAGATATCTTCAGTACGTTGGGGCTGGAGATCCTGAAGCTAAATCAAAAGAGGTATTAGCCATGGATGAAGAATTCTTGGGTAGTTTAATTGGTGCCAACGAACAATTGGTTACTGCTTTCAGAAAATTCGATCAAGCATGTGGGTATAACGATTCAAATCCTGCTCCTAATTATGACGAGGAAGATGAAAACTACGATAGTGAAGGTTACGAAAGTTATTATACTGATGAAAGTTCAGATCAAGAGACGGTTGATGATGAAAGTATTGACACAAGGTTGGGTGGGTTAAACATCCAAGAAGGCTCAAGTAGCTCACTTGCTGCCAAAAAGTCTCCACCACCTCCTAGACCCGCCAAAAATACTAATTTTAATGAACTTTCAGAACCCCAGAAACCAAATTTCAAAAGAACCAATACTAATAATACGGTCGAAAGTGATCCATTTGGTGACTCTCATGCTGCGCTTTAATTTATTGTCATATCCTTTTTTTTTTTTTGTTTTACTCTTTTGCATAGACCTCTTATCTGATCATGTTTGTATATTAAACTTTTAATATATTATTATTCTGCTTTTTCATTTCTATTTCTAACAATTCTATTTTTAAGTCCACTACTGGCAATTCCGTATTGAAGTGCTCCAAGGAAAACAAGAGAGGCGCCTAATTTAGATGTAGTGGAGAGTTCATTCCCATACCATGTAATACTAATTAGTAAACTTACGAATTTCCGTACCAATAAAACAACAGTGACCGATAACGCTGATGTTCTACCAGATAGCATGTTGACTCCTTTTGTACATGCGTATTGGGATACCATGTTAATTAAAAGACTGCAAAATTGTTTAGAAACAATAATATTATTGGTGAACACGTACTTCTCGGGAGCATCCCATAAAACGAGAAATTCATCTCTCAATAACGGTATCACCAGTAAGAATAACGGCAAGGATAAGAAATGGGTATAAAATAAGCTCTCTTGCCATTGATTACCATACTTTTTAAAAAGAGTTTCGTTATAAAGACCCATAAATGCAGATATAATTGATGCAAGAAACAAGAGAGACACCCCAATGAAAAACTTTGAGTCCCCAAACCCAGATGTCTCCCTATTCGGTGACTTTGGAGAGGAGTCCATGGTCGTCAAAATAGTCCCTAGTGATATGATTATAGAGGCAAACACTTGTTGTTTAGAATACCTTTTTTGGGCAAACAAATAACCAATTACCATTGTGATGACCGTGCCACTGGACCTAAATACAATATGGAATGGGATTCCAATCTTGAACTTCCAAATCAAATTGTTCAACAATGATACAGTTATAAACATAACAACCATTAATACCCACTCTCGAATGGGTATTTGCGGCTTCCTCAAATATAGCCTTCTCCAGCTGGATCCTCGGAAATCTGTGTTTGGATAGTAGGACACTATAGCTACGAATAGGAATTGGCAAAACGTAATAATCGTCGCCAATGAATGAGTGGAAAAGTTATTAGACAAGATGTTTTCTAATATGAAAACATTGAAACAACATCCACCAAAGACTTGAGATAATATGAAAACCCATTCTGCAATCGAAATGTATGCTAGCGAACTTGGAATTATAAGCATCTTCTACTGGTCAACGTATAATAATCTCTAGTCATACTGAGTTCTATTATAAGTTTTCAGCTTTTAAAACCTCGTCTCTGTTTTTTTTTTTTTGTGATGGTGCAATTCTGATAACAATTTAGATTTTTCAAACTTTTCATACTCGAATTCCTCTTTTCCATCAAGCTTACCCACTGATTCATGGTTTAATGTACTCATTTTAAAGGATATATAGGATATATTTAAGTCGCTGGCTGGACCAAGTGAAAGAAGAAGTAGACCAATCTCGGAATGACGTCAAAGAATAACTCTGACCCCACAATCTCTTCCAGGACTAATCAGAGAAGATTTCTGATTAGTAAAAGATACCAACCCAATTTCTCGAATAGCCTGTATCCACTTCCGTCGATTGAAGAATTCAAGTTGGATCACATTCTTGCAAATGAGCTAAAAAGTGAATCTCAAGAATTGGCTGGTTCACTAGTCAGGGTATCGAGAAAGTATCAGCAAGATTTAAGGAAGGAAATACGAAGCAAATTAACTCTTGAACAAAAGATCCAGTATAAGAACATATCAATTGCAAAGCATTCAAATAACTTGAATAAAGATTTGGTATCTAGATATAAGAAATTGAATAAGGTTTTTACTAAACTGGATCTGGGTAGTTCTGGAAGTGAAGCTAACGATGATTCGGTACCTGTTACTAAATCGAGAAATAATGAAATCGACGCTGAAATAACTCAGCTTTTAGACTTATCAATCAAGTCTTCCCAACTAATCAAGTCTTTAGCTAGTAATCTCCTGAAGATTGATAAGAGAGTGCATGCTCATTCCCATTCCGATGTAGTGGGGCATCCTTTTTCAGCTCAAAATGAAAAGTATCCGTTACTAACTAAACTTGTGTCAAGTGAAGAACGAGATCCAAACTCCTCCTCTGGTGAACCGGTACCTTCGTCTCCTTCTAATCAAAAGGTTAGCACTCCAAATAGAGAACCTCGAGCAAGTTACGTGAATACTTTCGAAATAATAGAGCCTTCCACACCTACACGATCTCCTATTAAGCAAACTGTTGAAGCAGATATAACAGATCCGGAAAATTTTGAATCTTTCATTACGGACTCAATATCCAAATATCGTGTTATTCAGGAAGCTAAATATAAAAATTATAATCTAGATTTGGATTTTGGTTTTAATGGCAATACGCATGAAAATCTATTCAAAAATCCTGATCTGGTCATTCCAGAACCCTCTTTATCTCAAGCTTTGAAGGAAAATGCTAATAGCCCTCTTAATTTGTTATATAGCTCTGTGCTTCGGACGAATCATACCCAACGGAATCCCTCAAGTCCATTATCATATCCATTTTCTAAAAGTAACCCAAATAATCATTTCACTCAAATTAAATCGATACCGACAGTTGAACTGACACCTCAAGTCTCACATTTCAAGAAGCTAAGGATTAATGGTTCACCAATCACCTCGGCAACTTTTGCCAAAGGAACACCGAATGGGAATATAATATATTCTCCATTTGGAGACGGTAGTAAACCTTCTCCTGAAGATTCAGCCTCTTCCCCCCTGCAGCTTCCTGTCGATGGAGAACAAAATCTTTCACCTGCAAAAAAGGCTCTAGAAGAGTCCTTAGCATTGGATCATCTAAGATTAAATGATGGCGATTGTACGTTTGATTCTTCGGCTCTTAGCAGTGACAGTGAAGGCAATGATGTCAGTGACGATATTATTCTTACCTCAGACTCTTCGGATGTATATTCAACATCAGAAGATGAAAACGAAGAAGAACAACAAACGGTTGCAGAAACTAATCAGTATTATTCAACATTACAGAAAAACCTCAAGTTGAAAAAGAAGAGAAAGCAGAAAAAGCATAAACGAACCTTGAAAGATAGCTCGCCCACTCCAAAATACCAACCATCTCACCACACTTTAAAACCAAAGAAGTCCATTCTCAAGCTTCCTAACAACGTATCCACATTAAATGATTCTATCAAAGCAGTTAAAATGAAGTCACCGTCACCTATCAGAGCGGTAATTGATAGTCAATTATCTCCACCCAAGGAGGATATCCAAAAGTCTTCTTCTAGTGATCCAAAAGAAGTATCAAGTAACCTTGTGACTCAAACTGTTGGAAATCATGGGTTGGGCTCAAATGTGCTCACTGACAGCTCTGCTCAAGGAACTATCATTAGTGTGAATCTGCCTAATGAACCTGAAGCTAAAGATGATAATGACAAATGGGCAATTGACTCCAAACTAGACAAAAATCAAAATAATTTAGAATTTAAATCCATCAATGTATTAAAAGAATTCCTAGATTAATAGTAAATTACATATTTTATGCATAACTGATTTAGTTTATTAAATCATCTGTAGAAAGAATTAGAAAAATGAAAAAAAAATGGATGCTAAACCATTATAATATACACTAATAAACATATAATTAGGAATTAGAATGATGAACGGAAAATAAAGGAGCACATTATAAGACTAGCAATTATGGATGCAAAATTTAATAATAATAGAAAGAAAACAAGGTGAAAACAATAAATTAGACATTAGAACTGAACATAAATCATTGGTATAGTTCAAACCTATTCGTATTTTACAAAATTAAAATTTTCTAATTTCAAAAAATCCAAACATAGAAAAACCAAAGGAATACAATAAGGAATACCCCCAACCACATTTTCCAAGTGATACCAGCACGTTGACTCATGACTACCATCTTATTGTAGGTATTTTTCAAAGTGATCTTCCCTTTTTCAAAAGTATTTGTTATATCTTCATTTAATTGGATCGATTTATTGATTTCGCTGCCCATTCTCACCCCCAAATTCTTTAGCATGGCTACTTTTTGCCCCATTCCTTCCAACTCATCATTATTCTGACTCTCCAATGACAGTAGAAAAGATTCGTTCTGTTTAGCAGTATTCTGGTTGGTTTTTTCATATGGTGATCCGATTCTTGCTGGAGGAGCATAAATCGAACGTGATGGGGGTGTCGAAAACAACTGGGTTCTCATATCTCTTTGGTGTGTTGCACCAATAGTCGAATATCTGGAACTCATCTTATCACCACTCTTTTCACCCTAGCAAGTTTCTTCCAAAGGAGTATGAAGCTATCAAGGCCAACGAAAACAACAACTAATCGAAAAGTCATCTACGACATAAAAGATCAAAAAAGTCGCGCTTTATCTGAAGTCAAAGAAAAAAAAAAATTAGTGAATTGATTACTAAATGAACGATCTATTCATAAAGAGATATAAGTATAGATACTGGCAAGATGGATTCCTCGATACCACAGGAGCCGCCTAAGTCATTGGCTCATGTCAAACATGTTGTGCTTATTCTTTCGGGAAAAGGAGGAGTTGGTAAATCATCAGTAACCACCCAAACTGCACTTACGTTAGTCAATAAAGGTTTCAATGTTGGTGTTTTAGATATAGATTTGACTGGTCCGTCGCTACCGAGAATGTTTGGAGTTGAGAAGAAGCAAGTGCATCAATCTACTTCTGGTTGGGTTCCAGTTTCAGTTTATAAAAGACCTAGTGTTAAAGAATATCCTGTCACTGATCAGGACGATGAAGATGACCAAAAGCCAAAAGTTGAAAGAGGAAACTTATCGCTTATGTCACTAGGGTTTCTACTTGGAGACAGGGGTAATAGTGTTGTGTGGAGAGGACCAAAGAAGACCGCTATGATACGCCAATTTTTAAAAGATGTTGTATGGGGATCAGCTGAGGAGCCTTTGGATTATCTATTGATTGATACACCGCCAGGTACATCGGATGAACATATAGCCATAGCAGAAGAATTAAGATGGTCCCAGCCATTAGATGGGGCCATGATTGTGACGACCCCTCAACAGGTTGCTACGGCCGATGTCCGTAAAGAAATCAATTTTTGTAAAAAAGTTAATTTCAACGTGTTAGGAGTGGTCGAAAACATGAGTGGGTTTATATGTCCTCATTGTGCTGAATGCACTAATATTTTTTCGAGTGGAGGAGGATTATCGTTGAGTCAACAATTGGATTTAACATTTTTAGGAAATGTCCCGATTGATCCCAGATTTGTCGAAATGATTGAAATGCAAGATAATGAGCAAAATAACGGTAAGAAAAAATTGATTGATTTGTTTGAAGATTGTGAATTGAAACCAATCATGAATAGCATTGTTGATAAGATACTTGATAAAAATTTACCATCAAGAATCTAAAACGAAAAAAAAAGACACGAAAGAAACGATTTTATATATTAATATTATACACATTGAAGATATCTTCAATAAAGGACTAGACGTATACCAAAATTCATGTTATTAATAGAGATGCAAAAAATGAAAGTCAGAGTATTAATTATTCAATTTTATTAGCCTTTTTCCATTTAGTAATTCTTTTTCTTATTTCACCAGCAGTTTGCTGATAAATATTTAATTTTTTATCCCATTTCATTTTTTCATAATCATCACCATATTTTTCATATAAAGATTTAGCCCAATCACTTTCACGTTCAGATAATGTACGTTCTCTTTTATGTGATGCATTTTGTTGAGCCAATTTTTCTAATTCATTAACTACTTGACTATTTTCTTTCTTCTCTTTCTTTGGAGCTTCAACCTTCATGGTCCCGTGAACAACTTTTATAACTTCATTAGTTTCGGGATCTCTTATCAAACGAGCTTCACCTTCAGGTATTTTAGATGGATCATCGGTATTTTCAATATCACTTGGAGTTATATGCTTGTTTTTATCTTCTTCTTCTTTACGTTTTCTAAAATCAGTTAAAGTCTCAACCTTCTGTTCTTGACCCCCGGCCATACTACCCAATTTGGCTCTTAATCCTAATTTCTTATAATTTTGTTGTAATGTTAATGAATAATCCCAATTTGCTGCAATGATTGGATTCGAATGAATATTGATCTTACGTTGTTTGTCCTTCAATCTTCTGGTGGTTTTACCCACTGAAGAACGGGCCATCTTTCTCTTTCTAACGGAAGTCATGGTTACTTGGAGTTATTGGTGTATGCTTAAGATGAAAGGTCTTTATGAAAAAAAAAAAAAACTTATAAAAAAATCGATGAGATTAGCTGAAAGGAGGTTTGTATGCAGGGCAGTAATTATTTGTGGTGTATGGGTCTTTACTTTTAGATTCAACCCCATATTTCATTTCCTGTCAAAGGGCTACAATAAACTCTATGATAGCTACAATTAATACGGTTAAGAACAACTAACAATAATACTTGGAAGGGATATATATATTTAGGAATACATATATTTAGGGATACATATATATGAGGAAATCATGAATTACCAGAAGGTAATTGTTGGGGAATTTATTCAGAACCAGCTTCAGTAGAGGCTTCATTAGTAGCATTGAACCCGCCACGGCCACCACGACCACCTCTAGATCCACCACGGCCTCTGAATCCACCACGACCTCTGAATCCACCACGGCCTCTGAAGGCACCACGGCCTCTGAATCCACCACGGCCTCTAAATCCACCACGGCCCCTAAATCCACCTCTTTTTCTGAATCCAGGTAAGTTTGTTCTTTTAGCAGTGACTCTTATTTCACGGCCTCTGAAAGTTTTACCATGTAATTCATCAATTGCTTTTTGGACACTTTCAGGTTTTTCAAATTCAACATAGGCATAACCTTTAGAGTACCCGGTGAATCTATCAAACAAAATGGTGATTCTTTCAATAACACCAACAACCTTGAAGAAAGATTCCAATTGTTCAGGAGTAGATTGGTAATCAACGTTACCAACGTAAACTGAACGAGCGTCAATTTCTTCTTGCTTAGCTAAACGTTCAGCACGTTCTTCTTCAGTTTCTTGGGTTGATTCACTCACTTCAACTTCGGTTTCTTCGGCAACAACAACACCTGGAGCACTAACTTCAGTGACCTCTTTTTGTTCAGCAGACATTTCTTCTTTATTGATATATATTTTTCTCTTACGTTATCTTAATATATATTTTGATCTTATTTTTGTCTCTTTACCTTCTCTTGGTTTTTTTTCGTTCTTTTCTTCTCGGGAAGACAATTCTTCAATTCCAAACACTTCCTTCAATTGAAATCGATTGCAATTGTAGTTGATTACTGTTTCGAATAATATAGGAAAAGTGTAAAGAACAAATCAGGTGTAAATTCAACGAAATTGATCGCTGGTTCACCACCGAAAATTTTTCGGCGCGAGCAAAAAGAACAATTTTCTACTGGAAGATTTATTTGTTACTGAATTGCGGGGGGTGTATGGATGTTTATCAATAGTATATTAATCAAAGAGTCTATAAGAATTAAATATTGGCTTCGACAAAAGCTCTGTAAGTGGTGAAAGGTTCGTCGGTAGATTTTGAGGTTAATTCGATTTCAGTACCTGGAGCAACAAAGTAGGTATAACCGGTTTTAAGGTCTTTAACGTCGTTAGAACCTTTGATTTGAATAGTACCTTCACCATTGGTTGCAATAACGATTGAAGGACCATCAAAAGCATCAAAGTATTGTTTTTTATCGGCAACGGAGTCAAAGATGGTTTGTAAGACTGCGAATTCGGCAATTGGAGGATTATACAAGACGGATTTGGAAGCATCACCATTTGATTTAGGGAATGGTAATAAGGGCATTTTTTGAGTATCAACTGAACCGTAGTCGTAAGTCAACATTTCAACTAGGTTGGTAACGTCTTTGAATTTAGGAGTGAACCCGGCTCTGACCACGTTATCGGAAGCAGCCATACATTCCATGATGTCACCACTAATATAAGCATGAGGATCTTTAGCTTGTAAAAACATGGCTTCACCCTTTTTCAAAGGAACGTGATTTAATAATAAACAACCGCAGAATAAACCAATATCATTTGGGAATTGTTTATTTAAACGTAAAATCAAATTAGCTAATTTTGGAGAAATCTGGTCGAAAACCTTAGCATCGGTAGTGGCTCTGTCCACTAAAGAAGCAGCTTTTGAAGCAATGGTTTTTTCATCGGTGTTCATTAAAGCCCCAAAAATTTTTTGTAATAATTTACGATTGTTTACATCGTCAGAATCACCTTTAGTAACATTTGATTTGATACCACCAATGAATTCTTCAGATAAGGCTTCACCAACAATTTCCCTAAGTTCAGGAATAACTTTCAACGTTAATGCAATTTCTTCCAAAGGCTTGAATCCACAGAAACCTTCAAAATCAGTAACGGCCACCGCCATTTCTGGTTTATGGTTATCGTCAGGATAATTCTTAGGGTCATTGGCATGTAATTGGGCAGCTAATTTTTTATCTGGATGAGCCTGAATAGACAAAACTTTTTCAATACTCAATACTTTAAACAAAAATGGTAATTCTTTATCAGAACCAAATTTATCAATAATACTTTGGTGCAATAATTCTTTTGGATGTTGGCTAATTAAGCTTCTCAAGATTTCTCCGTTGTTCCCACTGGTGGGTTCAACAACCTTGGATGGAACAGAAGGATGGGTCCCCATCCATAACTCTGCATATGGCTTACTTTCATCAATCTTGGTAGTTGGGTCAGAACGTGATGCAAATTGGGCAACGGCTGAAGAGGACCCAATCTTCCCCCAATCATAGTTTTGGTATCCGCAGTTGATTCTAAATAATTGGTCAGACATTTTGTTTTATTCAAACTCAAGGAACAACCTGTAAGTAGGTAGCAAAGAACGGAATGTATCAATATTTATATCTTTTTTATTAACACGATGCCTGAATTTCCCAAAATTCGGACTCTTGTTTACAATTTTGTGCACCAGGCACCATTACATAAGTGCTTATGTAATGGACGAAAGCAGCAGGAGTAAGTAAGCGGAAAAAAGAAACATCAACAGATTTATTACTCCTACAACATCAATTCATCTTACATTAGGCTAATTTCATCGTGCGCATTTCATATTGTTTTATATGTATGTACGTATGTATGTAATATTAGCATTTTGAAGAGGACTTGAGATTTGTATAATTTTTTTTTTTTTTTTGTTTTATTTTTGATTTCTTTTCTCCATTTCAGTACGGCTATAGCATGAGCAGCGAAGAGTGGATCGAAACCACTACTGGTAATCGAATCTCGAAACTAGCTCAAATATACGGGTCAAATAGTATTTCTATCAATGATCATTCAACGGTAAATAGTTATGTTTTACTCCAAGGAGACGTTCCTTTGCTTCAGCAAGACGAATCACAAACTCATACTATCAAGTTGGGGAAATATACTTACATTGGGTCGAATTGTCAGGTTATACCACCAGTATTGAAAAAGACCCATCACGGGCCAATTCGTATTGGCTCTTTCACGATAATTGGCGCCGACTCAATCATCAAGTCGGCTTCAATTGGTAATCGAGTTTTGATTGAGCCAAATTGTACTTTATTAGACTTGTCAATCATTTATGATTGTTGTTTGATTAGAAAAGGTACTATTATACCTTCGAAAATGATCATACCTCCTTTCAGTGAAGTGAAGGGAGTGCCAGGGGTGGATTTTGAAATTAAAGAACTAAACTCTTCCTATAAGAAAATTATCGAATTAGAAGCGAAAAACTTACACTATTTAGGTTAATACAAAAGCTGGTCTTTACATATTTATATTACAAATAAAATACATATATTTTTTTTTTCTTGAAATCAATCCTTCTTTGGTAGATTGATGTCTCCTAATATCCCCAACCCTTGTGCGCTTCTACTTCTTCCGTGGCCCGGTTTCCATTTCTTACCTTTGAGTTTTGAAATAATGAAGTATGCCGCATAAATCAATGCAATTAATTGGATATATCCAAATAACCCTCTCGAATGAATGATATCCATGTATCTTAACAGTTTCCCAAATGGACTTCCAACCAAGTTATACAGTAATTTGGATTTACCTTCTAATAATGCTTGTAAAATTGGTTTCATCTTATAAGGATCATTGGTTAATTGTTCACCTTGTAAATTTTGATTCCAATAATATTTATCATCTCTACTTACAATAATTGAATCTCCTGGTTGATACTTTTCTCCATTTATATTCCATCCCAATTTTTTAATCATCTCTGGTTCATTGGCCAAGTCAATAAAAGTAAATAAAACCTCATTGTCATTGAAGTAATGAGGAATCTCTTCTCTCATTGCTTTGATCACTTGGGTGCTATCAGCTTTCGAGTCTTTCAATTTTTTAACTTTTTCATATTTATTTTCTCGATCGTTATTTAATTTTTCAAAATAATATTGTTTTTTCATATAATGGTATTCATGAGCGGCAATAGATATATTATAAAATTCCTTGTTAGTACGTTGAGCATCTTCACTATCAATAAACGTAACAACAATCTTATCATCGGTACCTTTACCATTGAAATAATGTTCAAATAGCTCGGGTGTAAGTTCTTGATACAATGGGTATTGGTTTGCTTTAATGAAATTATCTAATTTATCAACATCTCTGATATCTTCGGGTGCAAAACTCTGATAAACACTGGTAAATAACGTATTATCACGAAATACATATAACGTTGGTTTAGTAGTTAAAGTACTTGCCAAAAACAGTGATCTATCAAACTTCCAAGGTTTTGCATTCTCATCATAATTTATAAATTCAACCAAATTCTTAGCTTGAGTTTCGATGTTGGTCTCGATTTTTTTATGCTTAGCAGTGTACAAGTTGATATTAAATGGAGATTTTGTAACCAGTTCTAACAAATATGGTAATATTGCTTTATCTTCTTCGGTAACGGTATCTATATCATAAAAAAGTACCACCGAGATTTTATTTGCTAATGGATAATAAGAGTTCAATGGTTCAAAAGGTAAGTTTTTACGAAATTCCATAACTTCCGTTAAATCTTTGGCATTAACAGTATCATATTGGAAATTTTCATATAATTTTGTTGCCCACTTTTTCATTGCATTAACATTAATATCTCCATTATAATCAATTTTTAATATACCAGCAGTTCTAGGTAAAAACATTACAAACTTGGGACTACTACGAGTCCCTGGGTGAGTTAAAGATTGAAATCCCAATTTTTCACAAACAGTTGGATTGGTGAAGCAGTTAAAATGGCCAGTTTTGACAATACTCAAGATATGATTGGATAACTTATCCCAAGTCTGTTTGGTTTCGATACAATCTAGGCAGCTTCTGTCAAACTGACTCTTACCGTTTTCATCAGTCATTTTCCACTGTTTATCAGATGCTGGGAAGAAAGTGACAAACACTGGTTCTTCATTATTATGTTCACCAGTAATAAGTTTAAGTATTTCGTCAACGGAAATACCAATTGAAGCACTTGGTAAATCAATTGAGCCGGAATTAAATTCAGCTACTGAATTTTTCATATATTTTTTGAAATTATCTTCAGTTCTCATCAAATTTCTAGGGTATGAATCGACAAATTTCAGCTTACCTGGTTTATATTCACCAGATTCTCTATCGCGTTCAGGCGAATATAATCTTAAATTTGGATATGCAAATATTTCTTCTCGTTCACATAAATCACCACTTTCAACACAATTGACTTGTTTCATTTCAATGTTAAGCTTTGCCATTTCATCTTTAAACAATTTATAAGTTTTTTCCCAAGTTGGAGCCAATGCCAAACAGTGACTACAATATGGTGAAAAAAATTCAACAAATGTTAATTGTTTACTAGTAACTTCATCGAAATTTTCGATATTAAGAGCTGGTGGCATTGGAATCTTTTCTAATTCTTTTTGTAATTCCTCTTCTTTTGCCGCATTTGCAGCTTCTTCTGGATCTTCAACTTCATTAGTCTTTGGATCAATTATGATTTCTTCCCCTGCGTTAGCCGCTTTATCATTGGCTTTATTAATTTCATTATTAATCTTCTTAACCGAGGCAGGAGTGGCCGATACAAAAGTCACCAAAAGTGATAGTAGCCACAAACTTTGGAACTGTATTCTCATGATAAAGTACTTGCTAACCAACGTAGGGATCGTTTGTCAATTTGTTGATTGATTTTTATCTAATTTTTTGTTGTTCTGTTCGACTTTATCAGTTGCGATGTATGGGTTTTTCTTCGAGATTAAAAGTCACACTACAAGGTAATAGGATTGAATATCGGGGGGAATAAATAAATAGTCTGAATATATAATAGTAAAAGGAAGAATAAATGAAAGAAAGAAGAGTATAATTTACATTAATTGTACATCTATTGAACTTTTGAAGTCATTAATCTAGTGCTTTACCACTAATTTCTAACAAATAAGTTTTAAAGTATTCAAAACTTACTAGAGTAACAGCACTTGCAGGTACAGTTCTAGCCAAGTTAATAGCATAACCAGCATAAAAACCTCTTAAACCTTCTTTAGTATAAATTTTTTTAACTGCGTTTATTAATTTTGTTTCTTTATTAACACGGTTATCATTTTTGGAATTTTGAATTTGCATTCTTGTTCGTAAAATTTCATGAGGATAAGTTATAGTACTTGCAATCATTTTAGAAATAGCTGAAGCAATGATAAGTCTACCTAGTCTACCTTCTTGTAAAACGGTATTTGAATCACAATCTAGTATTATTTTTAATTTTTCGTAAGCTGGGAAATGAATTCCGACATGTAGTAAACCGAAAAGAGAAGGAATTAATCCACTATAGAAAACTTTTATACCTTCTTCTTTGTACATGGTTTTAAATGCATCAATTGTACCTTTATAATAAGTTCTATCTGGTTTTAAAGAATTGTTTGATTTATCATAAATTGTTGAATTTTGACCAGTTTGAATCATTAATCTTGTTTTAACAACCCAAATTGGATTAACAGCTATTGAAGATGCCATACCTGCAGTTAAAGCAGAACAAAAATGATCTAAACTATTAAAATTTAAACCTAAATTTTCATGTAAAAAATTAGGATAAAATCTTTTAGCTCGTTCATAAATTGTAAAATAAATAGTCCAAGTTGGTAAATATCCAATTGTTATTGGAACTAATCCTCGATATAAGCCTCTGGGACCTTCTTCTCGAAGTATAACTTTAAATGCATTTATAAAACCTTTATATTTTTGATTTATATGAGATTTTTTCAAAATATTCTCATCGTTAATCTTTGATAGCGCTCCCTGGGCTTGTAATCTAGTTTTCACAACGTCAAGTGGACAAACAACAACCCCGGCTAAAAAACCTGAAGCTGCTCCGGCTAAAGTAACTAGTTGATTAGAAGAGAGCTTTGTTAAAATATCCGGAGGCATAACATGGCCCAACAGGTCTATTTTATGAGTGATTTGAAATGCTGGTTTTCTAGACTCTCTAAATTCAAACTCTTCCCCATGAATAGTATCGGAGAAGTCTCGATCTATTATATGTTGTGGAGTCGTCTTATCTGAAGATGGTGATGACGATGAAGATGCCGTCATTGTAAACTTTAGAATCCGGATCCGATACGTTTGATACAGCAGCCCCCAAAAAAAGATAACCGGTCAACAAGGAAAATAACCAGGATTAAATAAAACAAAGCCTACCAACAAACTTTTAAAAATTTTATAATAGAAATCAAATCCTCCTTCGGTAATGAGATTGAAAATCGAAAAAAAAAAAAAAAATTCGAAAAAGAAAAGGAAAGGAATAAGGAACAGAAACTTTAAGAAACCCAATTAAACCTTTTAACTCATCAAGAGTGAATATATGCCAATGTCTAGTGATCTATAATCTAATAACAAAAGAGGCCAATCAAGTATGGAATCTAAATCGTTATACCATTCCTATCTTGAATTGATAATTTTTAGCTTTTTCCTCGCACAGTTTATTTGTGGGTTGTCTTTTTGTGTGGGTGTATGGGTGTATTTCACAGGATAGGGTTATATCAGGGTGCCGATGCTCTAACCTATAAGCTATAAGCTATGAGGAAGAGGAATGATAAGGTTGGTGTCTGGTTGGTGTCTGGTTGGTGCCTTGGTGGTGTCTGGCTGGTGTCTGGCTGGTGGACGAAAGCTGTTCCGGGGATATTATCGTTTCTGGCTTCTTCGGTTCGGAGTATGATTGCAAATGTATGACTGATTACTCGCTGGAACAGAAGAAACTGCTACACTTCTATGAGTCAGAAAGCTAACTGACACTGGAAAGTACTCGGTCCCAAGAGCGATACTAAGATGCTCTGATACTAAGACATACGAAGATACTCTGATACTAAGACATACCAAGATACACTAAGAGACGACAAACCGGCACACCACCCGTGCACCCACCCGGAGGTTACAACCGAGATTTAAAACCGAATGTGTCATTGGCACGATGAAAAAGAGAGTGAAAAATTGAATCGACGGATTCGATTCACTTCAAACCCATTTTTGCATCCATTATAAATAGAATAGGATTGCCCGAGAGCCTGAGTGGGAGGAATACAGAGTGATAACAGATTGCAATGGTGAAATACTATTTAAAGGCCGCAGCCGAATTGAGTAACGTCACTGACTTACAGCCAGTGGACACTCCAGAGAGTCCATTTGAATATACTTTCAAGATTGAATGCACTAAATGCAGAGAGGCCCATGACAAACCGGTAACTATCAATCAGTTTGAAAACCATGAGTTACCTGATTCCAGGGGTGAGGCTAGTTTTATTTTCAGATGTCATAATTGTAAGTCCTCACATTCTGCCCTGATAAGCAGAAGTAAACAACTGTTAGTGAATCAAGATGAGGATTCTGGGGTTTTTTCAGTTGCTTTAACTACAGTGCTTGAAATAGATGCAAGAGGAGTTGAATTCACTGAATTTATTCCTGAGGGAAGATTTCAATGTAAAGGATTGAAAAGTTCTACCAAATTTGACGAGGTTGATTTAGAAGACGGCGAATGGTACGATTACGATGATCAAGCAGGAGAAGAGGTTAGTGTTATTGATGTTAAATGGGAAATTTCTCGTAGTTGATATATAGATACATAGATGTATATATATAATGTATGGGTGAAATTGTATAGTGCGGGTTTCACGGGACCCCCCTCCTAGCAACCTTATTTGGAACCGGGCCTTAATATAAATACAGCTTATCTCTTTTTGTAAATATTGCAATTGAAGATATAATTTTATTGTAAAATGGGTTCTGATAATTTAGCAGAAGCAATTGTGCAACCGATTAATGATCAAGTAAAGAAACTAACCGCAAAGGGTGGTGGTTCTTCATCTTCTTCTCCTCCTCCAAGTACTGGAATTGAATTATTTAGTGGGAAATATTATGCTGCTTCCGCAATTGGTGGGTTAGTTGCTTGTGGTCCTACCCATTCAGCTATTTGTCCCTTGGATTTGGTTAAATGTCGTCGTCAAGTTGATAGTTCGTTATACTCTTCGAATTTACAAGGATTTTCCAAAATTATCAAGAGTGAAGGGCTCGGTGGATTGTTTACTGGGTTTGGTGCCACTTTTATTGGTTATTCTTTCCAGGGAATAGGTAAATACTGTGGTTATGAATATTTCAAGAAAACGTATGGTGATTTAGTTGGTCCAGAAAACTTTAAAAATTATAAAACTGGAGTTTATTTGGCTGCAAGTGCATCAGCAGAATTTTTAGCTGATATTGCATTATGTCCTTTTGAAATGATTAAAGTTAAGACCCAAACTACCATTCCTCCTTATGCTACAAATGTTTTCGATGGTTGGAAAAAATTGGTTGCAAGTGAAGGTACTGCTGGTTTATATAAAGGTTTGGTTCCATTATGGGCAAGACAAATACCTTATACTATGGTTAAATTTTCAACTTTTGAAAAAACTGTGGAGGAAATATATAAGTATTTGGGTAAACCAGTATCAAGCTATACTCCTATTCAACAGACCGGAGTTTCATTCTTGGGGGGATATATAGCTGGGATTTTTTGTGCAATTATCTCCCATCCTGCCGATGTGATGGTTTCCAAAATCAATGGTGATAAAAAACCAACTGAATCAACTGGTCAAGCACTTTCAAGAATTTATAAACAAATTGGATTTTCCGGAGTTTGGAATGGATTGCCGGTAAGAATAATTATGGTGGGTACCTTGACTGGTTTCCAATGGTTGATCTACGATAGTTTTAAAGTTTACGTTGGTTTACCAACTACAGGTGGTCATTGAGCAGATTGTTTAATATCTATTAATCTATTTTATTAAAAAAAAAAAGATAGATTTTTCTTTTTTTTTTCTTTTTCCTTTTAAATTTGTTTTTTTCATTTGTTTACTGTTATTCTTTGATATTTAGTCTTCTTTTAACTCCAGACATTTTTAAATAAGTCATCATCCAATTTCGAGCTATTAATAACACCATTATTTGTAGATGTATTAGCCCACTGGTTGGAACTATTTGACGGGGTAGTATCAGCCCATTCGTTGTTCCAAGCTGGAGGTAAACTTGTAGATTTTGCCAGTTGATTCAATGAGGTTTGAGTTGAGTTATTTGAAACAGTATTACTTGGTTGGGTATTAAAGTTTAATCCACTTAATGAATTTGTTAAGGAGTTTAAATTTTTATTTTGTGAGTTTGGTTGTGGTTGTGGTTGTGGTTGCATTGGTTTTTGAACTTGTTGTGGGACTTGAGGTTGTGGGACTTGGGGAATTTGCTGTTGTGATGCTAAAGGTTGAATAAAACTTGAAGACGAAGATGAAGGAGATGAGTATAATGATAAAATAGATTTTTTCAAATCTTGACGGCCATTATTTTGATTGAAAGAGCCCCCGGTTGATTGTGCTGATTGTTTACCTTGACTGATATTTTGAGTTGGAACTTTAGGTAACTGGTTCTTAACTGGAGGGGCTGGCTGGGGTTTCTGAGGAGGAGGTGAAGTAGTTGAAGAGGTGAAAGAACCAAAATCATCATCTAATAACAGACCATTTTGCTTTGAGGTTGAGTTACCACCACCCAACAAATCTATTGTTGAAGTAGGTTGAGAATTGGATTGTTTAAAAGTAGTTTTATCAGGGACAGAAGTATGATTAATATTTGGTTGAGAATTTGAATTAATATGATTAGATAAAGTATTATGATTACTCAAATTTATTGATAGAGGATCAGGAATATTGGAAGATAGTACCCATTTTTTCAAATCATATTTTGTTCTTATGAAATTTTCAATCTTCAGCTGATCAGGAATATAATTTGCTGGTAATTTTGATTCCCAGTAAATATTACATTTTTCATTCCCCCATTTAACCATCGATTCAACTTGCTCATCGGTCCATGCATCTAAATCAACAGACTTCACTTTGGATATATGAGTCCCCATGCTTCTATGAATCCCTGAACATCTAATACAAATAAAACATCCCAAATTCCATGAAGCCCATCTTGGATGACTTGCAGTTTTACAATCAACACAAGTCTTATTGGCGGCTTCCTTCAAAAGCTGCTTCAATATGGCCTTATGCTTCTCGGAGTGGGTCTTCTTGGATGATGGTAATGCATTACGGGATGTTCTGTAACTCATATTGCTAGATGTTGGAGTTAAAGAAGCTTAAAACCTTTTTGATTCCCCAAATGTTCAACGTAAACAGAAATTTCAACATTGACCTCCGTACATCTCAATAATATAACCTCCGTACACATTGGTGTACGGATGTGCGGTCTTGATCACGGGCGGGTCTTTGTTTTTGTCTTTTTCTCTGTCTTTTTTTTTTGGTCGTTTTTCCGGTTCTTCTTTTCAAACCGCCGTTACTACCAGCATCTAGAATAAGAGACGTAGCCCGTAGCACTCGTAATTGCCCACTTGTTAATTAATTGCTAGCTCGGATATACACCACCCCTGTTTAAATTTACGAACATCCTTTTTTAGATCTATTGTATGGGGGGTGGCTGTACTATACACAGGTTCTTTTTTCTTTCTATTTTTTTTTTTTTTTTTTTTTTTTTTTTTTTTTTTCACAGTATTGAATTACTTCTCAACAAAAACTAGCAGAGGTAGCTACTTTATCTGCTTTATACAGCTTACTGCCAATACAAGGGCTTAACTATTCAATATATACCATAGACCAACCAACTATTCAATCGCTCACTTTTAAGTATTAACTATTCACTGATCACAGACCAACCATTCAACTATTCTATACATTAATGATTGTAATATAATAATACGAGCCGGATCCAATGATAACGCTACCAAAATTCACCAGCAAATATCGACCTTCAAGCGTGATTGACGGGGAAGACTGTCCAATTAATGTTCCTGTGATAGAGCAAGGACCATTGATAGAAGACAAGATGACGATGGCCGGTGAAGCAGCAGCTTACCAAGATAAAAACCCTCCAGAGGAAGCGATGCGAGAGACTCCGGATACCAAAGTTAAAGGATATCGGGATCCAGCTGTGTATTCGATAGAAGAAATTAGAAAGCATGATAATCCACAAGATTTATGGATGATAATATATAATAAGGTGTATAATATAACTAATTTTAGTCAGGATCATCCAGGAGGAGCCGAGGTGTTGTTTGACTGTGGAGGGATTGATGCTACAGAACCATTTGAAGATGTTGGCCATCTGGAACATGCACTCAATATGTTGCATCCATACTATATTGGAGATTTAGATTATAAATATTGTGTTAAATATGAAATCTTGAAAAAACCAAAATCCAAAAGACAATTAAAACTTGATTCAAAATTGAAAAGAAATAAAATTAAGAAACGAAATAAATTAAATAAGATTATTGAGCATGTTTCGGTAATTTTTTTAATTCTTCTTATATTAATAACTCTTTTATTCTATATTCATTTACAAAAATCCAAATGGCAATGATGGAATGGTTGATACAAGTGTTCTCATACCTGGTGTATGGGCTTCTTTTTTCTATATTTTAATAAATGAAAAATATATTATATATTGGTGAATATACAGTCTAATACAAAAATGGCTTATTCAACTTTTAATTGACCATTTCTTTCAAACGCACCTCTAGTCCGAATATAAGGATCAATTTTTTTATAGTTTGAACTCAAAGTATTTTGAATTCCATCACGTTCCTTCAAGTAGAAAGCAGATTCTTGAGCGTCTTTTGCTTGAATCCAATTAATGGTAGATTGCATGAATTTTGCAACCAATTCATCACGTTCTTCAACAAATTTACCAAATTCTTCATCTTTTGGTTTACGATCATCAGTTTCTTTAGAAGGAGGAAGGTATTCATTTTTATAAGTATCAGACCCACCTAAAGCTTTAGGAATATATTTTGAATCAATATATTGACCCAAGTCTTTTTCACCTTTAGTAAAACGAATCTTGGAAGCAACCACTGGATCCAACCAACCTTTAATGATTTTCCAAACCGCATTAAAAATCCAAGGAGCATTATGAACCCAAATCATTCCTAAACATTCTGGATAGTTAGCTTCAAACATTGAAGCCAAAAATTTAACTGCAGCCAAATCAGCATTCTTCATTCCAAATCCAGTCATATCGAATAAAATACTACCTTTACTTACGCCTTCCTTTGGTTTAAATCCCAATCTAAACCATTCAATAATCAAACAAATAAAATGTTCAAAATCATGATCAGGACAATTTGAACGTAAATGTTTTTGAACATGGATAACACAAATTGGACGATTTTCCTTATCATGACCTCTTAAATAAGCTTGGTTTAATTTGAAAGCTTCAATAAATTCCTTCTTTTTACCTTTCCAATAAATTTCGGCATCCCCAGCGTATACCCAATCATCAACTTGATGAGAATTCCATCTCCAGTCCAAACACTTGATTAACATCTGTAAGGAATTTTCAACATGAAAGTCACGTGCCACGACATAACGCATGGTATTAAGATCAAAAGTATCATTACGAAGACTGTTTAAAAAACTTGAATGCATCTCCTCTGGATTATACTTGGTCAATAAATGATGAGTAATGTCTTTATTGACTTTAACATGATGATGGAAATGTTTGCTGCTACGGGTCTTGCTTGATTTTTCATTCAAAGTCTCCTCCAGAGAAGTATCATTTGGTGCTCCTTCTAGATAATGTAAATTTTTTCTAGCCAGAAAATATGTTTTACGAGTCTCTTCTGTCAACCCACTAGATTGGAAATTATTTGAATTACATTGATTTGCATCTGCAGAACCAATAAATTTACTTTCTTCATGAATTTCTTTCAAAGTTAATTTAACATCGTAACCCCATGATTTTAATAAATAAGCATAAATTTGTTTAACAGAAATTTCTTCCTTTTTCGATAAAGGGGTTATGGAGCTAAAGACTTCGGACATGATTGAAAATTTGTTGATGGGACTCTTTTCACTAAAAGAAAATCGAATAAATTACTTGTATCTACTTATATACTTGTATCCTTGTAAATGATTCTTATCATGTGAGTGAGTACAAGTATACTTTTTCCACCACGGTAAATAACCATTTTGTGGGGACTCCAATTAAATTTCATTCATATTCATTAAAATTGTTACTTATTTTATCACTTTTTTACCTTTTTCATTTTCTTCACTTTTTTACCTTTTTCATTTTCTTCACTTTTTCACTCTTAAATGACGTCTTCTTCCTTTTCTCCTTGACATTACCTATTCTAAACTAACCTCTGTTAATTTTCACCTTTTCCAAAGTTTACCTGTTCCCATTCACCTTCCTATTTAGTGGGTTTGTTGGGATTAGCATTTGATTTAGTTATGTGGAGTAGCGCAGCCTTCACATGTTTGACAAACGCTAAGAGGGGAAAGGGGCACTCTTTGACAGTTGGACTTCTTGTGTCTTTGCTGTGCTAAAATTAAGCCCTTGCGCACGTCGGTTTTTGCTCTTTTTGCAATCACAAGTCTGTTTTCAACGTGTAGCTAACATTGGGCTCAGTTATACTGTATAAAATGGTTAGTGTGTAGTTATTTCATAGTAGTTACTTAATAATCACCTTATTACCCAAAGGTCTGGGTGTTTTGCTGGGACATTTTCACAGGCAGATTAAATCCAGGTTGCAATCGATGGATATATCAAATATAAGTAGAAGATTAGGACGGGATGTTGGAAGATGAATAACAAAGTAGTACCATCGTGAAAATGCTTAGAGAAATTGACTTACCACCTTGGTTGACCAATAATTGGCTTACCATTATTGGTTTAATTGGGTTTACTTATTTTATTTTACACGAGCTTAAAAATCGATTTATTAAATGGAAATGGAATTGTGGTGAAGCACCCTACTTAAAGGGAAGTGGATGGTTGTTTAGTCGTAATTGGGTTTTCTTTTTGAAAGCCAAAAGAAATGGAGAAATGTTGGAATTTATTTGGAACATTTTTAAAGAACAAGGAGAATCATTTAGAATTACCATTGGAGGGATGGCACTTTTTGCAACTGCAGATCCAGAAAATATTAAAGCGGTTTTGGCTACTCAATTTAACGATTTTGCTCTTGGGTTTAGAAATTCCCATTTTAAACCATTATTGGGCGATGGAATATTCACTCTTGATGGAGGGGGATGGAAACATTCTAGATCGTTATTAAGACCAAATTTTACCAAAGAAAAAGTGGCCCATGTTCAATCTTTAGAAAAACATTTGGGATACCT
Source organism: Hyphopichia burtonii NRRL Y-1933 (assembly GCF_001661395.1). Lineage (NCBI taxonomy): Eukaryota > Fungi > Ascomycota > Pichiomycetes > Serinales > Debaryomycetaceae > Hyphopichia > Hyphopichia burtonii. The sequence goes on from NW_017963729.1 coordinate 1,120,816, forward strand.
TGTTCGTCATATTGATGTGCAAAAGGGTAAACCATTTGATATTCAGAATTATTTCTATCGATTGACTGTTGATACTTCAACGGAATTTTTATTTGGACAATCATTATATGGTTTAAAAGATGAATTTATTGGTGAAACCCCCGAGTTTTTATACGAAGGAAGCGAATTATTCTATGATTCCTTTAATACTTCCCAAAGTTACTTGGCCACAAGAGCTTGGTCTATGATGTTGTACCCCTTGGTTAATTCTTTTGAATTTAATCGTTGTAATAAAAATGTTCACAAATTTGCTAAATATTATGTTTCAAAAGCTTTGGCTGCCACTCCTGAAGAAATTGAAGAACGTAGTAAAGATGGATACTGTTTCCTCTATGAATTGGTTAAAGAAACTAGAGATCCAAAGATTTTACAAGATCAATTATTGAATATCATGATTGCTGGTCGTGATACCACTGCTGGTCTTTTATCATTTACCTTTTATGAATTAGCTCGTAATCCTAGAGTTTGGTCAAAATTGAAAGAAACAATCTACGAACATTTTGGTTCAGGGGATGATGCAAGAATTGAAGATATTTCATTTGAAAGTTTGAAACATTGTGATTATCTTAAATATGTTATTAATGAAGTTTTAAGATTATATCCTTCGGTCCCCATCAATTATAGAGTGGCTACTAAAACAACTACCTTACCTCGTGGTGCTGGTAAAAATGGTAATGAACCTGTTTTCATTGAAAAGGGTAGAGTTATCGGTTATGTGATTTCAGCCACTCATCGTGATCCAAAATATTATGGTGAGGATGCAGAAGTTTTTAAACCAGAACGTTGGGCTGATAAATCATTGAAACCTGGTTGGGCTTATTTACCTTTCAATGGGGGTCCTCGTATTTGCTTGGGTCAACAATTTGCCTTAACCGAAGCTAGTTATATTATTGTTCGTTTATGTCAAATTTTCCCAAATTTAAATAGTGCTGATTTTTCAAAACATTATCCTCCTAAAATGTCTACTCATTTAACTTTATCTTTAACTGATGGGGCAAATATTACCTTATCAAGGTAATTCTTGAGGATTTTATTTCGTTTATGTATTCATGTTATTATTATTCTTCACTCATACTTTGTTTATTCGGTTAATATATTTATGTAAAATATTTAAGATATGTAATTATAATTTTGGTCTGGGGTCAGCGGCTTTCAAGATAGTTTCAATACTAATGGCTTTCATTAAATTTCCTTTGACTTTTAATCTTCCATTTAAATATAATTTTTGTGCTTGAACCTTATAATCAACCAATTTGAGAAAATCAGTATCCTTCATGGTAATGGCAACATCATTTTTAGGCAAGCTGTCTCCTTCAATTTTTTCAACTGTTCCATTTTCTTTGAAATCGAAAAACCACGATTTTTTTTGGTTTTCTTTATTTCTTAATGTAAGCACAACTCTAGCCTTGACTTTTTTAACAGAATCTTTTCTTAATTTTGGTTCTTGTTCTAAAACATCCTTCATAAAATTAAGTAAAGGGGTTCCTTCAAATCCTGGCTCACTCAAATCAGCTTCAGTCATTTTTTTAAGATATTTGGAGAATCAAATGAGAATTCTTTGGTCAATTTCGTTCAATTTATCCTTTTATACTTCACATGAGTCGCTCTCCACGTCATTTCACCAACGATTTTTCTCCGCGTTTAAATGAGCCAGTTACTTGTTTTAGGAACGTTACAACGGTGTATTCATCTTGTATATTCTTCTTTATCATCTTGTATTTTCTTCTTGTGAAATTGGTAGATTAAATTCCGCGATTAGTATAATGCAGATTTTAACCATCAAATAAAACAAAGTACCTAAATCCAACACTTTGATATGGGTGCATATCACATGGCAGTACTTCAACGATCTATTTACTTAGGATGCAATCAAGGTTTAGACTCACTCATTTGAAAAGGTTGCAAATATCCCATGGATAGCGAAAAAAAAAGAGACTTCACATGCCTGCGCAATAATAATATTTAAAAAAACTAGTATTGGGACGAGTACTAGAATTTAGTTAATCAATTACTTACCATGTCACATAGTATTAAATTGAAAAACGGGAGGAGAACGTTTAGTGTTATAAGTAATTTTCACGAACAGGAGGTCTATGCACCAATTAGAAGATGGAACCGGGTTATTTTTTTAATCCATGGATTTCCAGATGACAATACGTCCTTTAGTAAAGTGATTCCAATTCTTGAAGAGAATTTCCCAAAAGCACTTATACTTGCACCATTACTTCGAGGGTACGAGGAGTCGAGTCAAGGACCGGAAGGAGAATACACTGTTGGAGAAATAGCCAAGGATGTTAAAAGCTGGATTAATGAAGTATTACCGGTGAAGAATTTACCGGTTCATTTGGTTGGACATGATTGGGGAGCTATAATTGCATTCAAAGTTGCAAGTGTATATCCGGAGCTTGTTGATTCAATGGTTACGTTGGCAATACCATACTTGAGTAATCTTCGAATTTGGGAATATTTATTTAAGATTCCTTTACAATTGTATAAATCGAGTTATTTTTTAACGATGCAAAGTGAATATCTTTATAAGAAATTGAGGCAAACTGGAGAAGATACTTATCTTGATTATTTATGGAGATATTGGTCACCTAATTATGAGTATTCCCGGCAAGAAATCGACCAAGTAAGAAGCACGTTATTAAAGCCGGGAGTACTTGAAGCATCCACTGCATATTACCGGTGCTTATTTAAGATTTTGAATTTTGATGGACGTCGATGGAATGTTAATTTTGAACAAGTGCCCACGTTAATATTGGGGGGTGAAACGGATGGGTGTATGATCAAGTCGGTTTATGATTTGGAGGCTGAAAAATTAGCACAAACAAAACTGGTTAAAGTGCAAACCATGAACCGGGTTGGTCATTTTTTACATCGGGAGGATCCCGTCAAGGTTGCAGAAGCCATAGTTGAATGGATTAGATACAATAAGTAGCTGAGTAATATAAAGAGCAAAAAAGCGTAACCCAAAGGAGAAGTTTAGTGGTTATATGAGCAAATAAACATTGTAGTATAAAAGAACCCCGAAAGAATGAATGAAAGAAGGAGGAAAATACTCTAGGTATATATTAGTAAATAACTATTAGATATATATTCTTATAGGTCCAAAAAATAAAGAGCCAACTACAGAATGAGTTTAGCAAATAGAGAGAAGGTGGTGTTACCCAAGTTAGATTGGTCTTATGATGCGTTGGAGCCATACATCAGCGGCCAAATCAATGAGATTCACCATTCCAAACACCATCAAACGTATGTCAATGGATACAATAAGAGTATTGAGGAGTTGATTGAGTCGGAAATCGAAGGAAACGTAACTAGAACGGTTGAATTGCAAAAAAACGTCAATTTTTTCGCTGGTGGGCACGCTAACCATGTACTTTTTTGGAAGAGTTTATCGCCAACCTCCCAGTACGGGGGGCAATTACCTAGTAGCGGGAGTAAATTTAGTCAGCAAGTGATTAGCCAGTATGGATCATTTGACAAGTTGATTGAATTGGTGAATGGCAAATTGGCCGGTATCCAAGGTTCCGGGTGGGCTTTTTTGGTGAAGAATCTTGATGAAGGAGTGTTACAAGTGGTTACTACTGCTAATCAAGATACGGTTACTGGGAACTTGGTACCTTTACTTGCCATTGATGCTTGGGAACACGCTTATTATTTACAGTATCAGAATGCCAAACTTGATTATTTCAAAGCAATTTGGAACGTGATCAATTGGACTCAAGCAGAACAAAAATATATCAATTTATAATAATAAGAATAATAAGAATAATAATAATATACACACATACACATACTCACTAAAAATTTAAATTATAGTAGTAATCATAAATATTTGTATTAAAGATATCCTGGTTAATTAGATGATGGGGGAATAAGTCAAAGCTTAGCAATTTTTCATCAAACGAATCGGAATTATCTGAATATATTGAACTTTGAGAGCTTGTACTTTGAGAAGAGCTTTGGGAAGTGGAATTATCAAAGCTGGCTGGGACTTCCTTGATCTTTTCTTCACTTAATATTGTGGGAAATTTTAATTCCTCCTTTACATTTTTTACATCTTTTTTCCTAACAATTCTCTTGACTGGACCATTTTTGAAAGTACAATTCCCCTGGTTGAATTGTATACAGCTTATACAAGGTATCAGTTTATCAATAATACAACAAGTTTTTCTTTTGCGACAGAAATCACAAGGTCTCTGAGATCTTGACTTATAAGGTCTTAAGGAATTAACTTGATTTGATAATTGTTTTTTACTATATTTCATATTTGAAACTTTAATTCTAAAGAATAAGCTCTTGTTTTTTTTTTTTGGTTTTTCTACATTATTTATATATGACAATGGAACACCTTATTTCGTATTTATCGTATTATCCTCGTAATAATATCCTTGGTGTTCATTTACATATACATGTCTAAACTTTAATAATAAATTTAATAATAAAACTTAATAAACTTAATAATAAGAATCTACTCAGGCGTGTTTATGGATAAAAGGATATCCTGCAAACCTCAACCTGTAATTCTGCGATTGCTGATCTAGATTTAGGGGGGTTAGTATTCAGTTTTTAGTTATCTTCCTTAAATCAGATAATGTAGATAAGATAATAATCATCAACATACGTATACGACATATATTATATATGTGTATATATATATGTATATATATATATATATATTATGTTAAGAAAAGAACAAGTAGAGAAAAATGAAAAGTGAGTGAGTGAAAAGTTAGTGAGTGAAAAATGAGTGAAGAGTGAGTGAAGAGTGAGTGAGTGAAAAGTGTAGAAGACCTCCGGGTAACCGCCCACACGGAGTTGCTTTAGTAAATCTTTCGCTTTGTTTAGAAAGGATTATCGAGGGGCTACATGGGGGGGTTCGATTGTATCAGACAATGCAGTGTGCATAGCTGCAATAATCTTTAGTTTATTCCAAGGGGTTTATAAAAGTGTATTGATTTCTACTTCATTCAATTTTTGTAGTTAATTATTCATGATGATTTTACTTATTGAGCAGTATACGATTCAATTATCAAAAGGATTGATACTTTGTATTAGTATTCCTTTGGTTGTATTATTTATAATTGATTTATTGACTTATTCATTGAGTCTAATTCTCAAAACATTAAATAATTCAATTTATTTGCAGCACGGCAGTCATTTGATATATAATTTGAAGATTTTCAATATACTTAACGAAAAACAATACTCGTCTTTCATTATCAAGAATAACTTATCCAATGTTAAGTTGATTAATCAGAATATTAATAAATGGGCTAACGATTCGTTAAATTGCTGGAACAATTTAAAAAACTTTACCAAAGTTGAATTGAAAAAGTCTGCCAATTAATTTATTTCTTTATTTCTTTATTTCTTTATTTCTTTATTTATTTATTTATTTATTTAATATATGACATTTATGACATAATTATATCCAGTAGCTGCACCCCAGCACCTCAACACCGCCTACCTCACTATATCTATACACCTACATCTGTGCCCAGTACAGTGTACTCATCTACTCCACCTGCCCTTGCTACCTGGCCCTGCGCTTATCTCTCGCACTACGCTTATCGCTCCACTACACCTACTACACTAACATACCTACTGTACTACTATACTCTATACTATTACTATACTATTACTATACTATTTATACTATTACTATACTATTTATACTATTACTATACTATATACTATTACTATACTATTACTATACTATTACTATACTATTACTATACTATTACTATACTATTACTATACTATTTATACTATTACTATATTATTTGTACTATTACTATACTATTACTATACTATACAACCTACTATACTACCTATACCCCTACATACCCACGAACGTGCTGAATGATTTGGGCTAAACTTGACCATCGCAAGAAGTGATCAAAGCCTCCCCTTATCACCCCTTGACTGACTTCCGTTCACATGATTATCTCCAGATTGGCGTTAGCGAGTCTGGTTAGTGTTTGATCGCCTTTCAATGTTCATTAGCTAAACTATTAGCTTGCAGCTAAGCCATTGACTAACCCTGCAAACCATTGACTAACCCTGCAAACCATTGACTAACCCTGCAAACCATTGACTAACCCTGCAAACCATTGACTAACCCTGCAAACCATTGACTAACCCAGCAAACAGTTGACTAACCCAGCAAACAGTTGACTAACCAGCAAACAGTTGACTAACCAGCAAACAGTTGACTAACCAGCAAACAATTGACCAATAAGCATCCAACTAGCTAACTGACGGAAAATTGACTAGCTAAAGCAGTAGCCACTAAGCTACGGTATTGTTGATTGCAAAACTATAATGGTTGGGGAGTTATTGGATGCCGCACGACTTTTGCAGCCACAATCCATGGTATGAAGTCACGTGTCGGGGGCTACTATGGTATAAAAAAAGACAAAGCCCATTCATCTATTACTTTAACCAATAAACCATAATGAAGTCAGGGAGGGCATCTAACGCTTGTGACTACTGTCGGTCACGTAAGATAAAGTGTGACGAAGTGAAACCAAATTGTTTCAATTGTGATAAAAAAAAAATCGCTTGTACTTATATTAAAAGAATTGAACCAAGTAAATTTGAAAAAAATTTAAATGTATTATATGAAAAAGTTAACAATATTGAAGAAAAATTAGAATTGTTGATAAGTTTGAATCAAAGAAAAGAAGAAAATATAAAAAATGATAATATAATTAAAACAGAAGAAGAAATTTGTAGCTCAAATTGTGATTTAAAGTTTGATAAAGAAACAAATGAAGTAAATTTTAATCTTTTTTTAAATAATGAAAATTATTTAATACCAGATTTATCACCAGATTTAGAAAGAAGAAATTCAATCATCATGATCAATGAAGATGAATACTCATTCAAGTCAAGATTAAATCTATCAAAGATTCAATCAAAATCAAGTGAAATATCAATGAATTTAAATGATTCAACAATAAATGAATTATTAGATTGTTTCTTGAATCATGTTTATCCCTTTTACCCAATAGTTTGTGAAAAAACAATTATAAACTTGAAAAATGAAATATTTCAAACTGGATTAGTTTCAAATTCTCAAACTTGTACTTTTTTATTAGTATTATCATTAGGAGAAATTATTAAATATTCAAAAAATCATGATTATTGGCAAAAAAATGATTATCAAAAATCAGAAATTAATAAAATTGAAGCACCTCCAGGTTATGAATACTTTTGGTTATCAAGAATGATTATTGGTAGAATTAATGCTAGTGTTAATATTGGATTTGAAACCATTGTTATTCAATTTTTATCAGCACTTTATTATTTTAAAATTGGTCAAATTTCTGATTATCAAAATGAATTATTAATTGGATCTTCTCAATTATATAAATTCATAAAATTTGAAGGGAGTAAACATAAAGAACGAGATTTATTATATCGATTATATTGGGTATTTCTTCATTTAGAAAGAAATTTGAAAAATATGGGACAATTGAAAAAATATTCAACTTTAGTAAAATTACAATCAAAAATGAATATTCCAAAAGGTTGTGAAAATATTATTAAAAAGTCAATATTTGATAATGATAGTATTTATTCAACTTGTTTTATGCAAAATATTTTCTTATCAAATATTATCGATAAATCCTCCACGATTTTACAAAATTTGGATTTATATAAATTAGAAGACATATGGAATATTTGGAAAAATTTCGAACTTGAAATTAATAATTGGAAAATTTTTTTACCTTTTAACTTTAATTGGGATAATGATTTAATACAAATTGAAAACTTAAATGATCAAAATAAATTAGAAATTGATTTATTGAAACTAAAGTATTATCTAACCTATATTACTAGTTGTAATATTCTTATTATTAAATTACAAAATATCCCTCCAAATAATGATCACTTGAAAATTATTGAAAAATGTATCACTTTCACCATTAAAAGCTTGAAATTGTTTTCGAAACAAGAATTGAAAATTCTCGATCCCAATTCATGTTTCCAAATCTTATGTGTTTTGAAAATTTTCCAAGACTGTTGTAAAATTTTGGATTTTAATAAATTTAAACAGGATCATTCTCTTTTATTTCTAAATTTTGATCATTTTCTTTCAGAATCTTATAAATTGATCCAATGCTTTGCTCTCCATTCTCCTTTGATCGACCACGAGTTGAATCAAATGAAGAACCAGTCCTTGTTGAGTTGTTAATTTATTTTTAGTTTATGTAAAGTAGTGTGTGAGTAGTTGCAAAAAAAAAAATAAATAAAAAGGAAAAAATAAAACGACCTCGGAGAGGCTCGAACTCTCGATCTTGAGATTAACAGTCTCACGCCTTAGCCAACTTGGCCACGAAGTCGCTTTGTTGAAGACCATTCCCCTTTGGCTTTACCGTATCAAAATATTATTCACTCCTCCAAAAATTTAATTTTTAAAGAAAAACCTGATCCTTCTAAAAGTTCAAGACTTTCGACTATCGCAGAAGCAGGAGTCAGAAAGACTTCCTGCGTTACGCAGAAAGGCTGCGAAAAAATTGGTATCTTATTATATTTCGGCACTCAATCTATAAACTAAACTAAGTAGTTCCTCTGGGAACTCTGTCAGACCTTGAAGGTCTGCAGATGATGTACTGGCCTATCTATATTGATAGGTACAATANATCATCAAATGAAGACACAAATTATATTTAAAGTTTGTGTTAATCCATAAATGAGGCATTCTGATAATGTGCATATATAAATAAATAGGCATTTCCATGTTAAATGNAAAAATCTTCTACTCGACGTGGGCCGTGGACCAAAGTGATGCTTCTAATTGGTTGAAGCATGGTCGTCGACCTATGGAGAGTTCTTTATATTCGGTAATAAATATTTCTATATAATATTTACATATTGGCTTTGGATACTTAAGCTTAATCATAATAAGTTATTTTCTCCCTTTGAATAACGTGAAAAGATTAATCTGACAGTATCGAATTAATCCACTGTGCTAC